>NW_024070187.1:67576928-68029355 GCF_014754425.2 Oryx dammah
ACTGAACTGAAGTGAACTGAACTGAGATGAGTGCAACTGTGCGATATCATATTTTCTGTTAAAAATCAACTCATCCTCAGTTTTAAGAAACACAATTAGGCATAATAGTGATCATTAAGGATCTATTCTCAAACTGTTAACAGTGGCTGTATCTATTGATGGGGATATGGTGGTGTCCATATAATTTAATTTCCAAACTGAAATATTTTAAAAATAAAAGGGGGTACCAAAAGTTATTAAAATTACGTAAACTTTGAAATAGTCATTTGTTAATTGATCAATGGGTTTTATTATATTGGTAAACTTATAAATAGGTCTAAAACTTATCTTCAAAATTTTTTAAATAGTTTTTAAACTACAAATAATATCTATTTTTGTATATTAAAGCAACATAAGAAAATTTTCTATACTGATTATGTGATCATTTAAAAATACCACAAACAATGACTATTTGGCACCTACTTATGCTTTGGTACATATTAACATACCTTACTCTGTCTCTTTGTACATCTTATATCATATCACTGGTATTTTTAAAGAATGTATTTATTCCAATGTGACTCTAAATTTTCAAAAAAATCAATCTGAAATATTTTTCAAAAATGTATCTTAAGGTTTGAGTACATTGCAAAATAGCCCCCGTTCACCGTCTCTCACTGAATCCACATTTCTTTGCCAGGTAATTTGCTATCCCTTCCCATTTTGACTCTAGGCCCAGCCATAAGACTTCCTTAGACCATTGGGATGATAACAAATGTGATGTGAGCAGAGTCTTGGACAGCCGTTGCCATGAGAACATACCCAGGCTGCTGCTGCTAAGTCGCTTCAGTCGTGTCCGACGCTGTGCGACCCCATAGACAGCTGCCCACCCGGCTCCCCCGTCCCTGGGATTCCCCAGGCAAGAACACTGGAGTGGGTTGCCATTTCCTTCTCCAATGCATGAAAGTGAAAAGTGAAAGTGAAGTCGCTCAGTCGTCTCTGACTCTTAGCGACCCCATGGACTGCAGCCTACCAGGCTCCTCTGTTCATACCCAGGCTACCGGCTATGAAATAAGGGACCTAGCAGCAGAGCAGAGGCTGTGCCAACTGAGGCCAGACTTGATCAGTGAGCAGGTAAACAACAACGATACCAGGCCAGCCAGGGTCAGCCAAGCCCCTGGTTGACCACCCCAGACGTGTGAATAGTAAACATGTACTGTCGAATGCCATTGAGATTTTGTGTGATTGTGAGTTACTGAGAATTGGTGTTGCAATGCACAATTAATATAATAATTAGTGAGTTAAAAAAATATTGACCCCCTTCAATTAACTCTTCTCTGAGATGATAACACTTTAAAATTCAGAATATTTTCTCTCTGTAGATGAGGTACTTGGTAGTTTTGGAGTCAATCATGGTAAATGGGGAATACTCTATATTCTATTTTTTATATTGAAATGTATACATATCCCAGTTGAAATATTTTCTTTTTCCCTTTATTCAGTTTACCATTCTCTAGAAAAAAAGAAATGGAGAAGAAGAAAGATGGAAGAGAGATGGAGGAGTCATGAAAAACAGAAGAATTCAGACTTAACAAGGTAGTTAAGTCAGAAGCACTGTCAGTTCCACAGTAAGAAACTGGTAGGATAAAAGTGGGTTTTGTGTGTATGTGAGGGATTAACTGGTACTAAGACAGACTGGAATCATGGACCCCAGGTAGGAGAATGTTTCAGCAGTAGAGGTCCAAGGTGGTAAGGACCTGGGTTGTAAGTGGGGATGGAGGTGATGGTGATGAAGGTGGTGAGATATTGGCATGGATCAATAATGGCGATGAGGTAATGGCTCAAGTGATGATGGAGGGAATGTTGACAATCTTGGTAGTGATGGTGATAGTGATGGGGCTGGTGGGTATCAGTGGGAGAAGAGAAAGCAATGGCCTCTGTGTTTCTTTAGAGAGAAACAATATGTTATGAGTAGTACCTTCTCCTCCCTCCCAGGCACATTTAACTTCTCTCAATGATCCTGGACAAATGGGCAAACTTAAGCCAAACTCTGAAGTGTCACCTTCAGAGTTTTGACATATTCATGAGTTATATTCATGTTTGCCTCTTTAAATCACTTATTTTTTAAAATTCAAGGACTGTTGTTTAAAAGTAATTTTATTATTTTTTCATGGGAAATTTGTTCTTAAAAAAGCTATGTTATTACTCTGAGTGAAAAACGGTCTATTTTTTAAATTAACTGGAAATGGTAGTAAATAATATAAGACTTTATAGTTAAATCTTAATGTGCCCAAGACTCTGAACCTGCAAACTTCTCTTTCTTTGATAAAAATGAAGAATGAAAGCATTAGAGATGTGTTAAAGGCATAATAGTGCCAAAGCATAGACTTTTCCCTTTGTGAGATCAAAAGCATGAAAGAGAATTGAAAGGGAATGGTTTTCTGTCTGTGATAGAATGTTACATCATGGAACATCAATGTGTCACCTGCAATCACCTAAATCATACTCCACAGTTTGGGGACCACGTTCCCGGGAAAGACTGTTTCTGCACACCTGGAATACTGTGGACTCCTGTACCTTAGGAATGATGGACTGGAATCATTCAAGGGAAGAGGCAGTGATGAGAGAAGAGAGGCAAGAGGGAAGGTGAGCAATAACTGGGCAGGGTCTGATCACATGGCAAGGCCACTCAGAGGTGGGGACAGGTGGTTGGTAAAAATACCTTTGTTTCTGCTTTTTTTAAAAAGTACCATTTGCAAGAAAGAAACCATCAGTGATTATTTAAGTACTTCATGGTAAAGAGGTCAGGGAAACGGAAAGAGAAAAGGACTTTGATACCACAAGCTTTGTAAAATGCCCATGTAAATAAACAAATTGCACAGTCAGGCACATGGAACGCCATCTGGGAAGTGATGGCAGAGCTGAGGTGCTTGCATCTGTGGGAAAGTACAAGTGGGTATTTCTTTCCTATCTGAAAAAAAAAAAAACAACAGAACCTTGACATATGCCTCCCAATTTACATAGCTGATGTCTCACACTTTTAAGAGTCTAATCATGTCTTCAATAGCAAGAAAAAATGTTTTTATTTTTCTGGGTAGATGGAAGGGATGAGATCGGCCTCTTTGTGTCTTCCCCAGCACTCCACAGATATTTACATAAATATTCTCATTTGTATCTTCCCAGCAGTCCTAACAGCTAGATATGCTTGCCACACTCTTACACAGATCTGAGCCTCATGGAGGCTAATTTCAGATTCACCCCAAGGCCATAGCTTTGCCACTATTCCCACTGCTTCCAGGTAAAGTGAGTGATATTCGGGGGTTGTGTGTGTTTTCCACTTTGTGAGCATAGGGACTTATGATTTTTTTTATTCTAAACTTTTTATTTTGTATTGGAGCACATAGCTGATTAACAATGTTGTGATAGTTTCAGGTGACTAGAGAAAGGACTCAGCCATACATGCGCACGTATCTGTTCTCCCCTCAACTCTCTTCCTATCCAGGCTGCCATATGACATTGAACAGAATTCCATGTACTCTACAGTAGGTCCTTGTTGGTTATCCATTTTAAACATAGCAGGGAGTACATGGGGGACTTCTATTTTCTACTCAGCATAGCCATTACGTGACAAAGAGCAGCCCTCAGCAATTTGTTGGTTATTCTTCACCCAGTTATTAAGCTGCCTTAAAGTCTGGTCAGCAAACAGACATCTCAAATAAGTGGGCAGAAAGAGAATGCCCAATACTGGCTCCAAATACTACACAGAAAATCCATTGAGTCATTTGATTCTTAAGACCAGGGTTTTCACATTCAATATATACTTTTCTTTAAAAGTTGTTATTCAGGAGCTGGGGAATGTCTTTTGGTTTGATGAATAGATATTAGCATCCTCAAATAACATAGCGTGACTCACTGTCATGGAGTGAAGTGCCTTCTATCTACCCAGATGCTTCTACTAGGAGACTTTTCTTCCTGCCTCTGAAAGCTCCACACAATTTGAAGGTGAGTCAGTGGCAATACAGACAGTCAGTGAGTCAATGATTAGGGGCTGTCTATTGTCCAGATCTGTTTTCTCAGGGGATCCAGGTGATTATTATTCAGGAAGGGTATGTGGATGGAGATCAGGACACAGGTTTCTATTTCCACTTTTGACTAATGTGCTGGATCTTGTGAGATGGGTTACATTTCACCTATGTAACATGAAGAAATGAATTAAAAAAAAAAAATCTCTGGAGCTTGAATGTTGATGTAGAAACTCTATAAACTGCAGTGTTTCTTAGTAGGAACTACCATAGCAAGCTGAAATGTTAAAGATGCTTTATGGTTTATCAGATCTATCAGAAGCCAAAGGAAGGTCATTCTCCAGGTGTTCACAGCACATGGTCATTGCCTGCACCGCAGTAGGGCTCCAGGAAATAGGAAGAAGCAACTTGCAGTTTCCTCATTGGAACCTGATCCCTCTAGCCCCCCCACAGACTCACCATGGCTGTCTTTCATGAGCTGATTTGTGCAGTTTACAAATGAACCTTGGGAACACAGATTCTTTTGTAAATTAATGCTCTCAAGCAGAATTTGGAGATAAGAAAATACTTGTTCTGAGATGAGAAAATCCCAACCAGCCTTCAGTATCCACATCCACTGTAAACTTGACACCAAGATTTATTTCCACCTAGTTTTCAAGTAGATGAAGGAAGAGTATTTGTTAGAATTAGATTTGGCTAAAAGAGACCAAAAAACAAACAAAAAAAAAACCACAGAGAAACATTGACTCAAACAAATTTGAGAGTTGATTTCTCTTTCAGATAAATGTATAGATTATGCCTGTGCAGAAGAGATAGTTTAGTAGCCCTAAAACCACTCTCCTTAGAAAGACATGCTTGCAAGGTTAGCCCTTAGCTGGCATCTGAGACTTGGGTTTCCAAGTCAACAGCGAGCTGTTACGGAGTAATAGCCATCCCCAGCACAAAAGACAAGGAAATAGTGGGGGATTCTTTTTTTTAAATTGAGATCAGGGATCCTATCCCACTGGGCTTCCCTGGTGGCTCAGTGGTAAAGAATCCATCCACTGCCAGTACGGAAGATATGGGTTTGATCTCTGATCTGGGAAGATTCCACGTGCCTCACAACAACTACACCCTTGCACCACAACTATTGAGCCTGTGCTCTAGAACCCAGGAGCCATAACTACTGAGCCCTCCACGTGCCATAACTGCTGAAACCTGCATGCCCTAGAACCCATGCTCCACAACAAGAGAAGCCACCAGGGAAAAATCTGCACACCACAGCTGTAGAGTAGTGCCTGCTCTCTGCAACCAGAGAAAAGCCCCTGCGGCAACGAAGACCAGCACAGCCAGAAGACAAATAAAATTTTTTAAAGGAACTTCATTCCACTAAGCCTGTGCCTCAATTATCTGTCCACTTCCCCGTGAGAGTTTGGAATGTTGGTACATGCCAGGCAGATGGTGCCTGACAGGACTAGCTCCCAACTGGGCGCTGAGTCTCAGCGGGGCTTTCCTGTGCACAGACATCACAGGCATGTTGCAGCATTTTCACTGCTGAGGGAAGACAAGTTCCGTGTGTCCCCTCACAGGAGGCAGAAAGCACAGAGAAGCCAGCACATGGATTCTTCCAGACTTCACTTCCGCTTTTCTCTCTTATGATTGAGTGGTGTGTCCTTTTGCTGTGGTTGTGATCAATCTTAGCCATGAGCATATTCATATGCTGAGTCCTGCGAGTCCTTCTAAGAACTCTCCAAGAGTGGGGGTGGTGTTGGGGAGCCAAAACCACTCTGGACTGCTGGGGCAACCTGCAGTGATAGGGACCTGGCCCCCCGCCACCTGTGGTTTGCTATCTTCAACGCACACCTGGTCCCTGTGGGTGTGCCCTTCCTTACGTCTACATTCCAACCAATAGAAAAGAGGAAAGGAATGAGAAGAACAACCCTCCTCACCATTATTTAATTACATTTCGTTACACTTATATAAATCAATTACATCCCATAAGCCAGAATTTAGTCAGAGAGCTACCTCCAGCTGCAGGGCTGGCTGGGAAATGTCCTCTTTATTCTGGGCAGTCACAGGTCCCTCCAGCATCCCAGGGTTCTCTACTGGGGAAGGAGGAAATAAATATTGGGGGAAAACTAACAGTCTCTGCCGCAGAGAGCAAGAAAATAGTGGAGGATTTTTCCATTGAGATCAAGTTATAAATTTTTATATCATTAAGCAAAATTAGCTCAAAGTATTACATCAGTTTTAGGCTGGATCTTCTAACAATGACAGTGAGGCAGGCATCTTGCCTATTAAAAGATTTATTCTCTGACCAGTGTCCAGCTGCTAAATCATTCATAAGCTATTAAATGATTTACACATGGATGGGATTGAGAGTTCCTGGACACTGAGTCCCTACCATTTTACTCACTCTTTCTCTCTCACCTCATTTTATGAGTAGTTCTAAAAATAGAGCATTTTGACTGTAAATCTTTAGACCAAATGGAAAAATCAATTTCTGATGCTTGGTCCTTTATACATCTCATTAAACACCTACATAGGACTGTGCCAGACCAACATATTATAACTCTTGTCCTTAAGGAATTTCAAACTTAATACATGACAGTATTGAATATTATGACATGTTTTTATGCAAATGTACTAATAGCAACCAGGCACGGATGCAAGTGTTATAAACCTAGGTGTTCATGGATGGGCTTCGTGGAGCTCTACGGACAGTCTTAAAATGTGCAAAATTAGGTACAAACATGCATTTCTTTCTGCAGATTTCATCAGCTAATCAAAGAGGTTAGCTCCCAGTGATCACAAATCTTTCCATTCATGGTTTCTTGTTATCTAGAGAAAATAATGGAGTAGGAAATGGCAACCCACCCCAGTATTCTTGCCTGGAAAATTCCATGGACTGAAAAGCCTGGTGGACTACAGTCCATGGGATCTCCAAGAGTCAAACAGGACTGAGCACACGCACAGAGACGACAGACATTCTGTGATCCATTCATGGTGTTCTGGACCCTAGAGGTGAAGGAGGGGCAGTTTCTTACTGGAGTAGCCAACCAGTCAGGACGAGGGACAAAGTAGAAGGCCATGAAGTGTTAGAACTCACAAGCTAGGTCTTATAGAGCAGACCCACGAAGCAACACCATTTCTTTTTTTCTTAAATTTTTTACAAACATACCTATATCTACTCTTTTTTAGATTCTTTTCCCATATAGGCCATTACAGAGTACTGAGCAGAGTTCCCTGTGCTATAGAGTATCTCTTTATTAGTGACCTATTTTATATATAGCAGTGTGTGTATCAATCTAAGTAACACTATTTCTTAGGATAAATCATTTGTAATCAGTCCCACTTTTGGTAACAATGTTAGGTGTGTGTAGGATGTGGTTTGCGTCAGAAGGCTGCAGCAAACTTTTTAAAGTAACAGGGCATTTAAATCAGCAACCCATCACAACTTGCAGTGTTTATGTATCTGGAGTGGGCCAGCTTTGATATCTTAGGAAACTGTGACTAGTGCTCTTGCATCATGAAAATTATATTAGCTAGGGAGCAATTTAGGCTACAAAAACTACAGCGATTCAAGTAAAATAGAAATCGCTCTCTGACTCATTGCCCAAAGAGCTAGGTGGTTGGTCCAAGCTCAAGTTGTCCAGGGACTCTTGTTCCAAAACTAGTTGGTATAGTGCATTAGGGAGGACCCCCAGGGCTGCTCCCACATTCCAGGCTACAGGAGGGAAAAAGAAAGGAAGTGGACTGCAGGTGGT
Source organism: Oryx dammah (assembly GCF_014754425.2). NCBI lineage: Eukaryota > Metazoa > Chordata > Mammalia > Artiodactyla > Bovidae > Oryx > Oryx dammah. Next base: position 67,584,676 of record NW_024070187.1, read on the forward strand.
CTCCCTTTAAGGGTGTGCTGTCCAGGTAGCACACAGTTACTCCACCCACTGGCTTCTTCTGGGGAGAAGTAAATCCCAAGATCACAACTGGCTATGTGAGCCACATCTGGGAAGCTGCAGGCTCTGCTGAGACTGGTGGTGGGCGGGAGTCAATTCTATCCTTAGAAGAAAAGAAAAAGGAGAATGGATCCTGGGGAACAATGATCAGTCTGACACAGTGTGGATTCTCTTATAGAATTAGAGGCAAAGAGCAAGGTTTGGAGTGAAACAGACACCTCACAATCCTTTGTCTCTCACTTGATGTCTGTGTGTTTGTGAACATATTATTCTACTTCAATGAACCTCCATTTCCTTAACTACAGAATGGGAATAATAACCAGACCTAACTCACAGACCTGTGAAGACTGAGCAATTATATGTTCACAGTGCCTGAAACATAGAAAAAAAAATTGTGTGTGTATCCATACATACATCATATCTATATCTCTATCTACATGTCTATCTGTATCCATGTACTTTTACCAGCTTATGCAGGGAAGAGATACAGAAAAGGCAAATGATCAAGGTGGCACTGATCTTGAAAACTGGAATGAGAGATGAGATGACTTTCCCTTTTGAAAATTCCATTTAGTCTGTGCCCTTAACTAGAGGCCACTCATTTCTGAGAAGGAAAAAATAAAGAATACTTTCTTCATAAGAATAAGACAGAAGATTTATAGTCTAGGACACTGTCAAATAATGAATTGAAAACGACTAAGTTGATGTTGGAGAAGGCAATGGCAACCCACTCCAGTACTCTTGCCTGGAAAATCCCACGGAAAAGCCTGCTAGGCTGCAGTCCATGGGGTCGCTAAGAGTCAGACACAACTGAGCGACTTCACTTTCACTTTTCACTTTCATGCATTGGAGAAGGAAATGGCAACCCACTCCAGTGTTCTTGCTCGGAGAATCCCAGGGATGGGGGAGCCTGGTGGGCTGCCCTCTATGGGGTTGCACAGAGTCGGACATGACTTAGCAGCAGCAAGCTGATGTTACGGGCTTCCCAGGTAGCTCTAGGGGTAAGGACCCTGCCTGCAATGTGGGAGACTTGGGTTTGATCCCTGGGTCAGCAAGATCCCCTGGAGGAGGGCATGGCAATCCACTCCAGTATTCTCACCTGGAGAATCCCATGGACAGAGGAGCCTGGTGGACTACAGTCCATGGGGTCACAAAGAGTCAGACACGACTGCAGCAGCAAGTTTGATGTTACATGTAAAACTTTGGATAAACCTTCTCTAGGATTGTCAGGAGCAAATATTCCTTGCTACTCTGTGATATGCTTATCTTCTCAGATTTTCAGAATCCTGCCCTTTTGAGGCCCAGCTTATACGCTGACTCTTTCCCCCAAAAGCTTCCCTTCTCTCACAGGCAGAATGAGTTCTAAAGCTGTGGCTTCTGCCCCAAACCTTCTTCTGCCTTAGTGTCTGCTGGTGTTTTACACGTTAGCATCCTCTAGAAGACTTTGAGCGACCTGAGGGCAAAAAAATCACATTTTATAGCCTGTTTGTCATCGTCTCCCTTCTCCCTCTCCCAGTTCCTAATACAAAACTTCGCACATAACTCATGCACAATCATCAAGGGAAGCTACCTGAATAGAAGAAGGGGTCCCAGCTAGTGTGCCAGTGACTATATACCCTGAATAAAAGAGTTATGACTTGTTATCTGAGAAAGGAATGTATCAGGATAAAGAACGTGCGTGCGTCGTAAGTCGTTTCGGTCATGTCCAAATCTTTTTGACCGTAGCCCACTAGACTCCTCCATCCTTTAGGATTCTCCAGGCAAGAATACTGGAATGGGTTGCCATGCGGGATATGGCTATCCACTCCAGGATTCTGGCCTGGAGAATTCCATGCTCTGTATAGCCCATGGGGTCACAAACTGTCCAATACGACTGAGCGACTTTCACTTTCACTCCAGGGAATCTTCTCAGCCCGGGGATCTAACCTGCCTGTCTTAACATCTCCTGCAGTGTTCGAGTTCTTTACCACTCCCACCACCTGGGAAGCCCAGAATAAAGAGCAGATTGTTTTTAATCTTATCCGTCCTAGGGAAGATCTGAAACATCTGGTTATATTTAGAAGCCATGCATTATCTCTCAGTGAGCGAACACAGCTTTACGTTGTATTGATCTTAAGTAAGTCATTTAACCTCATTCCTCTTGGTCCAGTGAGAGTAATAACTCTTGACCGGCCTGCCACATGGGATCACTTTGACGAGTGAAAAGTGAAAATTGCTCAGTCATGTCCGACTCTTTGCAACCCAGTGAACTGTAGTCCATAAAATTCTACAGGCAGGAATTCTGAAGTGGTTAGCTGTTCTCTTCTCCAGGCGATCTTCCCAACTCAGGGATTGAACCTAGGTCTCTCACATGGCAGGCAGATTCCTCACCAGCTGAACCACCAGGGAAGCCCAAGAATACTGGAGTGGGTAGCCTAACCCTTCTCCAGTGGATCTTCCCAACCCAGGAATGGAACTGGGGTCTCCTGCATTGCAGATGGATTCTTTACCAACTGAGCTACCAGGGAAGCCCTGATGAGGGGGCAAAGGAAATCATGATGAGGGTGAAATCTCTGGGAAATTCAAAGTCACTGTAAGACCTAAGGTCATAGTTACCAGGTAAAGAATCTGTCTGCAATGCAGGAGACACAGGAGATGCAGGTTCAGTCCCTGGGTTGGGAAGATTTCCCGGAGAAGGAAATGGCAACCCACTCCAGTATTCTTGCCTGAAAAAATCCCATGGACAGAGGAGACTGGCAGGCTACAGTCCAAAGCGTCACAAAGAGTTGGACACGACTGAGCAACTAAGCAAGCAAGCAAATTACAAATGCAGCTTCCCATTTTACCAAATGTAGAAATGAAGCTCCAAATTTTGATTTTCTGGCCCCACAGCTCCATAGTCCTTCATGACACAAACTGCTGTTTCTTTCTGCTTTGGAACATCTTTCAGAGCTGGGAAGTTTCAAGACTTGGAGATCATTTAATAAATAATTCTGAGTTAATCCAGCAACTCAAAAAAAAAAAAAAAATCACCTGCTCTGACCTCTTATACCACTCCCATAGAGATCTGGCCTGCCATTTCCTTTCTCCATCAGTGACGGACTTTGCTCTCTCACCTTCCGCCCCAGAATGTATAGTAATCTACCATCTTGAAAGGAAATTCTGTAAAAATAAAGTTTCACGGAAATGATGGATGAAGCCCACCCTCACTGTTACGATGTTAGATTTCCACAACAGCAAAGCAGACTGTAAGTTTGAACCTTAACAGAGGCAGCATCAATCTAAGATACGGTCTAGTTTCCTAAGGCTAGAGTCTACTAACATTACAGAGTTTGATTAAGGACAAAGTTAAATGATTTTAGAATTATGCTGAAGAGGAGGAAGGAGAGAGTAAAATCCTTTGGGAAACAGGAAAAGGCCTGGAAGATCAAAGGCTCTTGTCCCCAAAGTAAGCGTTCATTATTCATACAGTTCTTTTTTCAAAGCCAGAAGGAAGCCCAGTTGGATAAGTAATATTCGAGTCTGGGAGGCCTCCTCTAGTTTCTGAGGAACACAGAATACAAGAGATGAGGGTTCAGGGCCTCTGCTATTGGAGGAAGGGGGGTGGTGCTCAAAGCCGTGAAAGCCTTGGAATGCAATGTTGTTGTTGTTGTTTAATTCTCATTTTTTTAGAGCAAGGATCCTCAGCCTCAGCACTGTTGATATTTTGGACCAGATAATTCTTTGTCATGGGAGGCTGTCCTCCGCACTGTAGAATGTTGAAAATAGCTTCCTGGCCTCTACCAGGTACATGTCAGGAGCATGCTTCAGTTATAACAACCAAAGTGCCTCCAGACACTACAGTGTCCTTTCACTGACAAAATAGCCCTCCTCTCCCCAACTTGAGAATCTTATTCTAGAGACTGCAAATATTGGGAGTGACTTCTTATCTCCCCACGTTCATGTTTAGTTTTGTGTAGTTTAAAAATGCAATACTGCCTTTTTGTTTACTCAGACATAAACAAAACAGGCAAAGCTGGTGCAAAGGGTATAGATGTGGGAGGAGGGCAGGACTGATCTAGAAGGAACCGTGGGGACCACGGGTAGGGGATGAAATGCTAGGGCAGAGTGGGTCGGGGTAGATGTCTGGGGAAGAGATTCAACTGGTAATACTGCAAGAAAGTATCTGGGCAGAGAAGATGCTTTGAGTAAAATCGGCTCAGATAGAAAGAATCTGGTCAGTGCCACAGGCCTAGGCAAGTAAGATTCAAGGGTTCAGAGGATGAGAGAACTAATATTAGTAACAGTCATGAGAAACAGCCAGAACTAAGTCTCCGGTCTCTAAGTCTGATGCACTTTTCATTGGTTGTGCTTCACAATTGCATCTTCATTACGCATTACGGATCTATGCAGGGGTGTTCCCTTGGGGTGCTTTGGGCAACATTTATACATAATCCAGCTTAAACTGGCCTAAACAGCAAAGACATTTATTATCTCAATCAGACATGTATTATGCACAAAAAGACCAGAAATCAAATGTCTCCAGGGGCTAAACAGTATCATTGGCCACCCAGGTTCTTCTCTCCTTTCTAGCCTGCCATTCTCCGTGGGTTGGCTTGTCCCTAGCTAATTCTCTTCACGCTTTCAGAATGGCTGCCACAGCTCCCAACATCACGGCATAGAAGAAACCACAGAAGGAACCAGTTCCTATATATCTCTAACAAATGGAGAAAAGTCATTTTAATTGGCCTCCCTGGGCCCCAGAGATGGAGTTCAGTTTTCTTGAGCCTGCGCTTCTGCAATCCCCAAACAAAACTGTGATCTGTCAGCAAGGAAGAAATAGAGAACTATTGAATAGGCATCCAAGGGAATCTACTATATGCGGATGGTTTCCTTTCGTTTAAACTTTACTACAATCCTGGGCAGGAAGTATATTAACTTCATTATACAGATAAGGAATTTAGGCAGTGTTAAATGCCTTGCCCACAGTCATTCAACGGGCAAGTGGTAGGGTGAGGTTTCAAATAGTGGTCTGACTGAAGACCCCATGTTCCATCAGAGTCATTCTACACTGTTCTGATTGCCTCACACTCACACCCACATTAACTGTACTGAAAACTAGGCTACTGCTGGCACTCTGCCCCACTAGGTTCTAGAAATGGATCGTAATTTCAAGGTCTAATCTGAAGAACGTGTAAATTTGTATGAGTGCATGTGTGGGTGTGGTGTATGTGTAAACACAAAAGTCAATAGGATACTTTTCTTTTCTCTTTCTTCCCTCTTTCCTGCATCTCTCCTGAGTTGCTCTTTCATTCTCTTTAAATACCTAAGTCAAAAAACATACTTTCTGAGAATAGCTCTTCTTTCTTTTAAAACATCACCCAAAAACCTGTGGAAATAGCTCCTGGACCACCCAAGACACTGATACCTTATCTCCAGGTTACAAATAATTTGGTCATGATGTGTTAAAAGGAGTCTCATTATGCAAAAAGAAAACCCAATAAACATATATCTTGTAACATACTGTCATACTGCCCTGAAATTTATTTTCAATAGAGCTTCAATCTCTACCTTTGTTAAAGAAAGAAGAATTCATCAAAAGCCAATGCACTAAGTTACTGGTTTTTTTTTTTTAAGTACTTCCAGAGCATACAGTCCCGTTCCTGAATACAACCCTCTGAGCAACAGTCATGTTCAGTGATAATGGAGATGCTGTGTGTTGATCACAAAGCAGAGTCTGGTCCAGGTAGAAACAGCTCATTTTAGTTCTCTCCACATTCCTGTTTGCTGATGAGTTACCCATCAGGCATTTCCTTCTCTTGAGGTTCACCCCGCCTCTTCCCCCTGATTTACAGCACAGCTTGAAGATGCCTGCTTCAGTACTGCCTACTTATGAGCTTCTTCTGTATGAAACCCTTCCCCCGCCCACTCCTGGGTCTCCTCTTGAATAACTTACTCATCCTCTGTGTCTTTTCAACATCGCTTCCCTAAGAAAACCTCCTCTGATTGCCTCCTAGACCAAGTCAAGTCCTCCTGTTGAAAACTCTCTTGATTCCACGTGTTTCTCCTCCACAGCCCTCAATACATTTGTGATCAAAGTACTGACATGATTAACTGTGTAACGTCTCTACCTTCAGACTGAAAGCCATTCAAGGGGAGTGACTCCACCTGTCTTGTTTGCAGTTGTATCACCAGCATATAGAACACACTCATAGAAATATCAGTTCACTGAACTAATGAGCTCCAAGTAGTGCCTGGTCCTCCCCACTTCTCATTCCCTAAGGTTCATCTGACAATACATGAGAGCGCCTGTAAACTGCCTTGGACCAGGCAAGAGGGCCCCATGCTTTAAAGTGTCCTGCTTTGGCCAACACTGGGCAGCATCCTTGCCCACTAGGTGAGGAATCAGTGGGCTAAGCAGATGTGCCCCTGGAGTCTATGTTCCAGAAAATGGACCACACCCAGTATGTGTGCTCCCTGGACCTAACACGTGACCATGGGGCCACTGTTTGTAGGCACGTGGGTAGAGCTGGGACAGTGGGCCGGGCATGTGGGCCAGGATGGGAGTGGGAGGGAGGGAGAGAGAAGCCTGCAGGGGGTGGCCAGGGGTCTATCTTCCTGGGCTGCCATGTTCGAGCTCAGATCTCAGAGGAGTCCAGGAATTCTGAATTTAAGCCAAGCCTTTCAGGTCTTTCTAATGGTATATTTGTCAAAGTCAGAGGAGTTAACATTTTGTTTAAAATACCTTCTAGATGTTTAGACATAAGGTATACAAACCTCCATTTGTATCTGGCTGTGGGCCTTGCAAATACTGGGGGCAGGGCTGTACAGCAGAGGATGGAAACTTCCCGGGGGCCCTTCCTCTCTCTCCACTGTTGATTCAAATGCTCCTCCCTAGGCCCCCCGCCTCCGGAGAGGTTGGTCCACCATAGCTCCAAGAGCTCACTACCTTGGAGTTAAAGAGGCCCCTTTCTCCGATCGTTAGAGCCAGTTGCTGTGACCACCCTCTGTGCTTCCTGAACTAGGTCATCAGGAGCTAAAATCCTCATCATGGTGCTAGGGCGATAAGATGGAAAGGTGGGAGGAGGCAGGGGGAGTACTTTGGGGAACAGTTGGAGGCAGGAACCACTGCTCTGCACCCTTAGCTTCCAAAAGAGCTCCACGTGGAGGATAGGGCTTAAGAGAACCCTCTTGACTTGCCTGGACATGGCCAACAAAGGCAAGACTTTATAAATCAAGCACCAATCAGAGAGGGAAAATTCTGTGAGACCATCTTCAACACTAAAATGAGTCGGTCATGGCACACTGCAAAATGGAATTTCTGTGAAATTCACTGAATGTTAAATCCACTGAGAAAATTCTGTGCATGCAATTAGCCAGACACTGGATTAGCAACACTGATACACAGGATGACTTGCCTCTTAGCATTCTCAAAGCTTACAAAATATTTTCTCCTAAACTCAGACTGGCCCCGATGTGTGTAGAATGCAGAGAGCCCAGATCAACTAATTCTGTGTCATGTGGTCACTTCTGCTTTGCATTTTGGTACTGCAGAGACTAAGAACTCTACATTCTTCAGCGCTTCATTTCTAGAAGTTACTAGAACTAGCCTGTAGCAGCTTGCCACTCACTTAGGAGTTAATTGGCTAGTTAGTAGATTATCCTTAATGCTGAAACAACTGCCAGGTCAGCTAGCAACCTTCTGTTTTTGCAGGTAGAAAGCTCTCTTCTATTTCTCTGCCTTTGTCAAGATGTGTCCACATGTTGGGGGTGGGGTAGGAGAGGGAACCTCTACAGGCCTATCAGAGCTGGGCTTGGCAGTAAATACCTCTCTTGGGGAATGAATGACTTTTGAAGGTTTCTTCCTGCTGGTGAAAGTTTTAACAGTTTAGAGGTTTGTTTCTTACCATTATCATAAGTTGTCTCATCAATTTCTCTTTATTTTTCTAAGCCTTAACTATTAAACACTGAAATTCATCCAAGTGTCCAAATTGTAATTTATCATTTTCCCCCCAAAGATTCAAGGACTTTATGTTCCTCTCCAGACAAATGATTTTTAATTCTTTTGCTGTTAAAAGATTTTCACAGCTCCAGTTAATGTAAGCATTCTGAAGTGCTTGAGGGGAAATATGTTGATGTTTGCAACTCTTTGAAATACAGCACAAAATAAAATGGATTGATGGACGGATAGGGCATTGGCTAGAGATGGAATAAGTCCAGTATGCTGTTGCTGTTTAGTCAGTAAGTTGTATCCGATTCTTTGTGACTTCAGGCTTCTCTATCCGTGAGATTTCCAAAACAAGAATACTGGAATGGGTTGCCATTTCCTTCTCCACGGGACCTTCCTGACCCAGCGATGGAACCCATGTCTCCTGCTTGACAGACAGATTATTTACTGCTGAATCACCTGTGCACCAAATCCAGTATAGTAAAATGTTAACTGTAGAATCTAAGTGGTGAATATTTGGGGGATTGCTGTAAAATTCTTTCATGTTTTCTATATATTTTTAAACTTTTAAAAATATATAGAGTGAAACTATTTTTTTCACTTTATTATGTAACAAAATGTTACGTAATATAAAAATGACTTTCACAAATTCCCTGATTATGAGTAGTTAAAACATTCCCTCAGTCAAAGCATCTGAACTGTTATCAACTTCAGGCTCCATTTGCAAATAACAAGGGGAAAAAAAAGTGCACATTTGTGTCCAGTTTAAGAGAATAAAAAAGTAACATTTTGATTAGCTTTTTAAAATAAAGAGAACTTAGAACACTTATAAAGTGAGAGTGTATGGTGATTGCATATGCTCAGTTGATGTCCTTCAGCCCAGTTGCTTAGTTGTGTCTGACTCTGCGACCCCATGGACTGCAGCACGCCAGGCTTCCCTGTCTATCACCAGCTCCTGGAGTTTACCCAAACTCATATCCATCGAGTCAGTGATGCCATCCAACAATCTCATTCCCTGTTGTCCCCTTCTACTTCAGCCTTCAATCTTTCCCAGCATCAGGGTCTTTTCAAATGAGTCAGTTCTTTGCGTCAGGTGGCCAAAGTATTGGAGTTTCAGCTTCAACATCAGTCCTTCCAATGAACACTCAGGACTGGTCTCCTTTAGGATGGACTGGTTGGATCTCCTTGCAGTCCAAGGGACTCTCAAGGGTCTTCTCCAACACCACAGTTCAAAAGCATCAATTCTTTGGTACTTAGCTTTCTTTACAGGCCAACTCTCACATCCATACATGACTACTGGGAAAACCATAGCTTTGACTAGACAGACCTTTGTTGGCAAAGTAATGTCTCTGCTCTTTAATATGCTGTCTAGGTTGGTCATAATTTTCCTTCCAAGGAGTAAGCATCTTTTAATTTCATGGCTGCAGTCACCACCTGCAGTGATTTTGGAGCCCCCCAAAATAAAGTCTGACATTGTTTCCACTGTTCCCCCATCTATTTGCTGTGAAGTGATGGGACCGGATGCCATGATCTTTGTTTTCTGAATGTTGAGCTTTAAGCCAACTTTTCCACTCTCCTCTTTCACTTTCATCACAAGGCTCTTTAGTTCTTCTTCACTTGATGTCCTTAAACTTCTAGTATCATATAATACCTTGAAAACAAGATTTACTGTGGCAGCTAGGTATCATATTCTATACACAGGTGCCTTGTATTAGATAACCTGAATAAATTTCCAAGATGATCATTTCAATAATACAAATCCAGAGAAATGAAAACTTGTATTACTTCCCTAATTTCCTCTTCTAATAACTAGACTGCTTTTAATCTTTTGATCTGTTAAAGCTTACATATCAATTAAGATTTTTAATCTTTTATAATTTCCTTTATTCAAATTTGAACATTACATGTCCACAAAATGAAAGATAAAAATTTTATAGACAATCTAACCATGATGTATTTTTTAATCTCATTAGAATATTTTATTACCTCTCTCAACCTTAACTGTTCATAAAAACCTCAGTTCAATTGAAACATGTAAAAGGAAATTATTCTCAATTTTCTACTTGCTTTCCAAAAAAACATAGTCACAGAAAAACTAAAATTATCATACTCCCCAAAGTGAATTTCTATTTTGTTAAATGTACAATTACTTGTTAATTTTCCCCATCAAGATGGTCTTACACTAACTGAGCTGCCTATTTAAAAATTAAAGGAAAAAACAGACTCTTAGAACATATAAAAGAATACATTTCCTTTGGCTCAAGATTATCAAAATACAATTGCTATATTTCTAAAATAGCAAAGGCCATTTCCTCCTTCATTTTTTAGAAGTTACTTTTACTTATGGAAAGATGTTAGATTCAGATTTGACAATTTAGTCTAGAAGAGAGAAAATTACACCTATTTAAACATCTAATTCAATTAATTTAGCCAAGAAGCACCAGTCAACTACAATAATACTATTCTGTTCACAGCAGCTGTATCTTTCATTAAGGGAGTAGCTTCATAATATTGAGGAGTTTGAGAATGGCTGCCTATGAGGATAGAAGCAAATCTGACACATATGTACTTACACGATCACTTGCATGTTCCAGGGCTGCCTCATGCACCCTGGAAAAGGAGGTATATGGTGCATGCAAGTTATGACACTAATAACATTTACATATGGTGCAGATATAACCACTGATTACATTAAAATTAATTAAAATGATATAGCAAAGAAAAAATTTGCTATACTCATTCCATTTTTATAGCATAAAAGTAGGTCAATCAACTGTCTCTTTTGTAATAATTCTTATCAATGATTTAGAATTTATATGAGAGCCATGAAAATGCCCTCATTTACAGTCACCATTCACTTGGCTCTAACATATACTCTGCATGAAGTTCACTTTCTCTTTAACATTCACTCTTCAGTGTAGATCTGTTGCTCTTTTATATTACCTTATGACTTCCAAGGAAATTTTCCCTGAAAAGAACCAGTGAAATTAAAAGCACAAGGTGAATGAACATGGGGACCACCAGAAACACGTCTGCTCTTATGCAGATGATTAGAACCATGTCTTCAAATGGAAGGAACACTTGGAGAGAGAAGAATCTGTGAAAATGTCTCTTTCCAGTTGTTCAAGCTATGTAGAAAGAGATACAACTGACTTTGGACATTGATCATGTATCTTGCAACCATTCTAAACTGACTTATTAGTCTAGGTGTCTTTTTGTAGACTCTGGAATTTTCCTTTCAGTCAGTCATGCTGCCCAAGATGAGGTACAGCTGGTTTCTGTTTTTCCAAGTAAAAGACCAAGAACTGTGGACCTTGTGGGTTTAAGCACTGAGCACAAGACCACTTGGGATAAGGAGAGACTAAAACCATCCCAGTGATGGTTTTCTATGACGCTTCAAGATAGCACATCACATTTGTCCTTAAATGAGTAGAATCTTCTCAAAACCTTTAGTATCACTTTTCCAAGAAAACGAATCACACTGCAGAAAGACTGAGCTACATCGAGAAATTGTCTTTTATCTCCACACTGGCCAAAAGGATGCTTCTGCTGGTGACTGATTTCATTTGTGAGAAATTTTAAGCTGCTGCGGCAGAACAATTAGTGCAACCATTCTCTTTCAGGGCTGTGGTATCCACTGTCACAAAACATATCCCTGTGCAAGAAAAGAGCTTTTCAGAGTTGACAACGTTCTCACGTCATCTTACTCTGTGTATCTTCATCTGATAGTGGAAGCCAGTTGTCACGGTGGTCAGCAACTACCCAGACCTACACATATGGTAGATGACTGAACGCTTGATGACATCTCCACTGACTCATCCATCAGCCTAGAAGGAGCCCCACGTTCCTTCTTCTGAGGCCTTAATCAGAGTAAAGATGCTTTCAGATTGCAGCAATGACGAATAGTCTGAAAGGTTCTATCTGTTAGTCCTTTTCTTAATAATCCATCTATCTCATGACCTTTTATTTCCCCAAGTAAGTGGCCAAAAATGATCCATTTAGCACAGGATCAGGGACACATGTCCTTTGCAAAAAATGGCATTTGTACCTCAAGCCAACTATACTGAAAGATTACTAAGTAATAGATTAAAAATTCACAAAAGAGAACAGCTGTGAATATCAACTGTAAAAACATTTTTTCTCTTTAATGGAAAAAAAAAAAATCTGCCTCTGAATCCTAAACTGATTGGAGCCTTTTCTTCTGCATAAGCTGGGTTCCAGTGTTGACCAGTTGGGTCAACATCATGTGATATCATTTTTATGTGGAGTCTAAAAACTAAAAATGTCTCTTTCCAGTTGTTCAAGCTATGTAGAGAGAGATACAATTGATTTTGGACACTGATCATGTATCTTGCAACCATTCTAAACTGACTTATTAGTCCTAGGAGCCTTTTTGTAGAATCTTTGGAATTTTCTATGTGGATTGTCTTGTCATCTGTGAATGAAGCCAGTTCTTTTTCTTTCTTTTCAGTCTGTATGCCTTTAAGTCTTTTTCTTGTCTTACTGCACCGACTAGAAAGTAAAAAATGAAATCTACCCCTGTATCAGTCATTCTTCAAAATTTAATTTTTCTCCCCATATGCATGCTGTAATTTTCTCTTCAGCATTCTCAGATAGCTTTATACATTGTCTAAAGCTGCAATCAGGGAGATCCTGTAAAGCATGCTTAATCCATCACAGTCACTCAAAGTTAATTTTGTCTATAAGTTATTTTTGTTTTTCTCACGGACTTTGTAATCTAGCCTCTGATTTAAGATTCACTCCCATTCTTTTGTTTTCTCTCTTATCATAGCAACTTTTTCAACGTGTCATCAGATTTCTCTAGCTGTCATTTCTTACATGAAAGCACTGAAAGTTGTAAAGGGACTCACAAATAGCAGGGACATTGAGTCCCATAAGAAGCTGGGCCAAGTCCAGTTCTGCCACTTATCAGTTAGGAGGTCTTGAGCAAGCTATTCAGTCTCCCTAAACTGCAGTTTCCTCATCCACTAAATAAGGATCATTATAAAACATTGTAAGATTGTTATGATGATTAAATCAGGCATTACGTGTGTAGGGCTTGCCTGTGCTAGGCACGTAAGAAATGGTAGCTATTCTTATTGTCAGGAACAGTTTGCTTTGTTCATGTTTCTTTAATCAGTTCTGGCCAAAAGACATTCTCCTTTGCTTTGTGGTCTTTTTTCAGAGCTCATAGTAACAGTAATCATCAGACCTCAATTGAGATCATTGCAAAATCTTAAAAATGAAACATCTTAAAAATGAAGATTCATAAGGGATCTGTTTGCTTGTGTATCTTTTGAGGATGTGGTTATGGCAGATGGCAGTAAACCAACAACCAGCAAAAAAACAACATTTTTCTCTCCCAGAAAAACATTTACCAAAGGTTTGACCACCCTAAATGGAAGAATCAAAATAGTTGTGGAAGCACAAAGGAGGGCAGAGAGAGTACAGTGACATCGTGTACTTTTAGCAGAAATTGTTCAGCCCAGTAGCCTGTTTTCATCCTGTAGCTTGGACTCGTTTCTCTTTGTTCCCTGAAATATTCCGATACCAGTTCTTTTCTATTCATCAATCCTCATTGTGAGTTTAAAAGCTTGTCACTGCCTGGAATTTCTTTGTTAAAACTGAAGAAGCATTTTCCATAATTCAGCTTCTGTGGGGCCTCTAATTATCTTTTTCCACTTGCTAATTAATGGTCACACTGTTCTTTTTCTTTTCTTCTCTTTTTGATTTTCTGTTGCCTTTCTCATATCTGGCAGGTGATAACAGCATTGGCTTCTTGAATTTCTTCGTCTTGCTAGCTCTCCTGTTTATGAGCTTATAATACTTGCCTGGAACTTTTTCACTGCACTCTATTTGAACACAAATGGCTTCTGAACTTTTTATTCTTCACATTTCTGCAACGATAATAAGTAATAGAGTCCAATTTAACTAAAGAAGAATATTACAAATTCTCTTAAGCAGAACACAGAATAATACCGCATTTCATTAGTTTTCAACACCCACACTAGAAATCTCACTTGCTGATAATTCTTTTTTATTCTATTGCTATTGCTCCTGCATTCAAAATGTCTGCCATTATTTCAAAAGTGCCAAAATAAAGCAATGATTCCTTCCACAGGGAAATGTAGGGCTGAAAATGAGATGACTGTTAATAAAGGAAAAGTACCAGTTATGCTGCATGTTAAAAGTGAAGTGAAAGTGTTCATCGCTTAGTTTTGTCCAACTCTTTGCAACCCTATGGACTGCAGCCTGCCAGCATTCTCTGTCTGTGGGATTTCCCAGTCAGGAATACGAAGTGGGTAGCCATTCCCTTCTCCAAGGGATCTTCCCAACCCAGGGATGGAACCCAGGTCTCCTGCACTGCAGGCAGATTCTTTACTATCTGAACCACCAAGGAAACCCTCTGCATACCTAGCAGTGTACAAAAATGTACCCTGTACAAAAATTTCATGAAAATGAAATACATCAAGACTTCCTCCCATCTCTATACCAGTTCCTGCTTCCTTTCATTTGAGAAAACCAATTTTTATCCCAAATATGCTTTCTTGAAAAACAGTACCTTAGAAGCTTTCCCAAATTTGACTTTCTAGCCCCCCCCACACGGCAGAATGTGTAGGTATAAAGAATCCTGAGAGTTCCCAGAGTGGACTACCAGAGCCCCACTGTGCAAATAAGCAAACACGACTGAGGTTTGTGAGCAGAACTGGTTTGTGCAGGAAGATATCATGAAGCTCTTCTGTTTGGGCTGATCTGTCAGGAAAGCTGCCATGAAACTGGTGTATGTGATTAATTCAATTTTTTGAAAAAGGATATTATAGGGATGGGAGGGGGAGGAGTGCACATCTGAAAAGAGACCTACATTAGCCAAACATTCTGTACTGTGATCTAGGTTTATAGCTATTTCCAAGTTTGTTAAGCTTTTATAGTCAACTAAGGAAAAATATATCTTAAAATGATAAAATAGTGTTAAAAATAAATTTCTAATAAAGATAATGAAAATCAATGTCTTTGAAACTGGTTGTCAAAAGCTAAACTGAGATCTTTTTTCTTCCTAACCTGTTGGAGGATTGGTCTTAAACCAACTCTCCTATTGAAAACAACAATAAAACTGATAAAGGAATACAAGGATAAAGGAATACTGAGTTTCTTTGACTATAAGAATGCAGGATTATGATCCCAGAGTAAAGGAAAGCAAAGGACATGAGCTCCACCACCAGTCAAGCACTTCCTGGACTGGGGGGCAAGAGGCAGAAGGCTCATGGACACTGGTTATCTCAGAGAGCTGAGGACACCGTGCAGATACTGACTGGGTTGGCATTGATGAGGCCCACCTGTCTGCAAAGCACTCCGCATCAATTGTCATGACCTTCTCAAAGCAACCTTCAAAGAAAGGTAAAAATACCTGGCCTAACACCCTAACAAGCAGCACTGGCTCCAAAGACCCCTGCCTGCCAGTTGAAGTTAGCAGAATATTTGTTGAAGTTTAACTTCTAGCTTCACCCCATACTCCTCACTCTCCCAACAGAAGTGTTAAGCACCAGCAAATATCTTTCACACTCAAACTCCAGCCTGCCTTTGTTACAGAGATTCCAACCTGCCTTACTGATGACTTCTAACACTTAAGGAGGAAATAATAACAATCTTACACACACATGGGAAATAGAGAAGATGAAAACACTAGTGATCTACGATCTGTAGAACCTGATACCAAGATCTGACAAATGCCTTATAGGAAAACCAAAGATCAGTACCTCTCATAAACATGCATATAAAAATCAAATTTAATTGACTACATTAAAAGCAAAGCTAAATCACATGACCATTTCAATAGATGCAGAAAAGGCTTTTAACAAATTTCAGTGTGACTTCGTGATTTAAAACCCTCAACAAAATGAAATAGAAAAGAATGTCTCATTTCGATAAAGAACACGTATGAAAAATCTACATGTAGCGTATGAAAAATCTACATGTAACCTGGTATTTAACGGTGAAAGAATTAAATCTTTCCTCCCAAGATCAGGAATGAAGCAAGGACACCTAATCCTATTCCTCTGCTCACACTATACTGGAAATTCTAGCCAGCTCAATAAGGCAACAGAACAAAATACAAGGCAAAAAGTCTGGAAAGAAAGAGGTGTTAACTGTTTCTATTCACAGACAACAGGACTGAGTCTGTAAAAAATTCTTATAAATATATAGAAAACGTTAAAACAACTCAGTGAATTTAGTAATGTTGTAGGGTACAATGTCAATACATCAAAATCAAATGTATTTATTTACACCAGCAACAAGAACCTAGAAAGTACATTTTAAAACAATACTATGTACAATAACAAACAATACTAAACTATCTAAGGATAAATATAATAAATAACACATATTATCTCTATGTTGAAAGCTGAGGCATTAGAGACTGAAATAATTGGAGAGTAATCCTATGTTCGGGCTTCCCTGGGGCTCAGCAGTAAAGAATCCACCTGCAACGCAAAAGACTTAGGTCTGATCCCTCGGTTGGGAAGATCCCCTGGAGAAGAAAATGGCAATCCACTCCAGTATTCTTGCCTGGGAAATCCCAGGGACAGTGGAGCATGACAAGCTACAGTCCGCGGGGTTGCAAAAGAGTCGGACACGATTGAGCAACTAAACAACAATCCTATATTCATAAATTGGAAGAGTTAATTTTATCAAGATCTCATTTCTCCCCAAATTGATCTATAGATTGATTGCAATGACAATCAGAATCCTAACAGAATTTTTATAGTAATTAATAAGTTGACTTTAAAAATTATATAGAAATGCTGCTGCTGCTCCTGCTGCTGCTGCTAAGTCGCTTCAGTCGTGTCTGACTCTGCTAGGACATGATAAATAAAATGTGCCATATCCATATAAAGAAGTATTACTTGGCCATAAAAATGGAAAGTATTTCTGATAGATGCTACCATTTGAACAAACCTTGAAAATATTATGCTAAGTGAAAGAAGCCAGACTCAGAAGGCTGCATATTACAAGATTCGATTTCTGCAAAATGCCCAGAATAGGCAAATCCGTATAAACAGATGAGTGGTTGCCAGGAACTGGAGAGAATGAAAAATGGAGAGTCACTGCTGATAAGTAAGGGGCTTCTTTGCAGGGTGATGAAGATGTTCTGGAATCAGATAGTGGTGATGGCTACACAGCATGGTGAATCACTAAAAACCACTGAATTGTACACTTTAAATGAACTTTACCTTACATGAATCATATCTGGTTTTTTCCTATGTAGAAACATAATATTGGCACAAATTCTCAGAACACCTCGATCATTATCTCTAGTTCCTATTGTTACTGTTCTTGTTGTTCAGTTGCTCAGTTGTGTCTGACTCTTTGTGACCTCATGGACTGCAGAATGCCAAGCTACTCTGTCCTTCACTATCTTATTCTTGAACTTAAACTCTTATTCATTGTGTCAAGCTATCCAGCCATCTCATCCTCTGTCGGCCCCTTCTCCTCCTGCCCTCAGTCCTTCCCAGCATCAGGGTCTTTTCCAATGAGTTGGCTCTTCAGGTGGCCAAAGTATTGGAGATTGAGCTTCAGCATCAGTCCTGCCAATGAATATTCAGGGTTGATTTCTTTTAGGGCTGACTGGTTTAATCTCCTTGCTGTCCAAGGGACTCTCAAGAGTCTTCTCCAACACCACAATTCAAAAGCATCAGTTCTTCGTCACTCAGCCTTTATGGTCCAACTCTCACATCTGTACATGACTATTGGAAAAACCATAGCTTTGACTATATAGACCTTCATTGGCCAAGTTATGTCTTTGGTTTTCAACACACTGTCTAATACACAGGTTTGTCATAACTTTCCTTCCAGTGAGCAAGCATCTTTTAATTTCATGGCTGCAGTCACCATCTGCAGTAATTTTGGAGCCCAAGAAAATAAAACTTGTTACTCTTTCCACTTTCCCCCCATCTATTTGCCATGAAGTAATGAGACCAGATGCCATGATCTTAGTTTTTTGAATGTTGAGTTTTAAACCAGCTTTTTCACTCTCCTCTTTCATCCTCATCAATAGGCTCTTTAGTTCCTCTTCACTTTCTGCCATTAGAGTGGTATCATCTGCATATCTGAGGTTACTGATATTTCCCCCAGCAATCTTGATTTCAGCTTGGGAATCATCCAGCCTGTCATTTTATGTGATGTACTCTGCATATAAGTTATATAAGCAGGATGACAATATACATCCTTGATGGACTCCTTTCACCAATCAGTTCTTCCATGTCCAGTTCTAACTGTTGCTTCTTGACCTGCATATAGGTTTCTTAGGAGGCAGATAAGGTGGTCTGGTATTTACATCACTTTAAGAATTTTCCTCATCTTGCTGTGATCCACAAAGTCAAAGGCTTTAGTGAAGTCGATAAAGCAGATGTAGATTTTTTTCTGGAACTCCCTTGCTTTCTCTACAATCCAGTGGATAGTTCCTATTAACTCTTTCTGAAAAGTCATTGCTGACATGACCTAAGTTTGGTACAGAAAATATTGTCATAGTATGCACAGAAATTATGATTTTTCCTGGTGTCTGTTCCAGAGAGACTATTTTTTATTTCCACCCACACACAAGGGAGAATGAGACACAGGGCTACTTATATAAACATTGCCATAGAGAGTTAGTTTATTTTTGAGCTTTGAAAGTAAAATTGGATTCTAGTCTGCTAAATGCTGAGTGCTTACAGTGTTTCTCTGCTCTAACATTTGTGTTTTTACTTTGGTGATATTGGCATTTGTTTGTGGAATTCAATCACCAATTCAGCTACCAGACAGATTATAGAGGATGTTCTGTTCCAAGGCAGACCATTAAAACTGCAAAATGTGCTTGTTTTCCACATCTTCCCATCATTTTAGCCTAGGAAAAACCTTCCTATGAAAAGTGAATTTTTATTTTACAGTTTCTATGGAGATTATTCAAATAATAGGAAACCTAAGGTCAACTGTGCTTTGGAAGTAGTACATGAATATGCCTTTTAGTAAAATATAGTGTGTTTTAAACAGTAATATGACCTGAAAGACAAGAAAACACTCTATAAAGAGAAAATTAGACTGATTTTATAAGATTAGATCTAATCCTTGACTTGTGGCTGTCTAATTTATGGGGTGATGGTGAGAGGAGCTACCTATGCCCAAGGTCAGGGGCGGTGGCTGAGAGGAGCTACCCCACATCCAAGGTCAGGAGTGGGAGCAGAGAGGAGCAACCCCACGTCCAAGAAGCTGCAGCTGCGCGGGTTCAGGAGGGCCAAGAGGAGCTACTCCACATTCAAGGTCAGGAGGGGCAACCTTGTCCATGGTAAGGAGCAGCGGCTGCGCTTTGCTGGAGCGGGCGTGAAGAGATACCTCACATCCAAGGTAAGAGAAACCCAAGTAAGATGATAGATGTTGCGAGAGGGCATCAGAGGGCAGACACACTGAAAGCCTAATCACAGAAAACTAGCCAATCTGATCACACGGACCACAGCCTTGTCTAACTCATTGAAACTAAGCCATGCCATGTGAGGCCACCCAAGACGGACAGGTCATGGTGGAGAGGTCTGACTGAATGTGGTCCACTGGAGAAAGGAATGGCAAACCACTTCAGTATTCTTGCCTTGAGAAACCCATGAACAGTATGAAAAGGCAAAATGATAGGACACTGAAACAGGAACTCCCCAGGTCGATAGGTGCCCAATATGCTACTGGAGATCAGTGGAGAAATAACTCCAGAAAGAATGAAGGGATGGAGCCAAAGCAAGAACAATAGCCAGTTGTGGATGTGACTGGTGATAGAAGCAACGTCCGATGCTGTAAAGAGCAATATTGCATAGGAATCTGGAATGTTAGGTCCATGAATTAAGGCAAATTGGAGGTGGCCAAACAGGAGATAGCAAGAGTGAATGTTGACATTATAGGAATCAGCAAACTAAAATGGACTGGAATGGGTGAATTTAACTCAGATGACCATTATATCTACTACTGCAGGCAGGAATCCCTTAGAAGAAATAGAGTAGCCATCATGGTCAACAAAAGAGTCTGAAATGCAGTACTTGAATGCAATCTCAAAAACGACAGAATGATCTCTGTTTGTCTCCAAGGCAAACCATTCAATATCACGGTGATCCAAGCTATGCCCCAACCAGTAACACTGAAGAAGCCGAAGCTGAACAGCTCTATGAAGACCTACAAGACCTTTTAGAACTAACACCCAAAAAAGATGTCCTTTTCATTATCAGGGACTGGAATGCAAAAGTAGGAAGTCAAAAAACACCTGGAGTAACAGGCAAATTGGGCCTTGGAGTACAGAATCAAGCAGGGCAAAGGCTAATAGAATTTTGCCAAGAGAACGCACTGATCATAGCAAATGCCATCTTCCAACAACACAAGAGAAGACTCTACACATGGACATCACGATGGTCAACACTGAAATCAGATTGATTATATTCTTTGCAGCCAAAGATGGAGAAGCTCTATACAGTCAACAAAAGCAAGACCGGGAGCTAACTGTGGCTCAGATCATGAACTCCTTATTGCCAAATTCAGACTTAAATTGATGAAAGTAGGGAAAACCACTGGACCATTCAGGTATGACCTAAATGAAATCCCTTATGATTATACAGTGGAAGTGAGAAATAGATTTAAGGGACTAGATCTGATAGACAGAGTGCCTGATGAACTGTGGATGGAGGTTCGTGACATTGTATACGAGACAGGGATCAAGACCATCCCCATGGAAAAGAAATGCAAAAAAGCAAAATGGCTGTATGAGGAGGCCTTACAAATAGCTGTGAAAAGAAGAGAAGCGAAAAGCCAAGGAGAAAAGGGAAGATATTCCCATTTGAATGCAGAGTTCCAAAAATAGCAAGAAGAGATAAGAAAGCCTTCCTTAGCAATCAATGCAAAGAAATAGAGGAAAACAACAGATTGGGAAAGACTAGAGATGTCTTCAAGAAAATTGGAGATACCAAGGGAACATTTCATGCAAAGATGGGCTCGATAAAGGACAGAAATAGTATGGACCTAACAGAAGCAGAAGATATTAAGAAGAGGTAGCAAGAATACATGACCCAGATCATCATGATGGTGTGATCATTCACCTAGAGCCAGACATCCTGGAATGTGAAGTCAAGTGGGCCTTAGAAAGCATCACTACAAACAAAGCTAGTGGAGGTGATGGAATTCCAGTGGAGCTATTTCAAATCCTGAAAGATGATGCTGTCAAAGTGCTGCACTCAATATGCCAGCACATTTGGAAAACTCAGCAGTGGCCTCAAGACTGGAAAAGGTCATTTTCACTCCAGTCCCAAAGAAAGGCAGTGCCAAAGAATGCTCAAATTACCGCACAATTGCACTCATCTCACACGCTAGTAAAGTAATGCTCAAAATTCTCCAAGCCAGGCTTCAGCAATACATGAAACATGAACTTCCAGATGTTCAAGCTGGTTTTAGAAAAGGCAGAGGAACCAGAGATCAAATTGCCAACATCTGCTGGATCATGGAAAAAGCAAGAGAGTTCCAGAAAAACATCTATTTCTGCTTTATTGACTATGCCAAAGCCTTTGACTGTGTGGATCACAATCAACTGTGGAAAATTCTGAAAGAGATGGGAATACCAGACCACCTGACCTGCGTCTTGAGAAACCTATATGCTGGACATGGAACCTAAAACTGGACATGGAACAACAGACTGGTTCCAAATAGAAAAAGGAGTACGTCAAGGCTGTATATTGTCACCCTGCTTATTTAACTTATAAGCAGAGTACATCATGAGAAACGCAGGCTGGAAGAAACACAAGCTGGAATCAAGATTTCTATGAGAAATATCAATAACCTCATATATGCAGATGACACCACTCTTGTGTCTTGCAGAAAGTGAAGAGGAACTAAAAAGTCTCTTGATGAAAGTGAAAGAGGAGAATGAAAAAGTTGGCTTAAAGCTCAACATTCAGAAAACGAAGATCATGGCATCTGGTCCCATCACTTCATGGCAAATAGATGGGGAAACAGTGGAAACAGTGTCAGACTTTATTTTTGGGGGGCTCCAAAATCACTGCAGATGGTGACTGCAGCCATGAAATTAAAAGACGCTTACTCCTTAGAAGGAAAGTTATGTCCAACCTAGACAGCATTTTAAAAAGCAGAGATACTACTTTGCCAACAAAGGTCCATCTAGTCAAAGCTATGGTTTTTCCAGTAGTCATGTATGCATGTGAGAGTTGGATTGTGAAGAAAGCTGAGCGCCGAAGAATTGATGCTTTTGAACTGTTGGTGCTGAAGAAGACTGTTGCAAGTCCCTTGGACTGCAAGGAAATCTAACCAGTCCATTCTGAAGGAGATCAGCCCTGGGTGTTCATTGGAAAGACTGATGCTGAGGCTAAAACTCCAGTACTTTGGCCACCTCATGCAAAGAGTTGACTCATTGGAAAAGACCCTGATGCTGGGAGGGATTGGGGGCAGGAGGAGAAGGGGACGACAGAGGATGAGATGGCCGGATGGCATCACCGACTCGATGCACATGAGTTTGGGTGAACTCTGGGAGCTGGTGATGGACAGGGAGGCCTGGTGTGCTGTGATTCTTGGGGTTGCAAAGAGTCGGACATGACTGAGTGACTGAACTGGACTGACTGAACTTATGGGAGCCACTTAATGGTTCTGGTCTTCAATTTCTCCATGTGTTACATATAGGGACTATGTCAGCGTCTTCTAGTCTTTTTAAAAGTTGTGTATTAGTTAGGATAATCCAGACAAACAGAACTGATAGGAGATAGAGATAGAGGAAAAGATAAAAGTAGATATATACATATATATATATATATAGAGAGAGAGAGAGAGGTTTATTGTAAGGAATTGATTCACGCAATTGTGGAGGCTGAGAAGTCCCAAGATCTTCAGTCATCAAGCTGGAGATCTGGAGATTCTGGTGGTGTAAGTTCGTCTGAAAGTCAGCAGGCTCATACCCCAAGAAGAGACAATGTTTCAGTTCAAGTTGGAAAGTAGGAAAAGACTATGTCCCTGTTCAAGGCAGTCAAGTAGGGATAGTTCTGCCTTATTCATGGAAGCTCAACCCTCTTGTTCTAGTCAGGCCTTCAGCTGGTTGGATGAGGCCCACCCATTTCAGGGAGGGCAATCTGCTTTACTCAGTCTACCAAGTCCAGTGGTAATCTCATCCCAAAGCACTTTCACAGACATAATCAGAATACTATTTGATCAAACTATGGGGTAACCCCCATGGCTCAAAAGAGATGACAAATAAGTTAACCATCACAGTTAGGTAACACTCTATTCAAATAGTATCTTATCCAGAAGTCAAATATATGAAACAACTGAAGGAGATCCTGCTGCACTTGTTGAAAATTTATTATTGGATCATCCATCTGTACCTTCTCCTCATCTTTGTGCCTATCCCATGGGTGGATGCCAAATAAGACACAGGCCAGCCACTTGCCCAATGCCAACCTCTAAAGAAGAACCAGAAGTATAACACATCATAGGATAAGAATACAATTAAAACAGAGATTGCTGGTTTTATGCAGGTATGCATCTTCCTGTCTCCTACAGTGATTTTTTTTTAGCCAAGTATAAGGCCAGTCTGACTAAAGGCTATCTGCCCTAGGCACCCTTGTGACTGGCCAAGTACTGGTCAAAGGATAAGAATAAAGTGATATGTGTAACACTAGGTTCTGCCCTTAAAGGGAAAAGAGACACCTACTTCCTCCTCTCTCCTCATTCCCACTAGCTGGAGTACAACAAACATGGGGTGAGTTGTCTTGAAACTTGCAGATGAGACCTACACCACACAGTTGGTGGGTCAACAAGGAAGAAGGAGTGTGGGCTCCCAGGGATCTTGCAGAGCAAAGCTGCTATACCAGCAAGATTTTTCTGTGTGTGGGAAATAGAGTACTATTTCATTTATGCCACTGCTATTTTTTGTGCTAACAAGAAATGTGTATCTATCAGAATTTTTCTAAAGAAGATCAATATGTTATGTTAGAAGGAATATTTGAAGTGAAGAAGTGAGGTCCATGATAAAGGGCATGATAATGGACATATTGTATACCTATGAGACAGGCAGTCAGTGCTGCCAGGGTCCATGCTGGCATGCCTGGTAGAAAAGAGAAAAGGTTGAGCATGAGCATCAGTCTTCTATCCTCCCACTCAGAGAACATGGCTCAGTTTCTCAGTTTCTTCTCTACAAAAATTTAAATAAATGTTTTAAAAATATCATTATGAAAAAGAACTAAAATCCTAAAACATACCCAAATTAACTATGTGAGCCTATCCAATCCTATCTTGAGGGGGCAGCACCACAGGTTTTGTCAGAATGCTTCTTGAAAATCACTGGAGGATGCAGCTCCTAAGTTCTCTTCTAGCATCGTCATTCTCTAGCATGCGTGCATGCACATGTGAGTCACTCAGTCGTGTCCAACTTTTTGCAACCCCATGGACTGCAGCCCACCAGGTTCCTCTGTCCATGGGATTATCCAGGCAAGAGTCCCAGAATAGGTTGCCATTTCCTTCTCCAGGGGATCTTCCTGACCCAGGAATGCAACGTATCCTCCTTGGCAGGCAGATTCTTTACCACTAGCATCCCCTGGGAAGCTCCCATTTACATACTAATTACTCGCAAACTTGTAAGTACCAACTTGCATTTCCAACTTATATCCAACTCACATATCAACTTATATCCAACTCACAGGGACTACTTCACTTTGCTGTCTAACAAATCTAAACCAAACATATCTAAAGTCAACTGGCATCCTGCTGCCATCCCTTCAGCCTTCTATCCCAACAGTAAACCAAATACCACCCAAACCCGACCTCTCCCTAAAATTGATCAACTCACAGAAAGTTAGCACAAAACTTCTCCATTTGAATTTTACAATTACTTACAAACATCCTATACACAAAATTTTCAGTGATTGTTCAAACAATATTGAGAAAAACTTCAACATTCATCCCCCCAAAAATAAAGACAAAAAGAGGGGAGAGGGAAAAGAGAGAGGGAGGAGAAATAGGAAAAGGGATAGAATGAGAAGAAACAGAGGGGAAGGAGGAAGAGAACAAAAAAGCAAATCAGCCTCTCATATGCCCTATGGAGAGGTGAGGCTAGCCTGCTGTTAACTCCTGCTTCCTCCCAGTTTCTCCTAGTTAACACTTCACCATCTCTCAGCTCTTGGTGTTAACTGGCACTTTTACAGGGAAACCTTCCCTGACTTCTCTGCCCGGGTCAAACTTCCATTACAGGTTCCCTTGACACTGCATACCTCTCTTGCATGTTCTCTAGGATAGACCATATGTTGGGCCACAAAAAAGTCTCAATACATTTTAAAAGACATGTCATAGAAAAGTATCTTCTCCAACCACAATGGAATGAAATTAGAAATCAATAATAGAAGGGAACGTGGACTATTCATTAATTGGTAGAAATTTAAAAATATACTTTTCCTCTATCCAATATTTTATTTTAATTTTTTAAATTTATTGAAGAATCATTGTTTTAGGATGTAATTTGTACGGCAAAGTGACTCAACTATATATATAGATACATACACATACATACACATATATATGTATTCTTTTCATATTCTTTTCCATTATGGTTTGTCACAGGGTATTGAATGTAGTTCTCTATGCTACACAATAGGACGACCTTGTTGCTTATCCATTCTATATATAAAAGTTTGCCTCTGCTAATCTCAGATTCCCAATCCTTCCTTCCCTCTCCCTGTCTTGGCAACCACAAATCTATTCTCTATAACTGTGACTCTTAAACAAAGAAGAAAACACAGGGGAAATTAGAAAACACTCTGAGATGAATGAAAACTAAAACACAACACACCAAGACTTAAGGGATGCAGCAAAAACAGGGAAATTTGTAGCTGCAAACACTTATACTTAAAAAAAAAACCCTCAAATTTCTAACATAACCTTCCACCTGAAAGAATTAGCGAAAAAAGGCAAAATAAACCTAAAGAAACAAAAATAAAAACAATTGCAAGCAAATACTCTAAATAACTGCATGCCAACACATTTGATGAGCTAGATGAAATGGACACGTTCTTACAAACACAGAAGCTACCAAAACTGACTCAAAGTATAAACAGGAAATCTGAATGAAACTGTAACTAGTAGGAAGATTGAATCAATCAACAAAAAACTTTCATCAACAAAAATTCAAGACCAGATCGCTTCACCGGTGAATTTTAAGGCTTTAAAACTCAAAACTCAGGAGAGGGTTAGATTGAGAGTTTGGGATTAGCAGATGCAAACTATCGTGTACAGAATGAGTAAACAAGGCTCTGCTGTATAGCACAGGGAACTATATTCAAATTCCTGAATAAAACGTAATAGAAAAGAATATGAAAAAGAATTTCTAAAAAAACTCTCAAAACTCAATAATGAGAAAAGCGTCCTAATTAAAATGGACAAAATATTTAAACAGACATTTTAACAAAGAAGTTATAGAGGACAAATAAATGCATGAAAATATGCTCAAATGTATGAAAGAAGGCTCAACGTTCTTAACCATTCAGTTAAATGACAATAAGATGTCAATAGGGCTTCCCTACCACTTCTGTCCTTTATCGAACCCATCTTTGCATGAAATGTCCCCTTGGTATCTCTAATTTACTTGAAGAGATCTCTAGTCTTTCCCATTCTGTTGTTTTCCTCTATTGCTTTGCATTGATCACTGAGGGAGGCTTTCTTATCTTTTCTTGCTATTCTTTGGAACTCTGCATTCAGATGCTTATATCTTTCCTTTTCTCCTTGGCTTTTTGCTTCTCTTCTTTTCACAGCTATTTGTGAGGCCTCGCCAGACAGCCGTTTTGCTTTTTTGCATTTCTTTTCCATGGGGATGGTCTTCATCCCTGTCTCCTGTACAATGTCACGAAACTCCGTCCATAGTTCATCAGGCACTCTATCTATCAGATCTAGTCCCTTAAATCTATTTCTCACTTCCACTGTATAATCATAAGGGATTTGATTTAGGTCATACCTGAATGGTCTAGTGGTTTTCCCTACTTTCTTCAATTTCAGTCTGAATTTGGCAATAAGGAGTTCATGATCTGAGCCACAGTCAGCTCTTGGTCTTGTTTTTGCTGACTGTATAGAGCTTCTCCATCTTTTGCTGCAGAGAATATAATCAATCTGATTTCAGTGTTGACCATCTGGTGATGTCCATGTGTAGAGTCTTCTCTTGTGTTGTTGGAAGATGGCATTTGCTATGACCAGTGCATTCTCTTGGCAAAATTCTATTAGCCTTTGCCCTGCTTGATTCTGTACTCCAAGGCCCAATTTGCCTGTTACTCCAGGTGTTTCTTGACTTCCTTTTAACTTTTGCATTCCAGTCCCTGATAATGAAAAGGACATCTTTTTTGGGTGTTAGTTCTAAAAGGTCTTGTAGGTCTTCATAGCACCGTTCAACTTCAGCTTCTTCAGCGTTACTCATTGGGGCATAGACTTGGATTACTGTGATATTGAATGGTTTGCCTTGGAAACAAACAGAGATCATTCTGTCATTTTTTAGATTGCATCCAACAGAAGCAGAGGATATTAAGAAGAGGTAGCAAGAATACACAGAAGAAGTGTACAAAAAAGATCTTCACTACCAAGATAATCACAATGGTACGATCACCCACCTAGAGCCAGACATCCTGGAATGTGAAGTCAAGTGGGCCTTAGAAAGCATCACTATGAACAAAGCTAGTGGAGGTGATGGAATTCCAGTTGAGCTATTTCAAATCCTGAAAGATGATGCTATGGAAGTGCTGCACTCAATATGCCAGCACATTTGGAAAACTCAGCAGTGGCCACAGGACTGGAAAAGGTCAGTTTTCATTACAATCCCAAAGAAAGGCAATGCCAAAGAATGCTCAAATTACCACACAATTGCACCCATCTCACACGCTAGTAAAGTAATGCTCAAAATTCTCCAAGCCAGGCTTCAGCAATACGTGAACCGTGAACTTCCAGGTATTCAAGCTGGTTTTAGAAAAGGCTGAGGAACCAGAGATCAAATTGCCAACATTCACTGGATCATGGAAAAAGCAAGAGAGTTCCAGAAAAACATCTATTTCTGCTTTATTGACTATGCCAAAGTCTTTGACTGTGTGGATCACAATAAACTGTGGAGAATTCTGAAAGAGATGGGAATACCAGACCACCTGACCTGCCTCTTGAGAAACCTATATGCAGGTCAAGAAGCAACAGTTAGAACAACAGACTGGTTCCAAACAGGAAAAGGAGTACATCAAGGCTGTATATTGTCACCCTGTTTATTTAACTTATATGCAGAGTACATCATGAGAAACGTTGGGCTGGAGGAAGCACAAGCTGGAATCAAGATTGCCGGGAGAAATATCAATCACCTCAGATATGCAGATGACACCACCCTTATGGCAGAAAGTGAAGAGGAACTCAAAAGCCTCTTGATGAAAGTGAAAGAGGAGAGCGAAAAAGTTGGCTTAAAGCTCAACATTCAGAAGACAATGATCATGGCATCTGGTCCCATCACTTCATGGGAAATAGATGGGGAAAGAGTGGAAACAGTGTCAGACTTTATTTTTTGGGGCTCCAAAATCACTGCAGATGGTGACTGCAGCCGTGACATTGAAAGACGCTTACTCCTTGGAAGAAAAGTTATGACCAACCTAGACAGCATATTGAAAACAGAGACATTACTTTGTCAACAAAGGTTCATCTAGTCAAGGCTATGGTTTTTCCTGTGGTCATGTATGGATGTGAGAGTTGGACTGTGAAGAAAGCTGAGCGCTGAAGAATTGATGCTTTTGAACTGTGGTGTTGGAGAAGACTCTTGAGAGTCCCTTGGACTGCAAGGAGATCTAACCAGTCCATTCTGAAGGAGATCAGCCCTGGGATTTCTTTGGAAGGACTGATGCTAAAGCTGAAACTCCAGTACTTTGGCCACCTCATGCAAAGAGTTGACTCATTGGAAAAGACTCTGATGCCGGGAGGGATTGGGGGCAGGAGGAGAAGGGGACAAGAGAGGATGAGATGCCTGGATGGCATCACCGACTCAATGGACGTGAGTTTGAGTGAACTCCAGGAGTTGGTGATGGCCTGGCGTGCTGCGATTCATGGGGTCACAAAGAGTCAGACACGCCTGAGTGACTGAACTGAACTGAACTGAGGGCTTCCCTGGTGGCTTAGTGGTAAAGAATCTGCCTGCCAATGCAGGAGACACAGTTTATCTGGGTCGGGAAGATGCCTCCTGGAGAAGCAAATGGGAACCCGCTCCAGTATTTTTGCCTGGGAAATCCTATGGACAGAGGAGCCTGGTGGGTTACAGTCCACAGGGTCACAAAGAGTTGGACATGACAGGTACTAAACCACCACCAAGACGCTGATGCCCACCTGTGAGAACGGCAAAAATTGAACAGCCATTCTAAATGTTGGTGAGGATGTGGAGGAATATGAACCTTCATACCTACTGGTGGGAGTGTAAAATGGTACAAGTACTTTGGAAACCTCTTTGACGGTTTCTGAAAATATGAAATGTACCCTAGCATATGACCCAGTCTTCTCTCTCCTAGGTATTTACCAAAGAGAAATGAAAGAATATGTCCATACAAAGATGTATATGTTATTGTTCACAGCAAATTTATAACAACCAAAACCTGAGACAATCCAAATGCCATTAACCAGTCTTTATGTGTTCAGGCCACTAGAACAAAATGCAACAAACGGAGTAGCTTATAAACAACAGAAATCCATTTATCACAGTTCTGGAGGCTGCAAGTCTCAGATCAGGGTGCCAGCCAGGTCGGGCAAGGACTGTCTTCTGGGCTGCAGACTTCCTATTGTACACTCAAGTGCCAGAGAAGCCAATCAAGCTCTTTAAATATTTTTATTTATTTATTTGGTTACATCGGGCCTTAGTTGCACTTAGGATCTTTAGTTGCACATATGGGATCTAGTTCCCTGACCAGGGATCAAACCCAGACCCCCTGCATTGGGAGCATGGAGTCTTAGCCACTGGACTACTAGGGGAGTCCCATCTCTGGGCCTCTTTTATGGACACCAGTCCAGACACCAGAGGCTCTGTCCTCATGACCTAATCACTTCCCTAAGACCCCACCTCCTAATACCATCACCTTAGGCTTTACCTTTTCAACATATAAATTTCAGAGGGACACCCACATTCACACCATAGCAATGGGTGAATCAAAAAACAAATTATGTTATATCCATACAAGGGAAGAATACTTAACAATGAAAATGAATGGGCTTTTGATACATGTAAAAACATAGGTGAATATCAAGGCAGACAAAAAACTGTACATACTCTATGAACCCATTTATATAAAATTCTAGAGAATGCACACTAAAGCAGAATGACAGAAAAAAGATCAGTGGTTGTCTGGAAACGCGGGAGGCAAGTCAGGGAGGGAGGCAGAAATTTAAAAGGAAATTTTTGAGAGTGGTGGATATATTCATTATCTTGATCAGGGTAATGGTGTCAATAGATGTGCTCATACCTCAAAATTTATCAAACTGTACACTTTAAAACATGGGTAGTTTATTACATTTCAGTTATACCTTAATAAAGCTGTTTAAAGAAATAACTTTATTTTCCAAAACAAATTAGTGAGAAAAGCACCATTGCTTGACATTTTTGCACATCTGTTTTATGTCATACTTAATAAAAGACAGCTGGATTCTTGTATCTGCTTGCTATTCAGTATGTTGTATTACGTTGTTTTAGTTTACATATGTAAAGAAAACCCATCTTCATACAAATGTATGGTTGAAAAAGGGAAATATTTTTGAGATAATTGTGGATATTCTTCCTTGATACCACATCAGAACTTGACAAGTGGCAGTTTCTTAAAGGTTAACTTCAGTATGGATTAAATCAGATTAATGAATTTTCCATATTCTGTTATATTAAAATCCTTTGGTCCATTTTATAGTTTGAATGGATCTTTTCCCATGCATGTTTGTACAACAGCACACGTTGGTCACTTAAAAAATATTGGATCACTGGATTATGTAGATCTTTCAGATGTTGACACATTGCATCTTATATATAATATTATTTTTATGGAATATCAAAATTATATGTAAGATGAAATGTGTCAATACCCAAAAGATCTCTGTTCATGTGTATGTGTGTGATCTTATCTCAAAGTCTTCAAGCATTGGAAAGCTGTCAAATTCTAATTTTCACTTGAAAACTCAAATTTTATAAATGGCAACAGATGCTGTTAGTTGTTTTTCTTGAAATTACCGTCTCATTTCATTTATTTTCTAGAAAATGTCTCCTGAACATTCAAATCTAAATAACCACAATGTCAATCATTCTTAAAAAAAATAGTTTATCCAAAAAGATTTATCCAAAAGAAAGTGGCTGTTTCAACTTGCAGCTCAAACAAACTCCCAAGGCTTTTCCTAAAGACAATCATTATATATTACCAGCTGAGCTACCAGGGAAGTCCTTACTTATCTTTATACAGCAAAAGTGCTT
Source organism: Oryx dammah (assembly GCF_014754425.2). Lineage (NCBI taxonomy): Eukaryota > Metazoa > Chordata > Mammalia > Artiodactyla > Bovidae > Oryx > Oryx dammah. Next base: position 67,616,130 of record NW_024070187.1, read on the forward strand.
TATATGCATACTTCTCATTTCCTAATGCCAAATGTCAAAAAGTATTTACTCAAGGGCTGAGACAATGTAGTTTTTACATCAAGGACATTATTAAATGAAACTGGTAATTCTTTTTCCTATGATGTATGATGGTAAATTGTATGTATGTATGATGTGAGAGTTGGACTATGAAGAAAGCTGCGTGCCGAAGAATTGATGCTTTTGAACTGCGGTGTTGGAGAAGACTTTTGAGAGTCCCTTGGACTGCAAAGAGATCCAACCACTCCATCCTAAAGGAGATCAGTCCTGGGTGTTCATTGGAAGGACTGATGTTGAAGCTGAAACTCCAATCCTTTGGCCACCTGATGTGGAGAGCTGACTCATTTGAAAAGACCCTGATGCTGGGAAAGATTGAGGGCAGGAGGAGAAGGGAATGACAGAGGATGAGATGGTTGGATGGCATCACTGACTCAATGGACACGAGTTTAGGTAAACTCCGGGAGTTGGTGATGGCCAGGGAGGCCTGGCATGCTGCGGTTCATGGGGTTGCAAAGAATTGGACACGACTGAGCGACTGAACTGACTGACTGATGATGGTAAATTAGGTAATAAGTGTACACTTATTAGGTAATAAGTGTAGCTAAGAGTACAGCTTGGTTCTACTGCATTAATTTTTGCAACATTGTCAGAAATTTTGCCCAGCATTGTTTTGGACTATCAGTCCAAATAATAACACAGCGGGAAAAAAGTCTCTAGGACCCCCTTGGGTCTCCACAGATCACACCTTGAAAAATGTGGATCAAACCCATGTCTCCTGTTTCTCCCACGTTACAGGCAGAGTCTTTACCTCTGAGCTACTGGGGAACCCATCAATTGGCTATATTCCAACATAAAATAAAAAGTTTAAATAAAAATTTTTTTAAAAATACTCAAACTAGCTTGAATAAAAGTAGGACTTCTTGCAAAGATACACAGCCTTCAGGAAGTTGAAGGTTTGGACCCAAGGCTCACCCAGGAAAGCAGCTCCAGTTTGGCTCCAGTGTCCTGGGTTGGAGGGGGCTTGTTAAGTTGAGCAGGGCTCTCCCTTGACTGCAGCTGATCACCCGCAGCCTCTGTGAGAGCTTGTATAAAACAAACTTCAAAGCTACTTGGAAAAAAAAAAAAGTTACTTGGAGGCCGAAGGAGAAAATAAAATTGTTAAAATATATTTTATGTGACTTTTTAAAAAAAATTATAAAGAGCACTCTGCATTGCCTCTGGGTGAAGGAGTGTGTTTGATTGCCCAGACACCCCGCTGTTCATCTCTCCTGCTCTTTTTCAAACAACTGTTGGCAGATGGAGTCGTAAGAGTCTCGCAAGAGCTCTTTCAAGCAGTCTCGCTCTGCCTGCAGTGCTCTCCTCCGGTCTTTCATCTCCATCCTCTATGCTTCTCAGCCATTCTTTTCCTTCACACACTCTCCGCTGGCTAGCAGTCTCAATGATACCTTCTTCCTTAAGTTTGAAAGTGAAAGTGAAGTTGCTCAGTCGTGTCCAACTCTTTGCGACCCCATGGACTGTAGCCCACCAGGTTCCTCTGTCCATGGGATTTCCCAGGCAAGAATACTGGAGTGGGTTGCTATTTCCTTCTCCAGGGGATTTTCCAGACCCAGGGATCGAACCCGGGTCTCCGGCATTGCGGGCAGACGCTTTACCGTCTGAGCCACCAGGGAAGCCCTTAAGTTTAACTTGGTATATTTAACTAGTTTGTTGCTGCTGCTGCTACTGCTGCTAAGTCACTTCAGTCGTATCCGACTCTGTGCGACCCCATAGACGGCGGCCCACCAGGCTCCTCCGTCCCTGGGATTCTCTAGGCAAAAATACTGGTTTGCGGCATCCCTTTATTTAGCTGCAACACTCATTCCCTATGATCTTCCAATGCAAATTAGCAGTCTCTGTAAATCTTCTCAGGTGCAGATTCTCCTGAGAGAATGACTTAGGAGTCTGAATTGACATATGTACACTACTGAGACTATATATAAAACATAGCCGATGACAACCTGCTGTGTATCACAGGGAACTAGAGTCAGTGCTCTGCGATGAGCCAAGAGAGAAGGAAATCCAAAAAAGAGGGGATATATGTAAACAATAGCTGATTCACTTGGCCGTACAGTAGAAAACAACACAGCATTGTAAAGCAACGATAGTCCAATTAAAAAAAAAAAAGATTCTCCCAAGAGGGAGGATCTGCTTGTTCGAAGGTCGTCCAGTAGCTAAGTAGGATGGGGTCAGCAGTGATATAGCCACTGATATAATCGGCAGTGACTGAAGAAGGAAGGTGATCACTAGCTAGCTGTATAGGAAGAGGCATAAAAAGCCAGGAGGGAGTTAGGATGTGGCAGCAAACAGATTAATGTTCTCTGCTCCTAAGTCTCCCAGACCCCTTGAAAAAAACAGCCCTGAAGGCAAGGGTTTCTAATACTCAATCCAATGCCACATTCACTAACAATATTTGCAGTGAATATACTAAAAATGGAACTCCTTCCTCCAGAACTGGACTTACGTATTGCTGTCACTTGATTTACAGCAGAAGCGCCATCACACTGCAGTGAGAAAGGCTGACCTTTCCCATAAATAGTACTGGAGCAATTGGATATTCACAACAGGGGAGGGAGGCGGATGAACTTCCACAATTCCTCATTTGCTGTTGATGTGCTTTAGTTGCTCATGAGTGTGTACTCAGTCATGTCCAACTCTTTGAAACCTCATGGACTATAGCCTGCTGGGCTCCTCTATTCATGGGAATTTCCCTGGCATGAATGCTGGAGTGAGTTGCCATTTCCTTCTCCAGGGGTTCTTTCCAGCTCCAGGATCTAGCCTGTGTCTCCTGCATTGGTAGGGATTGACATGTGGACCCTTTAGCACTAAACCATCGGGGGAGCCCCCACTTCCTTGTCATACTTAAAAGCTAATTTGAAACATATCACAGATAATAATGTGAAAGGTATAATGGCAAAGCTTCTAGAAGACGCATAGGAGAATATTTCCTAGACTTAATGCTAGGCAAAGATTTCTTCAATGGTACACAAAAAAGCACCAACCATAAAAGTCTTAAAAAATTGTTTGAGAATTTGAGTCTCAATAAAAAAAAGAACTTCTGTTTTTCACTATCAAGATAGAAAACAGACAAGCCATAGAATGGGAGAAAATATTTGTAATGCATAATACAACAAAGGACCCATATCAAGAATATATAAAGAACTCTTCCAAATCAGCAAGAAATAGACAGTCAATCCAAAATAAAACATAGGCAAAAGAAAGAAATGTCTCAATATCACAAGTTCCCTGGTGGTGCAGTGGGTAAGAATTCGCCTGGCAATGCAGGAGACACAGGTTCAGAGCCTGGTCTGGGAAGATTCCACATGGCTCGGAGCTACTAGGGCTTCCCTCACAGCTCAGTTAGTGAAGAGGACTCTTCACGTGGGAGGCCTGGGTTCGATCCCTGGGTTGGGAAGATCTGCTGGAGAAGGGAAAGGCTACTCACTCCAGTATTCTGGCCTGGAGAACTCCATGGACTGTATAGTCCATGGGGTCACAAAGAGCCGGACAAAGTGAGCAACCTTCAGTTTCACTTTCAGGGTTACTAAGCCCCTGTGCCACAACCATGAGCCCGAAAGCTCTAGAGCCGATGTGCTGCAACAAGAGACGCCAACGCGATGAGAAGCCCGAGCACCGCAACAAAGAGTAGCCCCCCTCTGCAAATAGAGAAAGCCCATCAAAGCAACGACGACCCAAAAATAAATCAATAAAATGAAATAAATAAGTTGGTCAATGTTATTACTCACCAAGGAAACGCAAACTAAAACCACATGATCAGAAAGAGAAAGACAAGTATCACTTGTATGCGGAAACTTAAAAAATGATGCAAATGAATTTACTTACCAAGGAGAAACAGACTCATGGATTTAGAAAACAATTTTATGATTATTAAAGGGGAAGGCAAGGAGGATAAATTAGGAATTTGGAATTAGCAGATACAAATTCCTACACATAAAATAGATAAACAACAAGGTCCTACTAGATAGCACAAGGAACTATATTCATTACCTTGTAATAAACTATAATGGAAAAGAAAAAAGTAAAAACCACAATGAGTTACCACTACATACCTCTGGAATGGCTAAAATTAAAGACTGAGATACCAACACTGGTAAGGCTATTGAGCAATTGGAAATCTTACATGTTAGTGATGAAATCTCAGCCTGACTTATCCTCCCTGCCTTTCCCTTTGATAACCATAAATTTGTTCTCTAAATATCAGAAAGCTGTTTGGTAATAAGCACTGAAGGTAAACATATACCTACCCTTGTTTGTTGTTGTTGTTCAGTTGCCAAGTTGTGTCCCACTCTTTGCAATCTCATGGACAGGGCACACCAGGCTCCTCTACCCTCCACCATCTCCTGGGCTTTGTTTAAATTCATGCCCATTGAGTTGGTGATGCCATCTAACCATCGCCCCCTCTGCCCCAGAAGCCAACAATTCTCCGCTTGAGTATACAACGAAGAGAGAAGAGTACTCGTGCCAACTAAAATATAAATGCCAGTATGTTCTTAGCAGCTTTATTTATAATGACCCAATATTGAACACAACCCACATGTCCGTTCAGCTGGAGAATAGATCCATTCGGATACAGTCACATAAAGAACACAATTGTTGTTTAGTCACTAAATCATGTCTGACTCTTCCCAACACCAAGGACAGTAGCCCGCCAGGCTCCTCTGTCGATAGAGGTTCTCCAGGCAAGAATACTGGGGTGGGTTGCCATTTCCTTCTCCAGGGGGTCTTCCTGATCGAACCTGCATCTCCTGCGTTGGTAGATAGATTCTTCACCACTGAGCCACCAGGAAAGCTCTATCCCTACTCACACCCTATTATTTGGATTGTATCTAACGCAAAATTTATTAAATCATCCACTGCGAAAAAAATAAAATTCAACAAGGTCAGTAAAGATGAATATATCTAAAATTATCAAACACGAATTGATATTCTGAAGATAGTTGAGGATAATAAATCTATGAAATGCTATTCCCAACAGTCCTTAGTTCTCAGCTTCCCCCATCCTCAGTTTTAAGAAGAAAAATCTACTGATGCAAGCAACAATGTAATTGAGTCTCACAGTCATGCAGAATAGAAGAAACCAGACACAAAAGAGAAATAGAGTTCAATTCCATTGATATGGGGACCATGAAGAGGCAAAGCTATGAATTGTGGTAAAAATCATATTAGTGGTAAACTCCAGTAGAGGGCCAGGTATGCACAGGCAAGAGCATGAGGGAACTTTCAGGAGTGCTGTAGATTTTTACATCTAGATCTGAATTGTAATTACATGAGTGTATATATGTATGTATGTATGTATGTATGTATATATATATATATATATATATATATATAATAAAAAGAACTAAGCTTTACACTTAGGGTTGGACTCTTTGCACACTTTGATGTTCACTTAAATTTTGTACCTCGGGGCTTCCCTAGTGGCCCAGTGGTTAAGATTCTGCACTGCTGCTGCAGAGGCATGAGTTCCATCCTTGGTCAGGGAACTAAGTCCCCACATGCTGTACAGAACAGCCAAAAAAAACCAAAATGTGCCTCAATAGGAAAGAAAAAACATCAATTCTAAGTAAAAGACCGAATGGTGGAAGCAATGATGATTCTTATTTTTTGTCCTTTCTAGACTATATTTGAAGCCATAATGAAATAAGGGAATAGAAAGTAATAGCACTGATACTGTAATAAATTGTGAATAGTTTTTAAAATAATGACGGCATTGATATCCATATGACAAGAAATACATGTATTCTCTTATAGGGGAATGGCATTTTCTCTGTTCTGGGGTCTTAATTTTCTCCAAAATCTACTGTTGAGCTTTAACAAACACATAGCACACTCTCTATCCTTAAAGCATTCTGGAAATCTGTTAGTTCAGGAAAAGTGAAGCAGGGAAACAAAAGACAGAATGAAACTGTTAATGCTATATAGTCACCCTGTGTGCAATGGCGCCTCTGGAGGGCAATACAGCCATAATCCAAGTACTTCCCACACTTGGCCTCCTGCTTGTTAGAAAAATAGGAAACAGCGCTGACATAAAGAAGATAAATCACAGATGGAACGCTGCTCCAGACAAAAGGGCAAATAGAAGCAGCCACCAGTTGCAGCCTGAAGGAGAGAAGAGTGTGTTGTATACATTGGGACAAAGTCGGGAGGTGTGAGGTGGTGTCTGAGAGCAACATGCCGAAAAGTAGAAATAAGCTTGAGCAGACGGAAACTCCTGGGTCTAAAGGACAGCTTGCCTTCATCATTATGCCCTCATGCTGACCTCCCAGAAAATTAGATTTGCATCTGGGAGTAAATGTTCTTAGCCATAATTTATTTCTTAATACTATTTAAATACTAATAAGAAAATAATAAGACTTTAAAGAGGAAAAAAAAATTGCATGGTAGGATGAAACAGAAAGAACTTTCCAAACATTTCTTGAAGGCCTGGTTCTATGATGAATGGGTTACATGGCCTTGTGTGTGTCCCTCAACTTTTCTAAGCCTCAAGAGCGTTTGCGGCCCTAAAATTTAGATCAGTCTCTGAAAAAGAAACAATTCACAGTTTGTAAATTCAATACAAAAGGCGTTTGACTTCGCATCAATCCACCAAGTTTCTAACTCAGGATGTACCTTTTTTTTTCTTTCAGATAAAATGGACTTTTCTCCTACACAGCTCAGCTGAAGATAGTACCACTAACTGCACTTCATGATTCAAGTAGGCTAGGAAGACATTGACATAATCTGCTAGGTTGAGCAAATTAAAAATACTCTTTTCATCATAAAACTTTCCATGTTTTAGCTGGGAACTGCCAGGAAGGCATAAGGTAAAGTGCTTTGGCTGCAGTTGACCCTGAAAGTGGTGCTTGGTGTCAAGGGCCAGTGATCACCAGCTTCAACAAAGATCATCAATATGCAGGGGAAGGGCAGATTCCATCCCATTCTCTCTTCTAATGGGCTTCCCTGGTGGTTCAGTGGTAAAGAATCTGCCTGCCAATGCAGGAGACCTGGGTTCAAGCCCTGGGTCAGGAAGATCTCCTGGAGGAAGAAGTAGCAACTTCTAGTATTCTTGCCTGCAAAATCTCATGGACAGAGGAGCCTGGTGGGCTATCATCCATGGAGTTGCAAAAGAGTCGGACACAACTTAGCAACTGAACAACAACTGCCTTCTAACACTTCTATAATCTGACACTCCACTCTTATCTTTTAACCTTTTCTTGCTTCTGGAATTTGTATTTAAAAATCTCAGCCGCAGTCACAAAATAGCACTTTAAAAAGTATGATTCCCCCAAACATGATCCATGGATAGCCAGCATCGCTGAGTGGGGAAGTGGGGAATGTGGTCCTTGCGAACACACAGATTCCTGGGCCCGGGCCCAGATTTCTGAGTCAGAATCTGTGGATAGGAAGCCGGCAATGTGTATGTCTGACAAACATCCCTAGTGATTCTAAAACACGATGAATTTGAGAACTGTTTACACAGCTTCACAGCCTGAACAAAACTAGTTTTCACTGTTACATTTTAACAACAGCTAAAAAAGGATAAAGGATGGAGGGTTAGAAGTTTAAATCATCATAGCTTTGGTCCCATAATATAGGGTATCATTTTTTTTTTTAATTTTTATTTTTACTTTATTTTGCTTTACAATACTATATTGGTTTTGCCATACACTGACATGAATCAGCCACGGGTGTACGTGAGTTCCTAATCCTGAACCCCCCTCCCACCTCCCACTCCATATCATCTCTCTGGATCATCTCCGTGCACCAGCCCCAAGCATCCTGTATCCTGTATTGAACATAGACTGGCGATTCGTTTCTTACCTGGTAGTATACATGTTTCAATGCCATTCTCCCAAATCATCCCACCCTCTCCCTCCCCCACAGAGTCTAAAAATCCATTCTATACATCTGTGTCTCTTTTGCTGTCTCGCATGCAGGGTTATCATTACCATCTTTCTAAATTCCATATATATGTGTTAGTATACTCTATTGGTGTTTTTCTTTCTGGCTTACTTCACTCTGTATAATAGGCTCCAGTTTCATCCACCTCATTAGAACTGATTCAAATGTATTCTTTTTAATGACTGAGTAATACTCCATTGTGTATATGTACCACAGCTTTCTTATCCATTCATCTGCTGATGGACATCTAGGTTGCTTCCATGTCTTGGCTATTATAAACAGTGCTGCGATGAACATTGGGGTACACTTGTCTCTTTCAATTCTGGTTTCCTCGGTGTGTATGCCCAGCAGTGGGATTGCTGGGTCATAAGGCAGTTCTATTTGCAATTTTTTAAGGAATCTCCACACTGTTCTCCATAGTGGCTGTACTAGTTTGCATTCCCACCAACAGTGTAAGAAGGTTCCCTTTTCTCCACACCCTCTCCAGTATTTATTGCTTGTAGACTTTTGGATCGCTGCCATTCTGACTGGTGTGAAATGGTACCTCATTGTGGTTTTGATTTGCATTTCTCTGATAATGAGTGATGTTGAACATCTTTTCATGTGTTTGTTAGCCATCCGTATGTCTTCTTTGGAGAAATGTCTATTTAGTTCTTTGGCCCATTTTTTGATTGGGTCATTTATTTTTCTGGACTTGAGCTGCATAAGTTGCTTGTATATTTTTGAGATTAGTTGTTTGTCAGTGGCTTCATTTGCTGTTATTTTCTCCCATTCAGAAGGCTGTCTTTTCACTTTGCTTATAGTTTCCTTTGTTGTGCAGAAGCTTTTAATTTTAATTAGATCCCATTTGTTTATTTTTGCTTTTATTTCCAGTATTCTGGGAGGTGGATCATAGAGGATCCTGCTGTGATTTATGTCGGAGAGTGTTTTGCCTATGTTCTCCTCTAGGAGTTTTATAGTTTCTGGTCGTATGTTTAGATCTTTAATCCATTTTATTTTTGTGTATGGTTAGGGTATCATTTTTAAAGTGCTTTTTTATGTGCACAAGGCTCACCTGGGGATCTTGTTAAAAGGCAGATTCTGATTCAGTGGCTCTAAGGTGGGTCATGGTATCTGCGATTCCCAAGGCTCCCGGGTGATGGCGCTGCTGCTGATTTTTGGACCCCATTTTGAGCCGGAGGGATATAGAATTTGAAGATCTGCTCTAGAGCTCTGCATTCGTCTCATGGCGAAGGGATCTGGTCTCTGGCATTCTGTTAACCAATACATCCTCTTGTCAACTCATCTGCATCTAGAATGTTATGGTAACTGAGGAACAGCCCTTCCAGGTGCTGACAGTACTCTAGAAATAGTGATTCGGATTTGGGAGTTAATCAGTTTTGCCTTCATGTCCCACTTTCACCACCTAGTTCTTGTGTACAACCTTGGGCAGAAAATTTCATAACCTGCGCCTCGGTTTCTTCATCTGAAAAGAGGGTACACTCCTGATGCCTACTGTCTGAGTTGTTGGGAGAAGCAGATGAGATGAAAAGTAAAAACAGTCTGAGCTATAAAATGCGGCATCAGTGTGGATCATCGAGAACACGGTCTCTAAAGTTCAGCATTCCAGTTGTGTGACTTTGAATGAGTCCCATAATCTCTCAGGGCTTCAGCTTCTTCATCTGTACCATAAACGTGTCTCAAGATGTTGTTAAGAGAATTAAATCAGATACTGTGTAATGTAAGGCATATATCTGTTAGATGCCACTTAAGATAATTGATATATTTAATATGATTCACATATTAATATCATTGTTATATTTTTATTTCACTTGTTTAGTTGCTAATTCATGTTCAACTCTTTGTGACCCCATGGATTGTAGCCCACTAGTCTCCTCCCTGGAATTTCCCAGGCAAGAATTCTGGAGTGGGTTGCCATTTCCTCCTCCAGAGGATCTTCCTGACCCAGGGATCAAACCCATATCTCCTGTGTCTCCTGCACTGGCAGGCAGATTCTTTACCACTGAGCCACCAGGGAAGCCCTTTATTTTATTACTACAAGTATTTTAGAGCATCCTAATTTTTTAAAAAAGAAAATGTGCACTATATTCATTAATCAGATTAACAAATCCTTGCTCTTATTGTGACAACCTTCCCTGAGTTTACCTAATGTCTCAACTCAAATAAAACATGAATCTCCTGAAAAAGGCCATTAAGAGGAATCCATGATGGGAATTTGGGCGAGAGGGTGTTAAATTTAAACAAGGCCTTATGGGTGGGGCTCTAATCCTATATGATTTGTATCCAGGGGTGTGTACACAGAGGGACGGCCATGTGAGAGCATATAGAGAAGACTGCCATCTACAAGCCACGGAAAGAGGCCTCAGAAGTAACCGATCCTGCTGACAGCTTAATCTTGGACTCCCAGACTCCAGAACTGCAAGAAAATAAAATGTTCTGTCTAAGCTGCCCAGTCTGTGGGATTTTGTTGTCGCAGCCCTAGCAAATGAACACAAGGAGAAGGAAACCCTGGGATGAAAGAAGCTTTTGTCATGAACAAACACATCTCAAAAATACGCTGCTGTTTTTAAGCAGCACCTCCTATTCTACATAGTTATTGCTATGTTCAGTAAAAGCATTTAATGCACAGCTAACAGTGTCGTTTTCATACTTTCACGTGAGTCTGGGCAGTTCCATGAACGTGGAGGGAGGAATCCTTGCAGGACCTCTGGATGAGTTTGGATTCATACTCTAGTCTTCCCTCCTGCAGCAGGTGTGAGGCTCCTGCAAAGCAGCCACACTCAGGCGTCCCTCCATAACCTGGCAGGCCTGGGCAACTGGGCAGTTTGATGTGCATACCATGGGCAGAATAGTGGCACCTCAAAGACATTCATATCCTTATCTCTGTGAATATGGTAAAAGGGATCATGCTGTATGATTATATTAAGTGTTCAGTTGCTCAGTCATGTCTGATTCTGTGACCCCATGGACTGTAGCCCACCAGGCTCCTCTGTCCAGGGAGATTCTCCAGGCAAGAATCCTGAAGTGGGTAGCCATGCCCTCCTCCAGGGGATCTTCCCACTCCAGGGATCAAACCCAGGTCTCCTGCATTACAGGCAGATTCTTTACTGTCTGATCCATCAGGGAAGCCCAAGAATACTGGAGTGGGTAGCCTATCCCTTCTCCAAGGTGTCTTCCCGACCCAGGAATCAAACCAGGGTCTCCTGCATTGCAGGTGATTCTTTACCAGCTGAGCTATCACGGAAGCCCACATATTATATATATGGTATGTATATTCTATGTTTCTGGTGGTTTAGTCAATAAGTCATGTCCAGTTCTATGTATATACCAGCTAAACCTGTCCTACTTGAAGTTATGTGGGTAAGTATATTCCTCTGTGTTCTTTGCTACCAAGGAGTGGAGAGTGTGTGTGCTTGCCGAGTGTGTATGCATGTGTTTACACTGTGTGTTTGTGTCAGGAAGACAAAGAGAGAAGTGAAAAGGCACAGAGGGCAGAAAGCAGTGATGATTTGGGGAGAACAAGGTGATAATGGGGTGGGAGAGCCATGGGACTAACAGAAATGGACAAGGTCATCATCGAGGCTTCTTGATACGTTAGGCATATGTGGCTTCCTGCGTCCCTCGGATTCCCTTTCTCTTAAACATACCACATAGAGAAGAGGGTACAGTAGCCCTTCTATCTACATTACTGATCCATCATTGGATTTACTCAAAAAGTCAGTTCATCTTCTTCTAAAGAGCTGGTCTGTAGACCCTATGGGTTAGGACTCCTGCTCAAAAGGGGTAGAAACCCAGTTTGGACCAACATCTGGCTTCTCCTTGGCTGTCGGGCACCTTCCCGCTGGCCTGCTTAGGGCTGGGACCATGATGGGGTGACTCCAGTATCCATATTCTGCCGGTTTCACCAGTCCAGACCACAGAGACACTTAGAGTGAGTGCTGTAACCAGGAGGGAGCCATCAGCTGTGTTTGCATCAAATGTGAGAGCCTTGAAAACGGTATGGGGCAGACTCAGCAAGCACAACAGGAGAGTCTTTGGGTCTGTCTCTGAGCTGCTGGTCTGGCTCTGGGTATGACCAGCACAACCAGCACTGCCCGGACAGCCCAGTAGACTTGCAGCTCCTGTCTGGCCCAGTAGGAGGCAGCATCGCCCCTCCCATTGTTCAGCCTGGGCGTATCTGCAGGCTGTGATGCCGGGCTTCTGTCTCGGCAGGAACAGGATTGGAAAAGTGACTTTATCTTCAGAAAACTGCATCACACCTCAAATGTCAAGACTCTCCAAGAGTAATCTAGATTTTCCCTCCTCCTTTTAAGCCTCGGATTTCAAAGCAGAATCATAAAACAGAAGGAAACTTTGGGATTGTATTACTTCCAACATTCTGGTTGAAAGATGAAGAAATAGAAAATTTTAAGACCTAGAAATAAAATACATGACAAGAGGCAAAGTGAGATTCAAATATATATTTTCGTATTTGGTAGCAAGTTGCAAGTCATCCGAACCAAACGTAGAGCAATAAAGGAAAGATTCAATAATCTGAATGAGGTGTCCGTTATCAGTTTTTAAAAGGCAGGACTAAACTTTTACTAGGAAGGCAAATCACACACACAAAAAAAAACCACCCAAGTAACCTTGAAGAAGAAACACTTGTACAATGATCTGGACAAGCACTGTGTGCTAGAAATATAACTTGAACCACAAAGATTAAGTCATAGACATAATTTTAAGGTGACTGCCAGAATATTTTTGAAAGATAAGAAATGGGTGAAATTAATTTTAATAATACTTTAATATTTAATCCACATATCCAATATATTATCTTACCATGTAATCAAGAAAGCATTGTGAACGGGAGCTGTCGCATTCTTTTTCTGTACCAAGTCTTTGAAAGGCTGGTGTGTATTTTACACTCAGAGCACCTCTCAGTTCTGACATTTCAAATGCTCAGCGGCCACATGCTGGTGGTTCCTGTATTGGACTGTGCGGAATTGAACACCAGGTTCATTCTGGACCTTGCAAAGCTAAGGACTCATCACACAGACACCTGTGCTCACCCAGAGCCCTTCCGAAAAAAGTTTTACCCAAATATAATCGGTAAAACGCCTTTGATCAAAAGGAGCTTCTGGTAACAAAATAACCTACGTTTGACTCCACCTCCCCTCCTCAGCTAAAGTCCAGAAGGACACATATTCATCACCTCCTTGCTATTCTTAAACAGTGAGCTAGGGTGGACATGGTCGGGTCAATGCCAACGGAGTTGGATAGAAGAGGCTGTCCTGCTCTCTCCCAGAGGGACCCCACCCTCCATGACCCAGGAGGGGTTCATACGCTATCAGCAAGCCCGCTGAGAACAAATGTGCTGAAAACACCAGGGTCAACTTTCACAGAACTGCCCTTTCTATGTAGGGGCTAGGGGGAGCAGTAGCTGTCATCAGAGTGTGTTACGAGGACAAACAGAACACCTTGGGCATGATGCTCCTTCTAGACAACAGCAGCCAAATAAACAAAACAGCTTTCAGGACCTCCAGACACTTTCATGCACTTAGGAAAGGATAGCTGTTTCAGTCTCAACATCAAAATAGAGGACATTCAAGGCCAACCCGGACACCAGCAAGGAGTGGGTTAAGGGACCTCCGAGGCCCACCTTCCCAGCAGGGACTGGGGTGCTCATGTGTCTTTTGGGGGCAGTGGGTGGTTTGTACTTTGCTCTCCTCAGCAGCCTTTGAGGTTTGCTGTTATTGTTAGCAGGGGCCAGTGTCTGTGCACACCCCAAAACACCACCATCTCCCACCTTGGGGGGCTGCAGCTTTTCTCTCCCTTGCAGTGACCTCGGAGGTGAGGGTTTCTCATTCAACACTGAGCAGAGGTACATGCTGACCCTGACCCAGCTTCACCCAAACTGCACTGAAGTAAAAGAAGCATCTGCTCTAAAAGGAGCCTGAGTCTTCGCTGTATTTATGGAGTCCACCCATCCCTAGAAGCCTGTGATAAGGATCTTTGTCATTCAGAACCGCTGAGTCTTTGTTCTAAAAATAACGACTGGCAGGCACCGACCACTGTATTCTGCCCTGGCTCACTGTGGCAACTCATGTGATGCCCTTTCCAGGGTACTACTTTCAACTCCATTCTAAGTGCTTTACTTCTGCATCAGCTTCCTAGGGCTGCTGTAACAAAGTACCACCAACTGGGCAGATTTAGCAAAAGGGATTTGTTTTCTCACAGTTCTGGTGACTAGAAGTCCGGGATCAAGGTGTTGGCAAGCCTGATTCCTCCTTGCAGTTTTGAGAAAGAGTCAGTTCCATGCCTACCACAAGCTTCTGCAGGCTTGTTGGAGATCTTTGGTGCTCCTTAGCTTGTAATAGAAACATTGTCCTGATTTCTGCCTTTATCTTCACATGCCATTCTCCCTGCGTATATCTGTGTCTAACTTTCCCGTTTTCTAAGGACACCAGTTATCCTAGATTAGGGCCCGCCCTAAGGACCTCATCTTGACTAATTACATCTGCAATGACCCTGTTTGCAAAGATTGCTGAGGTACTAGGGCTTAGGACTTCAACATGTATTACTGGGGGCACAATCCAAGCCCTAACTCATACATTAGCTCATTTAGTCTTCTTAGGAGCCCTCTGAGACATGTTCTTTGATAGTTTCTCCCCAGGTTGTAGAGGAGAGCACCGTGCCACAGAGAGAGGAAATGACTTGCTGAGATCACATGGTGAGTGCAAGTCTGCTGAGCAACCCTGAGATAAGAACTGTTACTACCATCTTGAACTTACATTTGAGGAAACAAAAGTATGCAAGGGTCACAAAACCCACCCTGGGTTACAGCTAGTCATTGGTAGAGCTGAAATCGAACCCATTGCTACTTAGCTCCAGTGTCCAAGCTGTTGACCACTCAGCTCTCCAACTTCTCTAAAATGAAACAAGTCTTCCCAGAATTTAGGAAAGGCTAGTTTATTGCCATTTCACACTTTCAAAGCCAATGTTTTGGCATGGGTGGTTATATCATATTAGTGCTTGGAAAGGCATGGTACTGATACTTTGTATCAGTGGAACCAGGAGAGCATCAGGAATGGATAAAGGGACATAGAAGGTTTGCAAGCACTTGATCCCCTACCCCGGAACTGTTCTGAGCCACCCCAGCCTCTGCCATGGAACAGGGAGAGGACGAACCAGGTCATTCTGGGCTGCTTTGGTTAAAATAAAAGTGGGATAGGGAGCAAAAGGATTCGGGCTGAGAAGAACAGAAATCCCATGGATTTCCCCTTATTCTTTCTTCATCACTGGAGGAAAATGAGTCCCACCTTACTCACTCATGAGGAAACGGGGAGTCCAGCTTCAGAGCAAACAGATGGTCTTCCATTGAGTCGTGTACAGTGGTTTTGCATTAAAAAATGTAAATGAAGAGACAGAGAAACTACAATTTGAGAGTCGTCTCATTAAAGTCACAGTTGGTGTCCACTTGGCTCTCAGGACTTGCTGTTCAACCCCTGCTTGAATTCTGAGAGTAATTTGCTGAATTCCTCTCTCCCAACCCGGCTGTTCATTGTAATTGTTGGTGAATAGCATTTGAGTTGTTTTTTCAATACACTTGGTATGCGTCTGGTATATGCATGATTCTAAGATCATCTCCCAGTTTAAAGAAGTTTCTTCTATTTATTTTTTTAAAGTGTGATCTCTTCTCTATATCTTTATTGCCTATCTCTACACATACACCCACCCACACCCCACCACATATACTTCTTTCCAAAACTATTCAAAAGTAAATCATGACATTTTATTCCTAGAAACTTCAGCATGTATCTCTTGAGAACAAGAACATTCTACAAAACCAAAATCCCCTACCCAAGAAAAGTCATGTTGGTACAATGTTATAAACCAATATATAGTCTATATTAAGAGTCTCTAAATGGCTCCAAGGATGTCCTTCAAAGATTTGTTGTTGTTGTTGTTGTTGTTTTGCAGTTTGGAAGCCCATCAAGATCACTTACTTCATTTTGGTCCCATTTAATTTCCTTTGATCTATGACATTCCCCCATCAATCTCCCTTTAATAGAAGTGACAATTTTGAGAAGTTCAGGCCAGCTGTCTTGAAGAATGTCTCACAGAGGATGTCTAGCCATAAAACTATGTTCAAAAGTTAATCTAATTTATTCTTTTATTCTGTGTGGTTAATTAAGAAGTTTCCTTTATTTGACTCTTATCAACTAGACACCATACTACGAATAACTGTGTCTAAAATAAGTCAATCATATTTACACTCTTAGTGTAAAAGCTCCATGAGGGCATTGATGTAGTCTGTTTGATTTACTTCTGTATCCTGAGGACCTAGAAAAATGCCTATTACAGAGTGGCATAAGTAATGATGACAATAATAATAATAATGAACAAATAGCCATGTATAAATATTTCCTTGTATTTTATACATGTGGAAAGTTGCTAAATATACTGTTCTGCATGTTGCTTTTTTTTCCTTTAAGCTTATTTATACATACTGCAGATTGTGAACAGAGAGGCAGGAGGCAGAACTGAAAAGAATTCCAAGCAGAAAAAAGCAACTCTCCATCCATGCATTTGGGTACTAATCCCAGGAAGCAGCCATCACCCAGCATGAATCAGACCCGCTGGGCAGGGCATGCCTGGTATGTGTCAGAGCCCCTCTTTGTTCTGTTTTTAAGTAAGATGATCCACATGATAGCTGTTGTGTCTCAGTGCTCAGCATGGAGAATCAGTTAAATTTTTAAATGTCTGTTTTGCCCTGTGGAATCCTTTTATCTTCCCACCAAGCTAAACAAGAGTGACTTACACATTTGCTGTTGTTAAGTCACAAAGCCGTGTCCGATCCTTTGCCACCCCATGGACTGCAGCCAGGCTTCCCTGGCCCTCACAATCTCCCCAAATTTGCCCAAGTTCATGTCCATTGAGTCGGTGACACTATCCAACCACCTCATCTTCTGCTACCCTCTTCTCCTTTTGCCTTCAATCTTTCCCAGCATCAGAGTCTTTTCCAATGAGTTGGCTGTTTGTATCTAGTGGCCAAAGTACTGGAGCTTCAGCTTCAGTATTAGTTCTTCCAATGAGTATTCAGTATTTATTTCCTTCAGGATTGACTGGTTTGATCTCCTTGCAGTCCAAGAGACTCTCAAGAGTCTTCTCCAGCACCACAGTTTGAAAGCATCAGTTCTTTGGCACTCAGCCATCCTTATGGTCCAACTCTCACATCCATACATGACTACTGGAAAGACCATAACTTTGACTTTATGGACCTTTGTTGGCAAAGTGATGTCTTTGCTTTTTAATACACTGTCTAGGTTTATCATAGCTTTCCTTCAAGAAGCAAGTATCTTCTTATTTCATAGCTGCAGTCACCATCCGCAGTGATTTTGAAGACTTAGAAGAGGAAATCTGTCACTGTTTCCACTTTTTCCCCCAATATTTGCCATGAAGTGATGGGGCCAGATGCCATGATTGTATTTTTTTAATGCTGAATTTTAAGCCAGCCTTTTCACTCTCCTCTTTCACCTTCATCAAGAGGTTCTTTAGTTCTTTGCTTTCTGCCTCTAGAGTGATATCATTTGCATACCTGAGGTTGTTGATATTTCTCCCAGCAATCTTGACTCCAATTTGTGCTTCATTCAGCCTGCCATTTCGAATGATGTACTCTGCATGTAAGTTAAATAAACATGGTGACAATATACAGCCTTGACGTACTCCTTTCCCAATTTGGAACCAGCCCGCTGTTCCATGTCTGGTTCTAACTGTTGCTTCCTGACCCACATTCAGTTTTCTCAGGAGGCAGGTAAGATGGTCTGGTGTTCCCATCTCTTTAAAGAATTTTCCACGGTTTGTTGCGGTCCACACAGGCTTCCCCAGTGGCTCAGATGGTAAAGAGTCTACCTGCAGTGCGGGAGACCCAGATTCGATCCCTGGGTTGGGAAGATCCCCTAGAGAAGGAAATGGCAACCCACCCCAGTATTCTTGCCTGGAAAATCCCATGGATGGAGGAGCCTGGTAGGTTACAGTCCATGGGGTCTCAAAGAGTCGGACACAAGTGAGTGACTTCACTTCACTTCTACACACTGAAAGGTTCACACACTATAGGCACTCAAATGTGTCGGAGGTGAATTAAATGTTAAGCTCAACTAAAAAATAATTTATATTAATCTTTTAAGTTAAGGTGATTAAAACAACAGTGAGATACCGCTACGCATTTACTAGAATGGCCAAACCCCAGAACACTGACAACACCAAGTGCTGCCCAGGATGTGGAGCAACAGAAGGTCTCGTGCATTGCTGGTGGGAATGCAAAATGGTACAGCTACTTTGGAAAACAGCTGGCATTACAAAACTAGACATATTCTGATCAGACAATCAGGCAATCATGCTGTTGGTATTTATCCAAAAGAGCTGAAAACTTATGTCCATACAAAAGCCTGCATGCAGATGTTTATAGCAGCTTATTCATGCTTGCCAAAACTTGAAAGCCACCAAGACGTCCTTCATTAGGTGAATGGATAAATAAACTGTGGTACCTCCAGATAATGGAATATTGACAGTAAAAGTGTTAGTTGCTCAGTCATGTCTGATTCTTTGCAACCCCATGGGCTGTAGCCCACAAGACTCCTCTCTCCATGGAATTCTTCAGGCAAGAATACTGGAGTGGGTAGCCATTCCCTTCTCCAGGGGATCTCCCAAACCCAGGGATCAAACCCCAGTCTCCTGCATTGCAGGCAGACTCTTTACCACCTGAGCCACAGAAATGAGCTGTCAACCCATGGAAAGGCATAGAGAAAACTTAAATTCATGTTTCTAAGTGAAAGAAGCCACTTTCTTAAAAAGTTACGTACTATATGATACCAACTATATGACATTCTGGAAAAGACAAAACTATGGAGACAGTAGAGTGATCGCCCGGGGTTGTCCCCACAAGGGGTAAATGGGGAATGAATAAGCAGAGCACAGAGGAATTTTAGAGCAGTAATAAAATAATTCCATATGATATGGTAATGATGTATATGTGCAATTATATATTTGTCAAAACCCTCAGAATGTACAGCTATGGACTTCGGGTGATAATGAGGTGTCTGTAGGTTTATCAGTTAAAATGAACACGCTGCTCTGTGGGGAACACAGATGATGGGAGGCTCTGTGTGTGTGGGGAATTTATGTACCATCCTCCTACTTCTGCTATGAACTTGAAGTTGTTGTTAAAAAATAAAACTTTAGAAAAAAATCAACACATTAAACAGATTTTTAAATTAGGTAGCCTTTGGAATAATGATGGAGTTTAACACAATAGGCTACTTGTGAAATCATTTAGGTGAATTGTGCCCAATGCCTACCTACCCATCAACTTCATGACCTAGGGCCACATTTTTCTCCCTGCATTTAAGTGTGTCCCACTTCTGTCTATGGGTTTGTACAGAGTCGGACACGACTGAAGTGACTTAGCAGCAGCAGCAGCAGCAGCACTTCTGTAAGAATCAGCTAATGCAAAAGCCCCATTCCCAGATGGCAGTGTCAGAGTCTTCACTTATGACCAAGAACATCTTGGTTGCTTCCTATTATAGTTTGGGTAATTATGGTATCGTTAGAAAGAAAGGGAGATATAGTCAGAAGTCTCATGTAACAGCGTGAGATGAATGGGTCATCAGTGATCAACGGGGACCCCTTAGCAGAGGTCCCCAACCTCTGGGATCTGACACCTTGTGATCTGAGGTGGAGCTGATGTAATAATAATAGAAATAAACTGCACAATATATGAATGCATTAATAATGCACTTGAATTGTCACGGTCTGGGGAAAAATTGTCTTCCACGAAACTGGTGTCTAGTGCCAAAATGTTGGGGACCACTTCCTTACTGGATTTGCTCTTATCATAGATTTTCTGCTGAGTATCATAGATTTTCTGCTGAGTATCATAGACTTTCTCCAGAGGTTCTATAGAAGTATCGTAGGCTTGCCGCAGAGCACTTTCAGAGCCCCCTGAAATGGTGATGCCTGCTAATTGATTTATTATTCATCTCTCCCCATGAATGTATGCTCCACGAGAGCAGGGCTTTCCCTGTTCTCATTCACAACTGTACCTCCAGCACCTAGAATCACTTCTGGCCTGTGGTAGGTGCTCAGTGGGTATTTGTTGAATACGTGCATAAACAAAGCAAAGTGAAGGTGACTTTCAGCTTCACACCATTCCTGGTGCTTAGGAGCCATTCATTTTGGAAATCCTTCTAGAAATACTTAAGAGCGCTCTTACCATACTAACCAGATGGTCACTGAGAAAGGGACAGCCATCTGGGGTTCAGTGGAAAACTTTCTCTTAAAAGGTAAAGTTACAACCCAACATTAGTGGAGCTTGACTTCAGGTGTCTTTGTATTATGTAGGCTTTTCACTCTCACTGGTCTTGAGGTCCTTCCACCCACTATCCCAGTTCAAAGTCAAACCCATAGTTCAGGCTTTTATTATGGCACCACCCCACATGTGAATTAGTTATCGACTGCTGAGTAAAATAGTACCTCAGAGTTTAATTTTACTTAAAATAATTGTGGTATAATGGAAAATACATATTGGTCTTTATCCCTAGTTCCTGGCACATAGCTTTTAAGACCTTTGTAATTTCTGAAACAGTAAGAATTTTTTTTTTTTTTTTTAATTTTTTTTTTGCTTTGGTTTGGCTTTTTGGCCCCTTGTAGGACCTTAGTTCCCTGACCAGGGACTGAATGCAGGCTGCACAACAGCAGTGAAAGCACCAAGTCTGGACCACCAGGGAATTCCCCAGGAGTGTCTTTTAAATGCCATTGTGATGACTGGTGGCTGGAGACGCCTAAATGGCTTCAGGATGGGGGCTGATGGCCAAAAAAGTGATGGTTAGAGGGTTGGAAATTTCAGAGTCGTTTGTCCTCACACCCCCAATCACTTCCTAGTCCCTTCCCGGGCCTTGGGAGAGGGGAGAAGGGCTGGAGGTTGAGTATGATCACTAATAGCCAACGATTTGATCAAGCATCCATATAATGTTCAGTTCAGTTCAGTTCAGTCGCTCAGTCATGTCTGACTCTGCAACCCCATGAATCACAGCACGCCAGGCCTCCCTGTCCATCACCAACTCCCGGAGTCCACTCAGACTCACGTCCATCAAGTCAGGGATGCCATCCAGCCATCTCATCCTCGGTCGTTACCTTAGTTCAAAACCCTAAACAACAAGGGTCAGAAAGCTTCCGGGTTCGTGAATACATCAAAGTGCTGGGAGGGCATGGAAATCACAGCCCCTTCTTCTAATCTTACCCTGCATATCTCTCCCATCTGGCTCAGATTTTTCCAAATAAATGAATAAATGATCAACTCCAAGTCCTCTAAAGTCAGTCCATTTGGATCTAGTGTTCAGCATGAGAGCTCAGGCTTCTGGCAGCATGAAACGTTTTACTGGCTTTCATATTTTCACTGTGGAGGAGCCCAGACGAATGATCTGGTTTCATTGTGTCTCGAGTCTTAAAATGGGAATTGTAAAATCACCATGAAATTAAATAATTTTAGAGCCATGAAGGATGTTCATTATTAAAATTCTCCTGCAGGGCTAGCCTCAGGCAAAATTGTGAAGCAAAGGAAACTTGGCTTTGCTACCTCAATTCTGCAAATCTCCTCAATCCTCTCCCCACCACCTAACATATGCAACATTCAGTTCCATAGACAGGCATGTTTTTTGCAGGGTTTGCGTCTACATACCTTGAGAAAATATCAGTTAGAGGTCATAATACTATATAAGTGTACATTTCAGTAAATTTAGTTAGGCAAAGCTTTCTTCTGGCTTTGAAACACATCACTAAATCTCTGTGAACATCTGATGAAATTGTTGGCTTACAACTAAGAGTTGAAGTATGTGGAAATCCTTAACGCTAGCAAGGTTCACTGTGGAGAGATAATCAATGTCTAGACCTCACTGCGTGCATGTGTGCTAAACCACTTCAGCTGTGTCCGACTTTTTGCAGCTCTGTGGACTGTAATCTACCAGGCTCTTCTGTCCATGGGATTCTCCAGGCATGAATACTGGAGTGCGTTGCCATACCCTCCTCCAGGGGAGCTTCCTCACCCAAGAATTGAACCCACATCTCTTACGTCTCCTGAATTGCTAGGCAAGTTCTTTACCACTTAGTGCCACCTGGGAAGCCCCTGCTGCTGCTGCTAAGTCGCTGCAGTCGTGTCCGACCCTGTGCAACCCCACAGACGGCAGCCCACCAGGCTCCCCATCCCTGGGATTCTCTAGGCAAGAATATTGGAGTGGTTTGCCTTTTCCTTCTCCAATGCATGGAAGTGAAGCCCCTCGATCTCACTAAAGGGCAGCATATTCCCACACCCCATTTCAGGCTCCCCTGAAGAATACATGCAGTGAGTGGAAAGATGGACAGAGTTTACTCATCTGTTCATTTGACAAATCTTCTCTGAGCCAGGCATTGCTCTAGGTGCCAGGCTACTCTCACTTCCGGTCTTTAATCAAATATGCTTTCAATGAAGTTTAGCCTGACTGTTATACTTTAAGTTGCAATTTGAATTTCAGGTTTTTTGTATCCCTTACTCTGCTCTAGGCTTTCTGGTTTTATAACATGTGCTGCCTACTAACATACTTTAACATAAGAAAATTTTTAATCTTATACTGAAGGATGTGTGTGTGTGAGTTGCTCAGTCATGTGCAGCTCTTTGTGACCCCATGGACTATAACCCACCAGACTCCTCTGTCCATGGAATTTCCCAGGCCAGAATATGAGAATGGGTTGCCATTTCCTTCTCCATTATATTGAGGTATAGGTGATTAATGGGCTTCCCTCATGGCTCAATGGTAAAGAATCCACCTGTTAATGCAGAGTACTCGGGTTTGATTCCTGGGTCAGGAAGATCCCCTGGAGAAGGAAATGGCAGCCCACTCCAGTATTCTTGCTTGGGAAGTCCCATGGACAGGGGAGCCTGGCGAGCTTAGTCTATGGGTCACGAAAGAGTCAGACACAATTTAGCAAAGGAACAACAACAATAGTTGATTAACAGTGTTTCAGGCGTACAGCAAAGTGATTCAGTTATACAGATACATGTATGTATTCTTTTTCAAGTTCTTTTCCCACTTAGGATATAACAATATTGAGCAGAGTTCCCTGTGGTACACAGTAAGTCCTTGTTGGTTATCTACTATCTATTTCAGGTGTACATGTCAATCCCAGTCTATCCCTCCCTCTCCTCCTTCCCTCCTTATAAGTTACATATCTATTGCATTTTATTTGTATCTTTCTCCCCGACCCTGACTCTCAGCGTTCCAGCTCCAGAAGGCAGGAATCTTCATCTGTTTTTTTCACTGATATGGGACCTGGCCCATAATAGGTACTGAATAGTTGGTGAGTGAACAGAACAAGGCCCCCAAAGATACAATAGTGAATAAAACAGACACAATTCTCTGCCTTCTGCAAATTTATCCTCCTGTCCCACTCCCTCCATCTGGGCACAGAGTTATGATTCACTGGATTGAGATAATGGATTCAACACGTGGTCCTGACATTTCCATTGTTTCCTACAGGTGCCCCAGGCCATCCCTGGCTTCTCTCCAGAGCTAAGTGCCTTGGCCTAAGTGCCTTGACTGTAAAACCTACATCTCTAGGTCATTGCAGAGTCTAACTTCACACTTGTTCTTATGAAAATAAAGTTTGCCTTTTAGATGTAAAATGTTCCAGAGCCCTAACCCTGCTTCCTGAACTCTCCGCATGGCAGTATTTCTGGGCTTAGCAAAGAAAACTTGCTTGTTCTTACTCTGAAACAGAGTTACAAAGAGGCTTCCCTGGCGGCACAGTGGATAGGCATCAGCCTGCCAATGCAGGGGACACGAGTTCAATCCCTGGTCCAGGAAGATTCCACATGCCTTGGAGCAACTAAGCCTGTGTGTGGCAACTACTGAAGCTGTGTACCCGGAGGCCGTGTTCTGCCACCAGAGAAGCGACCACAATGAGAAGCCCGTGCACCACAACTAGAGAGTGGCCCCCCTCCCTCCGCAACCAGAGAAAGACTACACATGGCATCAAAGACCCAACACAGCCTCAAATAAATACAGCAAATAAATACATGTCAAAAAAGAAACCAGGGTTACAAAGCTATACATCTTGGTCAATAAAGTTAAGACTGCCACTTGCTCCTCTCCAAACTATGAAAAAGACAATGCTTGCTCCTCTCCCAAAAACCGCATTAAAGGCAAGAGCATTCCAGTGATAGTTTAATAAAAAACAGGACATGCCAATAGAAAGACAGCTGGAATTAAAGAAGGGGGCCAGAAAGGCCAGATTAAAGATTCTCAGTGAGCTTGTCAACAACAGGAATGTTTAAAAGCAGTTTTTCATTAAAGTGCATGAAAATGATAACTGGCTTAAGTAACATCAATGACCTTTCAACAGAATCACATTAGTATATGTGATACAAATTAGACATGAGGAAGTATTTTTCCAAGTAGAAAGCAAAATGGGAACAAAAAAATTATATGTGGAAACAAATTAGGCAGAGAACCAGAGGAAAAAAGAGAAGATGTGAATAGAAGGCAGCTAAGAAGGGCTATCTCAAGAATTTGAAGGAGTGTTTTGGTGGGAGCAGAAAGGGACATAAAGAAACTTTTGGAGTTTTTGTTTGTTTTGCTGAAGAAAGAGAGGCCAGTAGTATCTAGTTCTGCAAACCTGGGACAGAATTACACCAAACCTGATCCTCTAGAGCTCAGTTCAATAAGGTTGCCACCAGTCACTCGTGTTATTTAGAATTAAACTAAAATTAATAATGAAATAAATTTAAAACATAGTTTCCCGGTCACTCTAATCACATTTCAAGGGCTCAATGGCCACGTGTGACATGACATATTGTTGTTGTTTAGTCACTAAGTCATGTCTGACTTTTTTGCAACCCCCTGGACTGTAGCCTGCCAGGCTCCCCTGTCCATGGATTTCCTAGGCAAGAATACTGAAGTGGGTTCCCATTTCCTTCTCCAGGGGATCTTCCTGCCCAGGGATAGAATCTGCCTCTCCTGCATTGGCAGGCAAATTATTTACCACCGAGTCACCAGGGAAACTGAAATAACATAGCACAGATACTAATCTTTTCCATCACTCCAGAAAGTTCTATGGAACAACACTGTTATAAGTTGACAGTGGAAAAGCAAATTCAGGTCAATATCTATATCAGCTTGATCATTATTCTCTTATCCCCCTAAAGAGAGGCAGACTCATAATGTGGTAGCTGGCAAGGACCTTGGCAACCTAGATCAAAATTCTTACTGTTCCTAATGCTTTTTTTTTTTTCTCCTTTAACAAATGAGGCCCAGACAGGTTAGTTTAAACCCTTTATTGAACATATATTTATAAAGATTCCAGAGACACTAAAGTGAATAAAACACAGTCTAAAACTTCCAGATGCTCACACTTAAGTCAGGAGAATAGATATGTAAGAAACGAATTACGTCAGGATGGTAAATGTTACGGTAGAGGTATGGATTAGGCATTGGAATAGACAGGACTTTCCAAATATGGCATGGCAGTATTTTTAGTTCCACATGCCTTTCCAACCTCCTGCCACATCACACATCAAGAGTCAGAATCATCCCCTCCAACCTTGGCGGGCTCATGACTGTTCTGCCAGATACAGTATGGCAGAAGTGATGCTATGTGTCTTCCAAGGCTAGGTCGTATAAAGAATACAGCTCTCTCCTGGTTCTCCCTTTCTCTCTCTCTCTCTCTGTACACCTTTTGAGCCCTGAACCACCTTGGAAAATCTTCAGTAACCTTGAAGCTACAATATGGGGAAACAACTGAGATATAGAAAGAGATGCCCAAGGAACCCCCGCTATTCCACCCTCCATATGATTGATCCCCCCATCAACCACCAGCCAGGTGAATGAACCAGTCATCAGATGATCCCAGTCCTGCTGTCAAGACTTCCAACTGAGGTAGGGACAAGACACCCTGCCATGCCGTGTACAAATTCCACAGAATCCAGGGACATGATAAATGGTAATTTTCACCACTAAGTTTTGGAGTAGATTGAAACACCAGAAATACCAAGTGAAACTCTGGGAACATGAAATCCTTCACTCTATTTAGGGACGTCAATAAGGTTGTCCAGAGCAGCTGATATCTGAGCTCAGTCCTGAAGGAGGAATGCACAAGGAATTCTCTGGATGAACAATAAAGGGATATTCTTCCAGACACAGAATAAATTGTGCAAAATGCTGAAGCCAGAGAGCAAGGCCCAGGCTGCAGACTAGTAACAGTCAGACACAGCTGGAGTGTGGAAATGTGTGGTCAAAGTAGGAGTTTCATTGACTCATTCTCTTATTAATTCATCCAGTAAATACACATGGAGCCCATGGTGCCTGGTACCCAACTCATGTATCAGTGAGGATTGCTTTTGACTGCAAATCCCCACTCCAAAAAAGTGGCTTAAACACTAAGGACCTGTTATTTATTTAATGAGAAAATCAGAGGTTCCCAAGGCAGGCCGCATCAGGTAATAAGAGGCAGAGCATGGAAAGGCAAGCAATGGTTTCAGACAGCACATTGATTTATTCAGAAACACAATGAGAAACAAACAAGAGGGAAAGAAGGAGAAGCAGAGTGTAGTAATTTCCACATCACACCTTCACAACAGTCACCCTTACCCACACGCACAATTGAATAATTATTATTTAATTCAGTAAGAATAATAGGATATATCAGAAAACTCTGGTGCAGTATAGGAGAAGGGTTGGCTTGGATTAGGTCAGAAACAGGAAGAAGACTTGTCCAAAAAAAAAAAAAAAACCAACCTGAAATAGACCTTTCTCCAAAGAAGAAATACAGATGGGAAAGAGGCACATGAAAAGATGTTCAGCATCACTAATTATTAGAGAAATGCAAATCAGAACTAAATGAGGTATCACCTCACATTGGTCAGAATGGCCATCTTTAAAAAGTCTATATATAGAAAATGCTGGAGAGGGTGTGGAAAAAAGGGAATCCTCCTACACTGTTGGTGCGAATGTACGTTGGTACAGCCACTGTGGAAAATAGTAAGGAGGAGCCTTAAAAAACTAAAAATAGAGTTACCATGTGATCAGTGGTCCCAACCCTGAGTATATATTTGGGGGAAAACATCATTTGAAAAAATACATGCACCCAAAATTCATAGCGGCACTATTTCCAACAGCCAAGAGATGGAAGCAACCTAAGTAGACTTCAACAGATGGATGAGATAAAAAAAATTGTGGCACATATACACTATGGAATATTATTCAGCCATAAAAATGAATGAAATAATGCCATTTGGAACAACAGAGATGGACCTAGAGATTACATCATAGTAAAGTCAGACAGAGAAAGACAAATATCATATATCGCTTACATGTGGAATATTAAAAAACATGATACAAATGAACTTATTTACAAAACAGAAATAGACTCACAAACATAGAAAACAAATTTAAGATTAGCAAAGCGAGAATGTTGGGAGAGATAAATTAGGAGTTTAGGATTAAAATATACACATTACTATATATAGAATAGATAACCAACAAGGACCTACTGTAGGGCAGAGGGAAATATACTCAATATCTTGTATTAACTTATAAGGGAAAAGAATGTGAAAAAGAATGTATATGTGTGTGTATGTATTTATGATGCATAACTGAATCACTTTGCTATATACCTGAAACTGACATGACATTTTAAATCAAATATTTCAATAAAGTTTAAAACACACACACACACACACACAAAATTCACCTTAGTTAAAAAAAAAAATTAGAAGTCAAGTTTGAAGAACCTATTTCATTATTATATGATCTACAGAAGCATGAAAATTGCTGTCTCCAGAGATCCTTTCAATTTAAATGTTTTCTATAATCATAGAAATAGAAAGAGGCAGAAGTAAATTTCTTTAGATTCAAAGAACTTTCCAGTGCATTAAAAAGGAACAAAGGAACTTTGTAACAAAGAGTGTCAGCACCAGAGAAGATGCCCACCCCTTCCCTACCAACAGTTAACCTTCCCCCAACACAGGAGGCAAAATGCAACTCATTTTTCACTGGACTGCCAGACCGTATTTTCTCTCTTCTAACTCAGTCCTGGGCTTGATAGATAGTGTTCAAACAAGAAATGGCTCTGAGATATTCTAAAATAATAATTAAGCTGCATACACAATTGCTCTAGCCTAAACCATCTCTAAGCACTTTTCTGCGGATAAAAAATAGACATGATTACCCCAAGGTTTCTGAATATTGGTGTTCAGAGGGCATATTGAGAGTGTAATTAAACTGGAATGCTAGACTAAACACAAAAGTAAACTGGATCATTCTTCTGCGAAGTTACCTTTCTGCAGAAAAATGAATCTAACTGCTAGGTCTTGCTTTTCTCCCAAATCATTGTTCACCAGGAGGTTTGAAGACCCTATCGGGATAGAAAAGAAACACGTGAGTGTTGGTGTGTGAGTGGAAGGGAATGGGCACACCTCTTTGCTGAGGGCGGAGAAGGAAGTGGAGGTTTGTACGTAAGAAGTCAAATCTCCCTTCTAGCTGCCCTTGGCCCCGAGCTGCTCCAGCCAGCGGTAGCTCTGGGGGACTGCAGCACAGTGACGGGGGACCCAGCTAAGACAGAGTAGCAAGCACTGACCCCACTGTCCAAGGTTCTTCGTGTCCTGCAGAAGCCACTAGAACCACATTTTGCCCCTCCCATGGGTCCTCGGTCAATCTCTGTGTTCAAGCCATGCCCCTTAAAAGAAACAGCCATGCAGTGGGGGCAGAGTCCTGGTATATGTGAGACAGTGACCTGTTTGATTGGAGAAGGGAGACGGGAGAGGGGAGTGACTGGGAAACTACACCTCCTGTCCCCACCCCCACCTCCCATGATCTAACCCTCCCAACCCTCTCTCACACATAGGCATGGTGATGGTTCATTTTATGTGTCAGCTTGGCTAAGCCACCTTACTCAGATATTTGGTCAAACTTTGTTCCAGATGTTTCTATGAAGGTATTTTTAGATGAGATTAACATTTAAAATAGTAGATTTCGAGTAAACAGATTCCATTCTATAATGTTAGTGGGTGCTGTCCAATCAGTCAAAGACCTTAATAAAACAAAGACTGACCTCCCCTGAAGAAGAGGAAATTCTGCCAGCAGACCTGTGGATTCAAGCTGCAACTCTTTCCTGGGTCTCCAAGTTGCCAACCCACCCTACAGATTCTGATTTTTGCCAACCTTCACTACTGTGTGAACCAATTCCTTACAGCAGTTCCTCTTTTTCTCTCTCTCATCTGTCACACTGGAAAAGCAAGCTGCCTTGTGTGACCAACCCTACAGAGAATCTCATGAAGCAAAGAACTGATGCCAGTGTGCTCAGGCGCTCCAGCCAGGATCCAGTGAGGTTCTGAGACTTGAAAACAGCTGTGGGACTTCACTTGAAAATGAGCATTCCATAGCATGTCAATGACCTGAGTGAGCTTAGAAGCAGACCATCTTTGCAACCAAGCCTTCAGCAGCCCCGGCTTGAATGCAACCTTATGAGAGATCCTGAGAGACACCCAAATTCCTGACCCATAGAAACTGAAATACTGGATATTTGTAGTTGCTGTTTTTTAGTAAGCAAGGCTTCATTTAAAAAAATATCTATTTGGCTGGGTCAGGTCTTTCTTGCGTCATTCAGGATCTTTGTTTGCAGTGCACAGACTCTCTAGCGCCAGCAGGGGCTCCACAGCACTCGGGCTCAATAGTTGCTGTGTGAAGGTGTAGTTGCCCTGAAGCATGTGGGATCTTAGTTTCCTGACAAGGGATCGAACCTGCATCCCCTGCACTGGAAGGTGGATTCTTAACCACAGGAACACCAGGGAAGTCCCTCAAGAAGTATTTCTTAAATTGCATGAATTGAAACAGTTTGGGATATCCAAAAGTTTGTGGGAGTAGGTGGTGCTGGCTGTTAGACAGTGGTAAAATTGAGTGTCAGGAAGAGTGAAAAGACACGTCTAACCCTCTGTGAATTTCTTTTTTAATATGCTCTATAATCATCAAGGGTCTTCCTGGTGGCTCAGCGGTAAAGAATCCACCTGCAGTGCAAGAGCCACAGGAGGCTCAGGTTCAATCCCTGGGTCAGGAAGACCCCCTGGAGGAGCGCTTGGCAACCCACTCCAGTGTTCTTGCCTGAAGAATCGCCTGAACAGAGGAGCCTGGCAGGTTACAGCCCTTGGGGTCGCAAAGAGTTGGACATGACTGAAGCAACTAAGTACGCAAAATTACTAAACGTACATGATTAGGCTACTCAGAATTTTTAAAAGATACCTGATAAATATGGTCTTATTTATTTCTTATTCCAGGTAAAATGGGAAACATAGTTTCATTTACGTTTTTAGTATGTTAGTCAATAAATTTTCATTTGAAAAGACCATGATGCTGGGAAAGATTGAAGGCAGGAGGAAAAGCGGATGACAGAGGATAAGATGGTTGGGTGGCATCACCAACTCAATGGATATGAGTTTGAGCAAGCTCAGGAGATGGTGATGGACAGGGAAGCCTGGAGTGCTGCAGTCCATGGGGTCGCAAAGAGTCGGACACAGCTGAGCGACTGAACTGAGCCAATAAATTTGCACAGACTGTTAGAAGAACTCTCCCAGCACTCCCCCTTTTCTCTGCCACCACCTGGCCCGACTATATTCTTGCCCTTTGGATTTTAATTTAGAAGCGATCCCCTCCAGGACGTTAATTTTACTGACATGCATCATACTCTATACTTTCCTGTATACCTGTCGGTTTCCCTGAGGGCAATATACATGATTTACTCATCATTAAATGCTTAGATCTTGGCAGAATGCTGAGCGCATGATAGGCAATTGTTGAATTTAACTATTCTGGCCCAATCCTTTATAATGCCCGACTATCATTTTATCATGTTTGCTTTACTTGGTGGGAACAAGGTACTCTTCACCCCACAAGACAGCTTGGTCCCGACTTAGAAAGTTCTAGATTCAGAAAAATGAATCTTCTTCAAAATGGGCTGATGCCTGCCTTCTTGTAACTGCTTCCAGCACTGACCCCAGTCCCCCTCCTAAGCTGCACAGAAGCAGCCCAGCGCCTGTGCCATCAGTCAGTCCTTGAGCCTGTGCAGCCACATCCTCCCTTCCTAAACTGCGCACATCACCTCCTCATCAGCCTTCAGATCAAGCATCTGGATATTCATCAGTGCATGCGAAGTATGTGTTCTCTCAGTGAATACTGTTTTAGGAAACCAAACAGAAAACAAACTTCGGTCCAGAAAGAAGTAAGACATTTCTCAAAGCCAAGAATTTCATGTTACTTTTCTTTATGTCCGCTTTCCAGGGCTCAATAAATGTTCAAACTCAGTTACGTTGGCTATTCCTTTTCTTTTATTGTATAAATGTGAAAAGAGAAGCATCGCTCCCCAAAGTCTTCTCTGATATTACCCCCTCCTGACTGTGGTCCACTGGAGAAGGGAATGGCAAACCACTTCAGCATTCTTGCCTTGAGAACCCCATGAACAGTATGAAAAGGCAAAATGATAGGATACTGAAAGAGGTACTCCCCAGGTCAGTAGGTGCCCAATATGCTACTGGAGGTCAGTGGAGAAATAACTCCAGAAAGAATGAAGGGTTGGAGCCAAAGCAAAAAAAAAAAACAATACCCAGCTGTGGATGTGACTGGTGATAGAAGCAAGATCCGATGCTGTAAAGAGCAATGTTGCATAGGAACCTGGAATGTCAGGTCCATGAATCAAGGCAAATTGGAAGTGGTCAAACAAGAGATGGCAAGGGTGAACGTCGACATTCTAGGAATCAGTGAACTAAAATGGACTGGAATGGGTGAATTTAACTCAGATGACCATTATATCTACTACTACAAGCAGAAATCCCTCAGAAGAAATGGAGTAGCCATCATGGTCAACAGAAGAGTCCGAAATGCAGTATTTGGATGCAATCTTGAAAATGACAGAATGATCTCTGTTTATTTCCAAGGCAAACCATTCAATATCACAGTAATCCAAGTCTATGTCCCAACCAGTAATGCTGAAGAAGCCAAAGTTGAACAGATCTATGAAGACCTACAAGACCTTTTAGAACTAACACCCAAAAAAGATGTCCTTTTCATTATAGGGGACTGGAATGCAAAAGTAGGAAGTCAAGAAACACCTGGAGTAACAGGCAAATTTGGCCTTGGACTGCAGAATGAAGCAGGGCAAAGACTAATAGAGTTTTGCCAAGAAAATGCACTGGTCATAGCAAACACCCTCATCCAACAACACAAGAGAAGACTCTACACATGGACATCACCAGATGGTCAATACCGAAATCAGATTGATTATATTCAATGCAGCCAAAGATGGAGAAGCTCTATACAGTCAACAAAAGCAAGACCAGGAGCTGACTGGCTCAGATCATGAACTCCTTATTGCCAAATTCAGACTGAAATTGAAGAAAACAGGGAAAACCGCTAGACCATTCAGGTATGACCAAAATCAAATCCCTTATGATTATACAGTGGAAGTGAGAAATAGATTTAAGGGACTAGATCTGATAGATAGAGTGCCTGATGAACTATGGAATGAGGTTCGTGACATTGTACAGGAGACAGGGATCAAGACCATCCCCATGGAAAAGAAATGCAAAAAAGCAAAATGGCCGTCTGAGGAGGGCTTACAAATAGCTGTGAAAAGAAGAGAGGCGAGAAGCAAAGGAGAAAAGGGAAGATACAGGCATCTAAATGCAGAGTTCCAAAGAACAGCAAGAAGAGATAAGAAAGCCTTCTTCAGTGATCAATGCAAAGAAATAGAGGAAAACAACAGATTGAGAAAGACTAGAGATCTCTTCAAGTAAATTAGAGATACCAAGGGAACATTTCATGCAAAGATGGGCTCGATAAAGGACAGAAATGGTATGGACCTAACAGAAGCAGAAGATATTAAGAAGAGGTGGCAAGAATACACGGAAGAACTGTACAAAAAAGATCTTCACGACCCAGATAATCAGGATGGTGTGATCACTCACCTAGAGCCAGACATCCTGGAATGTGAAGTCAAGTGGGCCTTAGAAATCATCACTACGAACAAAGCTAGTGAAGGTGATGGAATTCCAGTTGAGCTATTTCAAATCCTGAAAGATGATGCTGTGAAAGTGCTGCACTCAATATGCCAGCACATTTGGAAAACTCAGCAGTGGCCACAGGACTGGAAAAGGTCATTTTCATTCTAATCCCAAAGAAAGGCAATGCCCAAGAATGCTCAAGCTACTGCACAATTGCACTCATCTCACACGCTAGTAAAGTAATGCTCAAAATTCTCCAAGCCAGGCTTCAGCAATACGTGAACCATGAACTTCCAGATGTTCAAACTGGTTTTAGAAAAGGCAGAGGAACCAGAGATCAAATTGCCAACATCTGCTGGATCATGGAAAAAGCAAGAGAGTTCCAGAAAAACATCTACTTCTGCTTTATTGACTATGCCAAAGCCTTTGACTGTGTGGATCACAATCAACTGTGGAAAATTCTGAAAGAGATGGGACTATCAGACCACCTGACCTGCCTCTTGAGAAATGTGTATGCAGGTCAGGAAGCAACAGTTAGAACTGGACATGGAACAAACAGACTGGTTCCAAATAGGAAAAGGAGTAGGTCAAGGCTGTATATTGTCACCCTGCTTATTTAACTTCTATGCAGAGTACATCGTGAGAAACGCTGGACTGGAAGAAACACAAGCTGGAATCAAGATTGCCGAGAGAAATATCAATAACCTCAGATATGCAGATGACACCACCCTTATGGCAGAAAGTGAAGAGGAACTAAAAAGCCTCTTGATGAAAGTGAAAGAGGAGAGTGAAAAAGTTGGCTTAAAGCTCAACATTCAGAAAACGAAGGTCATGGCATCTGGTCCCATCACTTCATGGGAAATAGATGGGGAAACAGTGAAAACAGTGTCAGACTTTATTTTTTTGGGCTCCAAAATCACTACAGATGGTGATTGCAGCCATGAAATTAAAAGACGCTTATCCTTGGAAGAAAAGTTACGACCAACCTAGATAGCATATTCAAAAGCAGAGATATTACTCTGCCAACTAAGGACCATCTAGTCAAGGCTATGGTTTTTCCTGTGGTCATGTATGGATGTGAGAGTTGTGAAGAAGGCTGAGCACCGAAGAATTGACGCTTTTGAACTGTGGTGTTGGAGAAGACTCTTGAGAGTCTCGTGGACTGCAAGGAGATCCAACCAGTCCAGTCTGAAGGAGATCAACCCTGGGATTTCTTTGGAAGGAATGATGCTAAAGCTGAAACTCCAGTACTTAAGCCACCTCATGCGAAGAGTTGACTCATTGGAACAGACTTTGATGCTGGGAGGGATTGGAGGCAAGAGGAGAAGGGGACGACCGAGGATGAGATGGCTGGATGGCATCACTGACTCGATGGACGCGAGTCTGAGTGAACTCTGGGAGTTGATGATGGACAGGGAGGCCTGGCGTGCTGCGATTCATGGGGTCAAAAAGAGTCGGACACGACTGAGTGACTGAATTGAACTGAACTGAACTCATGCCCACATCCAGCCGTGTGGGAAGGAATTCATTGATCCTTTAGGTATTTCCACAGCCCTTTGTATACACATACGTAAGAGTCCGATCACAGTGTGCCATAGTGAAATTTCATGTACGTGTCTCTTTCCCCACTAGACCAGCAGCCCCTTGAGGAGGGCAGGTTCTTATTTGTTGCTGTATTACAAGACCTAGCACAGTGCCTGGCACATCATAGATATTCAATATTTTACAAGTAAATACCATAGGGTATCTAAGCTAAAAATACCTTATTGGTACACAGGATTCTTTGTCTCATCCATTTTGAATAAAGAGATAAAGTTCTGCTTTGCTGACCATTTAGGGGCAAGAAAAGATGACTGTATCTATATTGTACTGTTTAGATATTTGGAGACTATCAGAACAGAGTCCTTAACAGGCTTTTAGAAGAAAAGATATGCATTTTTTTATACTTCTATGTAGTAAATTTGCAGAGCACAGACTATACCCTGAATTTAATGACATGACACTTTATTGAGGGCACTCTGACTTTCTCAAACACTATGCCTGGAGACTGCAGGTGATGCCCTAGTCCCTTTAAGGCAACCTGCATGGGAAACCAGCAATCCAAGCCAAAACCCACCCTGGGAGTCAACCCTTACAACGAAATTTCTTTTGTTTTTAAAAATTAATTTCTATCATCATTTTAATCTTCTTTAAGGATCTAATGAATTGATGGGAATCAATAGCCATGACAACTTTTCATAGTGCTAACGAACTTGGAAACGTGTGTGTAGCATGGGTGACAGGTCAGGCAGTCTTCAGTTCAAATAAAAGCAAAGGTTTCTGGAATTTCACTGAGATGTCCCCAAAGACAGACACTAGATCTACAAAAGTGTAGTCCAGACAAAGATTCCATGGCAACCATTGCTAGGAGATAGGGATATAGTAAGAGAGAAAAGAGTTGGGAGCAACTGATAAGCTTTTATTTTATGACTATTACAAAGCAGGTAACTGTCCATTTCCCTTTCGCAGCTGTCTTTGAAAGAGTGAGCCAGCCCACCCTTAGCAAGCGTGAGTTTACATTTTGTACACAGCCTCTTTGCTGAACCATCTCATATCTCTATGTTATTTGTATCAGTCCTCATAAATTAGTTTGGGAACAATGTGAGAAATAGCAGAGACTTTGTGCATGGGGCTTGTCGCCTGGGGGGCTTCTCTGGTTGGACAGCAGGCTATAGATGCCTAATTCTTTACATGCTCAGGCTAAACACCACTAATTCTCTCTTCTTGGGCCGACTGGTTTTACCAGAGAGGCATCCTCTGATTTCCTGCCTAGGACAGAGAGGGACATAAAGCCTCCTTTCCAGTCTGCATGGGCTCTCAGAACCCAGTGGTGAAGGAGGACTAGGGAAGAAGGTGGTCACTGTTCAGCTGATGTTCTCTCGTGATTTCCCCTTTGGTTGTCCCTTTCCCTGGTGGCTCAGAGGTTAAAATGTCTGCCCGCAATGCGGGAGACCTGGGTTCGATCCCTGGGTGGGAAAGATCCCCTGGAGAAAGAAATGGCAACCCACTCCAGTATTCTTGCCTGGAGAATCCCATGGACAGAGGAGCCTGGTGGGCTACAGTCCACGGGGTCGCAAAGAGTTGGATACGACTGAGCTACTTCACTTTCTTTCACTTTCTTTCTTTCTTACTAAATATTGGTGACGGGGGAACGGTTGTAGACGGAGGTAAGTATGTGTTTTCAGCCTACTATGATTCATTGTGATGGTCCTTCCAGTGATGTCAGGGTGGGGTTGGGTCCCCTATGATTGCATGAGAAGGAACATCAGGTATGAGCTGTATCTAGTATCACGTATGACCTGGAGAACATTCAGTTGAACTTTCTCTGTTGGAAACAGAGGTGCTATTCTTCAGGTTGTCTACCTTTTCTCAGATCGTATTAACCTAGTTTGTCCCTAGGGGATTTAAGATCCGACAGTGAGAGTCCCAGAAAAGGTCCAGACGCTATCTGCCATGTAGGTTCTAAGCTACCCCCTCTCACTAGGGACTCCACAGTCTTTGGAACCACTGTTAAGAGAGGTTCAGGTACACACTAGGACCATCCTTGTCCACTTCCTCCAAAGGGATGCTCCAGACTAGATTTCAAGCCAGGGTCCTGCCAGGGGTGCCTGGTCTCCTTCTCTGTGATTGTCAACTCTAGAGAGTCCTAATGGCCTCAAACAAACTCAAGTGTCCCCATGCAAACTCAAGCCCAGGAAACATTGGGAAGTTTGGGCAATATGGGGAGGCTGCCCATGTTGTACTAGGCACTATTCTACATACCGGGGATACCAAAGGGAAAGAACCCTTTCCTGGTGGAGCTTATATTCTCATGGGGATGAAAGAGAGTTTACATTTAAAGGGATTAAGACCAATTTTAGAAAACACCCACTCATTCTAATTTGGTAAATATAAGTGGTGCATGTAGGCTTCTAAATCTTAGGAAACAAAAGATCTTTATGAGCTCAAAGAGTGAAGATGGTGGGCACAGAGGAGCAGAATGGCAGGTTAGCAGGTCAGCAGTGGGTCAGCAATGTTCCCTGAGTCCCTGCGTGGTCTGGACTGGATGTCCTCTCCATCCATTGCTGCGCTGGGGACCTAACATCCTAATTTTTCATGTCTGCACTTTATTGGATACAGAAACACAGGTAAAGTGCTGAATACAATGCTCAAAGGATAAATTTTGATATTACAGTCACTTTAGTGAACTGTTCTGCTTTCTACCCCTTGTCCGAGGATGACTCTGTACCCATACGCTCCCAGACACACTTTGCTTATCTGAAACACTGTTCCTCTAAAGCACTTGGATTTATGCTCCAGATAAAATTTCTCATTTAACCCAGAGCAAAAGCATTTGGAAAGCTGAGGTCTACTTTGCCTGTTTAGGATGTTGGCTTCTTTTGCTGTTTTAAAGCAGAAAAGAGGTTTAGGCAGGTCTGGTAATGGACATTTGTTGATTTGGGGTCATCCAGTATCCATTCACCCTACTTCCACCAACAGGCCCTGCTCTCATTTTCTTTGGGAAACCCATGCTTCCTTATTCTTATAACATGTAGATCAGATGTACAGCACCCCTCACCTTCCCCCATCCCCATGGCCCTCAAAGTACAGGGTATGAAACATGAGCTCAGCTATGCAATTCATGCAAACTCCCTCCAGCAGTGATTGGTCTTAGGTACCCACATATGTTCTAATCAGAGCCAGGGAAATGCAATGAGACCTTCGATTAATTACTGGAATAGAAATCAGTGTTCTTACTTGACAAACTTGAACCTTGACATTGGAAAATCAAGGGCCACAACCATCTTGAATGAGGAAGGCACTGAGAATAAAGCTAAAATTGAGGAAATAGAACCAAAAGCGTGAGATAAAATAGAAGAGACAAAGGATATGAAAGGAGGAACTTCCCTAGTGGTACAGAGGTTAAGACTCTGCAATTCCAATGCAGGGGGTGTCAGTTCAATCCCTGGATGGGGAACTATGATCCTGCATTCCATGCAACACAGCCAAAAAATAAAATAACAATAAGGATTTTTTAAGTTAAAAATAAAGAATATAAAATGAAAGTAGGAACAGAGATTGGATCCTATTGACATTCTGTGAGCCCTGGATCAAACTGTGCTGGAGGCTGGAGGTAGATGCATAGATTTTTCAGTTATGTCAAGCAATCATCTATTTCTACTTAAACCAATTTGCATTACCTTTACAATCGTGTGCAGAGAAAAAAGCCTAGTTGATAGGCTGGTGCGCTACCAACACAGAGCAAGGAGGACAGGATGCCTCACTGA
This sequence comes from Oryx dammah, assembly GCF_014754425.2. Lineage (NCBI taxonomy): Eukaryota > Metazoa > Chordata > Mammalia > Artiodactyla > Bovidae > Oryx > Oryx dammah. The sequence goes on from NW_024070187.1 coordinate 67,654,446, forward strand.
TGTGACTTGAAGGACACCAGGTCCAGGAGTAGCAGATGTAATGGGAGAGATTGTATTCATGGAAGACCCTCCTGATTCTCCTTCAGAACCTGGGATTGCTGAGATCTTGGAAAGAGGATACATTGTTTGTGTCAAGTAACGCTGAGGCTATATGGCTATACATTTGGAAGTACATGTGATTTGATAGACTGCAATTAGGAAATAACAAACTGCTTCAGAGGGAGATTTCCTAAGTCTCTCAGATTCCAGAAAGGAAATGATTCTCATAGAGTTTTAACACATTCATCAAAAAGATCCCCAGATCAAGGGAAAGAACTGTTTCCACACTCTAAACCCCAGAAGCTCTTTCTAATATGAAGTACAAAGTCAACCACTGTCTTAGCTCAGGGTACTATAACAAAACAAGATAGACTGGTGGTATAAACAACATTTATTTCTCACAGTTCTGGAGGCTGGGAAGTCTGAGGTCTGGGTGCCAGTCTGGCGAGATTCTGGTGAGAACCCTCCTGACTTGCAGACGGCTGCCTACTTTCTGTATCCCCTCATGGCAGGGAGAGGGGAAGCTCCAGTCTCTCTTTCTCTACTTATAAGGGCACTAATCCCATCATGAGGGCTGCACCCTCACATCTCATTCAAACCTCATTACCTTCCAAAGGCTCCACCTCCTAATACCATCACACTGGAGGTTAGGGCTTCACATATTAATGGGGGGAGGGGCACAAATGTTCAGTCTATAACCATCACCAAGATGCTGAAGATATTCAGAGGACTCCTGGCTGGTGCAGCCATTTAAATGTCACGCTATTACAAACGCCTTCTGGCTTTTCAGAGGTTGCTGTGGTGATTTTGATAGTTGAGATTCCTGACTCTCAGTTTCCATCTGGTATCCCCAAACCAACGTGCATCTATTATCATGAAGTGGGCAGGTTTCCTCTGCATTTTCTTTCCATTCCAAGTTGGGGCCTGTTTTCTAAAACGGATATGCTGCCCTTGGCTGCCGATCATGGTGACCTTCTAAAGGGGCTTAGCCAAAAGAATAAGCCTTGTTCATAAGAAAGACCCCTACTGAGAAAGCTTAACTTAAACCACATTCCACAAATCACAACACCCCAGGAGAACTCTCCATTCTAAGAAGATGATTGCACTTTTTGTCTTTAAAGTAGAGCTCAAGCTCCTCTAAATTCTGTCAGGGATTCTCCATGGGATAATGAGATTTAGGACTAGGATGAATACCAGAGTATGTATCCCCAAAGTTTCAAAGAATTACTATTCTTCAAACCCTGTTTTTCATTTTGTTAGAAGATGAAGTTAAAGGGACAGCAAATTACTCATTGGCTTGTCTGTTAATTAAAACAATGTGAAGCAAGAATTCCATCTTCCGTCAGCTTGAACAAAGCATTCTCTACCCGGTGGTATACCCTTAAATTGCAGAGTGTGATTTCCATCTGGTCCCAGCCCAAAAGTAAAATAAAACAGAAGTAAACTAGACAGAGGTTCTCATCTTCTCTATTAGAATCCACTCGCTATTGCAATAAAAAAACTTAGTAATTTAACATTCGTCAATTTTCTTTCTTACTTATGCAAAGTTCAACTGGCTCTAAGGCAAGCGGTCTAGTGGGGCCACCAACTTCCAGCAGAGCCTTGGGACTCTCTGCTCCATGCACACCTCTACCCACCTCCCACCATCCCCCAGCAGTGGATTCCTGCAGTAAACCCCAACAGAGTACCACAGGCGTGTACCCAGCAATGTACCCTAGCAGAGGATCCCAGCTATGTACCTCAGTAGTGGACCCCTGCAGTGAACCTCATCAGTGTTCCCCGGCAGTACCCATAGGAAATCTCCCATCATATAGAATCTCCTACTCATCTTGGGTCCCAGGGAGTGTTGCTATGAACACTCCCATATCCCCCAAAGGCAGAAACCTGCTGGGCACTGACAGTCCTAGAGACCATGCTGAGACACCCCAGGGTGCTTCACTCCTCCCACAAACCTTTACTGAGCACTGCCATGTAGCAGGCCACGTGCCCAGCCCTGGGGAGACAGTGGCAGATACGGTGGAGCTTGCCTCTCCCTCCTCTTAGGGAACTCGAAGTCTGGTGAGGGAGGCAGTAAACAGTAATCACAATAAAGTTTAGAGTCACGGTGGTTAGTGGTTTAGTCACCAAGTTGTGTCCAATTGTTTTGCAACCCCATGGACTGTATGTAGCCCACCAGTCTCCTCTGCCCATGGGATTCTCCAGACAAGAATACTGGAGCGGGTTGCCATTTCCTTCTCCAGGGGATCGACCCAACCCAGAGATTGAAACTGCCTCTCTTGCATTGCAGGTGAATCCTTTACCACTGAGCCAGCGGAGATTTCCAACAGTCATATGCAAGGTGAAGGACATGCACAAGAGCCTGTAGGAGGGAGATGGCACCCCACCTGGGCAGGTTTGCTGCAGAAGTGGCAATTGGTGTGCAGATGCTAAGACAAGAGGTATAAGGAGGAGATGGGACTGCCTTATGAAACTCTCAAAGAGGAAGAAACTCAACATCTGCAAAGACCTGAGAAGCCTGTGTGACTAAGGCACAGGAAGCTGGAAGGACAGGACTCCAGTGAAGCCTGACAATTTCAATGACTTGTCCCACGGTCAAACATCCAGGACATTTGGGGACCAGATGGATCCTGAGCTGGATTATGCAGAAAATTGTAGCTTTAAGTCATTCATTTCATGAATGAGGACATTTACTGAGCACCTACTGTGTATCATGCTCTGTTTTAGGCACTGACATAGAGAAGAATCTCTTCTCTCAAAGAGTCTGATCTTTGTCCAGAACACTGGAAGCCCTGTGCAAGGATTTTAGGCTGGAGATAACACAATCAGACTCGTATTATTGAGAGACTGGACTACTTGCACAGAGGCCATTTAGGAGGCAGCTTGGTGGTCAGGGTGAGAACCAATGGTGGCTGGGCCCAGAGAGTGGCAGAGGACCTAGAAAGAGTGCACACATTACAGAGACATTTAGAAGGAAATGGTTACAGCACTTGGTGACTCATTCAAAGTCAGGGTGAAGGTGATCACAGTTAACTTCCAGGTCCCTGAAGATAAGCAGTGCCTTCAGAACCACCTAAGAATGAAGAGTTAGTGTTGAATGCAGTGTAAATATTTGGATTCTTAAAACCAAGGACCCTGCTGTGGGACCCCGTAGTTAACCAGAACTTGCCCTTTACTCTACCATGTTTAATCTGGGATAAATAAAAGGTGAGTGTGAGGAGGGGCTGTTATTTTTACTGGCAGAAGTAGATTGTCTAGGTCCACCCTCTAATGTTGTCAGTTACTGAGATTAAAAAAAAAAATTGTTCAGAATGTCCTTAATCATCATGAGGATATTATTAAATTTCTAGGGCTGCCACAGCAAATGACCGCAAACATGGTGGCATAAAACAACAGACACGTGTTTGCTAACAGTTACAGAAGCCAGAAGTATGAAAGTAAGCTGTTAGCAGGGTTGGCGGGTCCTTTCTGGAGGCTCTGAGCGGGCATCCACCCCACCTGCCCAGTTCCCAGTCATTAGCGGCAATCCTTCACCTTCCCTGACTTGCAGACAGACCACTTCAGCCTCAGCCTCGGTCATCACTGGCTTTCCCCTTTGTAAGGTGTCTTATTCCTTGGTGGCTTAGATAATAAAGAATTTGGTCATAATGCGGGAGATCCAGGTTCGATCTCTGGGTGGGGAAGATCCCCTGGAGAAGGGAATGGCAACCCACTCCAGTGTTTTTGCCTGGAGAATCCCATGGACAGAGGAGCCTCATCCATGGGGTCGCAAAGAGTTGGACGTGACTAACACTTTCTTCTTTCATAAGGACCAGCCATTGGATTTAGGATCCATCCCACTTCCAGGATGATCCCATCTCATGATCCCTAACTTAAGTATATCTGTTAAGATGCTATTTCCAAATTAGTTTCATTCAGAGTGTTAGGGCTTGAACACAAGTTTGAGGAGATACCCTTCAAGCCATTATGAAACCATGCACCTCAAATTGGGACTTAAACCCAGGCGGCTGGAACTTGAACCCAGCCTAAACCCAGATTGGGACTTGAACTCATGCAGACAGGACAGGAACCTGGCCAAACCCCACATTTTTCCTAACTGAGATCACACACCTGGTTTCGGAACTTAATGAAGCTCAGGTTCTTAATGTCTCATCACAGAAAGAATTCAGTGAGAGAAAAAGTGCTTGGTACGAAATGGACTTATTTAGAGAGAAAGACACTCCACAGACAAAATGTGGGCCTTTCAAAGATGGTGAGAGTGGCCTTGAAATATTGCATGGTTAGTTTTTATGGGCTGGGTAATTTCATAGGCTAATGAGTGGGAGCTGTTTCAGGGAAGAGGTGAGGACTTCTGGGACTGCCCAGAGACTTTGATCTTTGATGGTTGACCTCAGAACTGTCATGGCGCTGGTCGGCGTGTCACTTAGCTTTGTTGTTGTTGTCATTCAGTAGCTAAGTCATGTCCAATTATTTGTGACCCTATGGACTGCAGCATGCCAGGCTTCCCTGTCCATCACCATCTCCCAGAGTTTGCTCAAACTCATGTCCATTGTGTTGATGATACCATCCAGCCATCTCATCCTCTGTCGCTCCCTTCTCCTTCTGTTATCAATCTTTCCCAGTATTTGGATGTTTTCCAATGAGTCAGCTCTTTGCATCAGGTGGCCAAAGTATTGGAGCTTCAGGCTTGTCATTTAGCTTGCTGATATATTAAGATGAGCATATACTGAGCCTCAGGGTCTCAAGTGGAAGTTGACTTGTCCATCATCTTGGACCAGTTTGGTTCTAATCAGTTTATGTGGTGTCCTCAGGTTATGTCATTCTTTTAAGGTTTTTACCCTGCCCCTTTCCCTCCTATTTCAATTACACGAAGATAACCTCATATATTAGGACATATGACTGCAGGAAATAGATTTGAAGAGAGATATTTCTGAGTTTCAAGGATGTGCATAGAAATGCACCAGCTTTCTCTATGTTGCTAAACATTAATTACCATAGTCTTTTTTTTTTCTTTCTGAAATGCCTTTAGAGGAAAGAGGAGGCTTCCATAGTTCCATCTCACAGTTTATATATAAACAGACAGAACAAAGGATTTGTTTCATTGTGCATGGCCTTGGAGATTTATACAAATTCTTTCAAGCTAAGACTAATTGTGTAGTTTAAAGGTTGATAATTTATGTGCCAAAGAGTCAGAAAATAACCAGAAATTAAAGAACAGCTGTGGATGAATTAATTGTATCCCAAATCACATGACTGAGAGCTGGAAATGTACCATGAGGAAAAGCAAACAAATAAATTGAAAATGTGAGCCATGTGCATCAGACTTAAGCTGATCATTTCCAGTCTATTCGCCACTGCACAGAATAATAATAATAACAGCTTACAACTGAACATTTACTTTATGCTCGCCAACTACTGCTCAAAGCACTCTGCACAAATGATCTAATGTGATCCTCACAACAACGCCATGACAATTACTGCCCTTATTTTGCAGAAGAGAACATTGAGGCAATAAGAAGCTAAGTACTTGCTCAAGGTCACGAAGCCAATAAGAAGTAGAGAGACCAGGATTTGAACTCAGGCAGACATCAAAGCACCTACTTCAAATCAGTACACAATTTTTAAAGTCTTCTTTATTTCAAAGCTATATAATAACTACTACTACTACTACATATATATTTATTTTTCTGCATAAGGCAAAAATGCTGGGTAACACATCCTGCCAGGCTCTACAAACTCCCGAACTTCTAATTATCCTCCATCTTGCTACTTTCCAAAATGATAATTTGATTGTACCAAATGTCTTTCTACAGAGAATGTTAAGTGTAAAATTGTTTCTTAGGGCAAGCAGCCTCTATTTGCCTATCTAACCAGTATATAAAGGACTCCACTGGGCAAGGTCACATAAAGGACACACTCCAAGATTAAAAACAAGAAGATGCAGATTGGAGATTTTATTTAAAAAAAAAAAAAAGATGAGCTGGAACCTGTCAACTAGTCTAATCTAAACAAGACATAGTGTCCGAGAATGCACACCAGATAATAACGATATTTTTAAAAACACAAGAATATGATAACAGTTAAGTCAGCAGAACTATTACTTCTGGAGAAGGGGTGGTGGTGACAAGAATGAGACACACAGAGGGGCTTCTGGGTGACTCCTCGAGTTCTGTCTCAACCTGGGTGGTGGTCACAAGGAGTTCAATATGCTCACCATATCCCGCTAAACCATTCATTGGCTTTATGTGGTGTTCCCTGCGTTTTATTTTACCTTAAACAGATTTTTTTTTTTTTTAATTTAAGCATGTTATTTACAAATACGGAGGTGACCAGGAGAGATGGCTAGAGCAAGTGAGGCTACTTCCTTCTGGGGGTTGTCTGGCTTAAGGGTGATGAACACTTATATTTCGCTGTAAACCTTTTGATGCTGAGTCTTTTTATTAAACAATAAACCAATTTTGGGACTTCCCTGGTGGTCCAGTGGGACTCCAAGCTCCCAATGCAGGGGCCCGGGTTCAATCCCTGGTCAGGGAAGTAGATCCACAAGCCACAACAAAAAACGTTAGTTCTCGTGTGCCATAACTAAAAGATTCCACATCCCTAAAGAAATAAATATTTTTTAAAAATAAAAATAAATCAATTTTTAAAATAATATGAGGAAACAATGGAAACAGTGACAGACTTTATTTGGGGGGGGGGGCTCCAAAATCACTGCAGATGGTGACTGCAGTCATGAAATTAAAAGATGCTTGCTCCTTGGAAGAAAAGTTATGACCAATTTAGACAGCATATTAAAAAGCAGAGACATTCCTTTGCCAACAAAGGTCCATCTAGTCAAAGCTATGGTTTTTCCAGTAGCCATGTATGAATGTGAGAGTTGGACTATAAAGAAAGCTGAGCACCGAATAATTGATGCTTTTGAACTGTGGTGTTGGTGAAGACTCTTGAGAGTCCCTTGGACTGCAAGGAGATCCAACCAGTCCACCCTAAAGGAAATCAGTCCTGAATATTCAGCGGAAGGACTGATGCTGAAGCTGAAAGTCCAATACTTTGGCTACCCGACGCGAAGAACTGACTCATTGGAAAAGACCCTGATGCTGGGAAAGATTGAAGGTGAGAGGAGAAGGGGACGACACAGGATGAGATGGTTGGATGGCATCACTGACTTGATGGACATGAGTTCGAGTAAGCTTCAGGAGCTGGCGATAGACAGGGAAGCCTGGCATGCTGCAGTCCATGGGGTTGCAGAGTTGGACACGACTGAGTGACTGAACTGAACTGAACTGAACAGAGCACTGGGCCCAGTGCCCAGCACTCAGGAGGCACTCAGTAAGTGGCGGGAATTCTATTCCTTCTCCCCCACCAAACCATGGGATGGAGAAATGTATCCATGGATCCCCAGCACATGTGTCCTCTGGCACATGGTATGCACTCAGTAAATATCTACTTTTTAAACAAATAAGTGAATATAGGAGTCTCTATGTAATTCAGAATCTTTTCAATAGAAGATGCCTAGTAAATCTTTGCTAGTTCTAGCTCTGAGTCAGCTCGAAATGCTACATCATACTAAGGCCTTTGTAATTAGTGTGGGGGAGGTATTGAAGTATGGTTCAATTAAAACATTTCAGAACATAGCCTTTCTGCCTCCAGAAATAGTTGAATAAAAAAACAATATTAAACTCTAAATGGCAAAAGTAACAGGTAATGTACCACATGGGAGAGGGGGTGTACTTCAGAGTGTGCCAAGGGCACTGTGGGACGTCCTGCTTTTTGAGTAATACAGCATTAAAGGAATGAAGCAAAGAAAGCAAAAGACAAGTAGCCTTAAAGAGGGAAAACTGTTTCAAACACAGATCACCTTACAGGGACTTCCTTTTCAAGGCAGTGGCAACTCCTCACTCTCTTTTCCTTGGGCAAGCTTCTGGAATGTTTGAAATGATCAACTGTGAGAAGGGTGAGGAAGAGCTTTCCACGGTGAGGGTTTAATGGGCTCAAGGAACTAGAGCAAGCCCAGGGTGGCTGGAGAGATGATGTGAAAAGGCTAGGTCAATGAGATGCCTCTGGAGGGTGATAACCCAGAAGAACCACAGGCTGATGACTTACCACAGCCCCTCCAATCCTTAATGCAATGCTCAGAGACAGAACCTATCCAAAATGAATCACTCACATTTATTTACTCATGAGAAAACCTCAGACGAACCCAGATGGAGGAGTGTTGTGTAAATGACAGGTCTGGACCCTTCAAAAGAGTCTAATGTCACAAAAGACGAACTAAATATCTGCTGGGGGCCAGATCCTGGAAGAAAAAAGAATGCTATAAAACACATTTTGAGGACAACTTGTGAATTTTGACTATGGACTGTAAATTAAATAATAGTATTGAATCAATGTCAAATTTCCCAATTTGATAATTGTACTGTAGTTACTGTGTTAAGAGGTTGCCCTTGTTCTTGGAGGATACAGGCTGAAATATTTAGAAGTGAAGGGCCATGATGTCTCCAGTGTATTCTCAAGTGTATCTGCAAAAATAATAATGCAAATAATAATAGTAATAAGACATACATATTTAAAGAGAGAAAGCAAATATGGCAAAATATTGCAATCAGTAAATCCAGGGGATAATTTGGATGCTTATTACTCTATTCTTGCAACTTTTCTGTAGGTTTGCAATTTTTCAAAATAAAAAGGTAAAAGTGATTCGTCAGGCTGCTGTACCATGAATGGGCTTTCGGGGTGGCATTATTGGTAAAGAACTCTCCTGCCAACGCAAGAGGTGCAAGTGACGTGCATTCTATCCCTCAGTTGGGAAGATCCCCTGGAGAAAGGAATGGGTACCCAATCCAGTATTCTTGCCTGGAGAATTCTATGAACAGAGGAGCCTGGCAAACTCCAGTCCACAGCGTCGCAAAGAGCTAGACACAACTGAAGCAACCTAGCAGGCAGACACCATGAATGGATTGTGCGTGTGCATGCTCAGTCATACCTGACTCTTTGCAACCCCATGGACTGTAGCCCGCCAGGCTTCTCTCTCTCCATGGAATTTTCCAGGCAAGAATGCTGGAGTGGTTTGCCATTTCCTACTCCAGGGGAATCTTCCCAACCCAGAAATAGAACCCGCATCTCTTGTGTCTCCTGCACTGGCAGGTGAATTAATTCTTTACCACTGCGCCACCTGGGAAGCCCATGAGTGAATGGATTGGAGGACGCAGTAAAGAAGGTTGGTCCAGACAAGACATAAAGGTAGCCTGGACTAAGCTTTTGGCAATAGACATGAAGAGATGCCTGTGTGATTGATATGTCTTGTAGGTGAAGGAATGATATTTACACTTGTGACTGTGACAAGGTAAATGTCAGCTCCTTTCAAGCTGCTGTATTAGCAAAATATTACCTTTCAACATGTTATAATAATCACTAAAATCACCATATGCATAAATGTATATGTGCTATCATGATTGCAATTATTACAAACTACATATGAATAACTTGTTTCTACTTAGGTAACAAATGCTTATGGGTGAACTGTCACCACAGGCCAGAGTCTATGATCCAGTAGGTGTGGGGTGAGACCCAGGAAATTATATTGAAAGCTTCTAGATGATTCTGATGTAGTCAGGTTGCGGAACCATGGCTCCGTAAATCCAAATTCATTCTAGTCTGGGTTTGGATTCTAGCCTTTCACCCTGTTGCCTCTCAGTGTTTCACAAGAAGCCACCGTCAGGCTAAGTGGATTTATTAACCACTGTGGAAGGGATTATCTGACAGACAGACAAGATGATTCAAGAGACCCTGACGTCAAAGCAGGAGGAGATACTCTCACTCTCATTAAGGACTTTAGCTCAACTGTAGCTTCTTAAATTCTCTCTCCAAGTCCTACCCTTCAACTTTTCAATTTATACATTTTATCTCAAGAATAGTATAATAAGAATACATTTTGTGGCATTGAAAATTTAAGTCATGTGACTTTAGCAACAGTAACAAAACAACCCCAAATCAAGGAAAAACATTTCAGCAAGCAGGTGAGTTTCACAAGTGGACCAGATGGAAATTCTATATGCTGGCGGAAGGGAAACAACAGAAAAACAGACACTATCAATTTTCAAGCCTCTCTCTTGGCTCTCAGACACTTGAAAGAATTTCAGACACCAGATGAGGATAGACATCAAGCCTATTACACTATAATGATGACCCCTTAGATCATCATTGGCTCTAGGGTCTGCATACATTAAACCAATAGGAAACTAAGACATCTCTAAGTATTCATAAACCAGACTAGTTCTGAAGTTCCGTGTTCATTCCTGTCCAAGATTTTAGAGTCCCTCTAATTTCCCCAAGTGCTTCCCTGGACTAATGCAACGTTTGCACATAGAGAGCTAAATCTTCCAAGCCTACAGGTATAAATCCTTCCTGCACTAAGGGGGAAAGTTTTAAGTTTAAATGAAAAATGCTGTTTGCATAACGATATATGTACAAAGATACTTATTGCAAGGTTGCTTATCACAGCAAAAAAGGACCTAAATGGTTTTAAATACGTTATGGTGTGTCCATGTTATGGAACTGTATGCAGTACCTTTTTTTAATGAAGTAACTCTGGTGCATAAAGATCTTCAAGGCTATTAAGTTGGGGGAGAGGGAAGCAAGTTGCAGAATAACATTTTAAAACATTTACATTTTTTTCTTTTTCTTTTTTTGAACTCACCTTGTGGCATGCATGATCTTAGTTCCCTGCTGCTGCTGCTGCTGCTGAGTCGCTTCAGTCATGTCCGACTCTGTGTGACTCCATAGACGGCAGCCCACCAGGGTCCCCCGTCCCTGGGATTCTCCAGGCAAGAACACTGGAGTGGGTGACCAGGGATAAAACCCCCCTCACCCCCTACAGTGGAAACAAGGAGTCTTAACCACTGGACCACCAGGGAAGTCCCACATTTACATTTAAAAATCAAAACTAAACACATATGTACGTATTAATATTATCTCTGGCACAAAGATGTGTGTTAATGCAAGAAAAGGTCTAGAAGAGTCTTCTGCAAACTTTCATTAGTAGTTATCTCTGGAGAAGGAAATAGAGTTGGGAGAAAGGAGAAACTTTCATTTTTACTCTATTTAGCCAGGTCTTGTTGAATTTTTAACTATAATCATGATTTGTATGTCACTTCTATAATTTTCTGATAATTTATATGCAACTTAAATGTACAATAAAAAATGGCAGTTGGTTTGCTGGGCTGACCTTCAGCCGATGGACAGGGACGAAGAAGCCCTCACCCCAGGCCCCCCGTTCACTATCCCTTTGGGCCCAGGAGTGAACAGTATCTGGGAGTCTGGGACACAGCGAGCTGACTGCCCCTCGCTGAGCCCCACGGTGTGCACGCCACAAAGGCCTGCAGCCGGCAAGCCCCTCTGTCCTTCTGCAGGGGCAGAAACAGCCCCTGTGGGGACAGCACTGACTTCATTAGACACCAGCATCATCTTCCCACTCCCGGGGACCAAGCTGCTCCCAGAGATACTTACAGAAGTTTGCACAAAATGCAAGGATGACAGCTTGATGATCTTGGGTCTCTTTGCTCTCTTTTTTGTTGACTTGCCTCAAACAACATCCACCTATGCTGAGACTCCCACCTGCCCAAAGGGAAAAGAAGATATCAAACGTTAACTTTAGAACTGGCCATGGCAGAGGCCCAATATGAGCTGGTGTCTTTCCAGAGGAGACTGATACTTTGAAAGGATCAAAGAATTAAGCTAGATGGTTTTAGCATCATCTCATTTCTTTCATTAGATTAATCCAGGCAGGGCTTCCCTGGTGATCCTGTGATTAGGAGGCCCCCTTGCAATGCAGGGGAAACCAGTTCAATCCCTGGTCTGGGGAAGATCCCCTGTGTCACAGAGCAACTGAGCCTATGGGGCACAACTACTGAGCCCGAGCTCTAGAGCTTGCAGGTCCAGACTCCTGAAGCCCAGGAGCCCTAGAGCCCGTGATCTGAAATAAAAGAAGCCACTACAATGATAAACTCTGCAATGAGAAAGCCAAGCACCACAACAAAGAGCAGATCCCACTTGCTGAAGCTAAAGGAAACCTGCACACAGCAACAAAGACCCAGAACAGTCAAACATAAATAAATAAATACATATATATATAATTAATCCAGACATCATTTATTCTTATTTTAAATATGTGCTTAAGTGGAAGATTTGATGGGTACCATTTTGTTCAGGCAGTTCTGTTAATGAATTCAATAATGACAAAAATAACAGCAAATACTTTCCAAACACATTCCAACACTGGATGTATTGGATGCCCTGAACACACAGGTAGGTAATGTGTTACATGCCGGACATACTTCATCTCGTGTAATCCTCACAATGACATTAGAGGTGAGTGTTATTTTCATTATCTGTTTGACAGACGCAGAAACGGAGACTGAGAAGAATACAGAGCTGGTAAGCAGCAGAGCTCATATCCTGATTTGTGTTCATTTGATTTTAGAGCCTGCAGCTGTGTGATTAGAGGGAAAGGTCTAGCGTTTGCCTACAATGCAGGACACCCAGGTTCAATCCCTGGGTCGGAAAGATCCTCTGGAGAAGGAAATGGTAACCCACTCCAGTACTCTTGCCTGGAAAATCACTTTCATTTTTCTATTCTGCAGATAAACAAAAGTTCTAAACTACCTCATTATTTATACCTGGAATTCGAAACAGGTAGCTCGAGTGGTACCAGAACAAGGTGCTCCAGAAAGATTCTCAGTGTACTCCGGAAGTCCCAGCTTCAGTTTTCTCATCTCTAAATGGGAATGGTGATACTAGACCCTGTCTCATAGAGTGGTGAGAACCCAAGGAGGAAACTCATACAAAGAGCTTAGCTTAGTATCTGGCACATAGCAATTGCTCAATAGATATGTAGTCAAAACAACTAATACTTGCAAAAGCATGCCAGTGATTATATCAGCTAGGTTAGCTTACCAGTACAGCCAGCAAACAGACACCTTCGTAGAAAGCACGGTTCGAGCCATGGGATCCTGAACACGGAAGTCTTGATGGAAGGACTAAAGAGGCCACAAGAATTAAGTCCATGTTCTTGATGATTCTCTTTTGAACTGGAACATACCCTCTTGATACCAATGTGGGAGCAGAGGGGAAAGAAGGGAAATAGGAATGCAGGGACCTAGGCAGAACAAGCTGGCTGCTGTACCCTCCTCTCCATCCTCCTACCAACAGTCTTAGTGAAGACTCCCACCAATCTTAGTGAAATTGAGTTACAGTGAGTTCAACACTATTTGAAAGTTGTTAAGACAGCTCTCACCACAAAACAAAGCATTGTAACTATGTGAGGTGATGGATGTGTTAACTAACCTTACTGTGGTATTTATTTGCAGTACATACATATGTTAATCATTACATTGTATATCTTAAAGATACACAAAGTTATCTGTTAATTATATCTCAATAAAGCAGAAAAAAATTAGTTCAATGCTCTCTCTAAAAGGGGGAAAAGCCATGATGGTGCCCTATTAAAGGCTGAAGGATGTTTGGGGAAGGAAATAAAAGGAAGCCTTACCTTTTTAACATCAGATTGTTGGTTTTCAAACTGTGTTTCATGGAACCTTGCTTTGGGGGTTCCACAAATGTTTTCATTAAGATTTCACTTTAAAAATATAACTTGGTTAAATAATCAACAGATATACTCAAGGGTGTTCTAAATCAAATTTAAACCCATTGGAAGACCCCAACTGAGATAAATTGGGAGGTTAGCTTATTTTTATGAAGATCTCAAAAGTTCTCCTACTACCTTGCTTTATTGAAAAGGATCTTGGATAATACAAGACAGCTGTTTACAAAACAACAGAAACAAAGGAGAAATTTGCAATTATATATTTCTGTGAACTTGGATTGTCTTAATCCTCTGTGAGCAAAAACAAAATTCTGATACAAACTGAATGCTGAGACCAATAGCAGATCACCACTTCCAAAATTTCATGTTCTTCAAGTAGCCATTTTGTTCTCATTAACTTTCAAAATTTACTTATAAAAGAGCCATACACTAAGACTTGCCCAGAGGCTCATCTATAAAGAATCTGCCTGCCAGTGCAAGAGATATGGGTTCAATCCCTGCATTGGGAAGACCCCCTGGAGAAGGGAATGACCACCCACTCCAGTATTCCTGCCTGGGAAATCCCATGGACAGAGGAGCCTAGTGGGCTACAGTTCATAGGATCACAAAGGAGTTGGACATGACTTAGTTACTAAAGAACTGTACCAATAAAATAACATATAAAATACTATGTACGTATTTACAATAGGAAGGTTTTACGTAACATTTTATTTTTCAAAAAGATTATGGTACTATTACTAAATGAAAAGTTTGAGAATTTCAGCCTTTGATCATTTGAACAATGGAACAGGGAAGGTGAGTCCCTTGTATAAAACCCTCTGGATCCTGCTCTACCTTGACTGCCAAGACTAACTCTTTTCTCTTTCCTGCCCAATGCCCTGCAGCTCTGCAGGCAGCAGGTAAAGACAGAGATTCAGGAAGATGAAATGGAACCTGTAGTCCTTTTCTGCTGCGAGGGTCCACTGCACGGAATTGTGACCCTGCTTCAACACCTGGCAACTTCTACCAGCCCTACCTCCTTATTTTAGGTAATTCTGACTTGGAGAACAATGAAGCAAGTCTTGCTAATGTCTCAGGGCTTCCAGTTCTTATCATGACTATGGAAAGCTTGCATTCTTATCCAGGAACTTCCTTCCTCTCTCTTGCATTCTTCAATTTAATCCATTAATCAGTGAAACCAGCTTATGACACGTCATGAGGAAAACTACCAACAGGAAAAGCCAGAGACAAACAATGTTGAGACTAACCCCATCTCTTTGGGGAAATTCCAGAAGTAGGGGGTAGACAGAAACCTGTAACAGAAAGCATGTGAAACAGCCATGGGCTTTTTCACTTTTGCATATATATATGTGAGATCATGCATATTCTATAGCAAAGTGCCATTATTTTTGTTATAATTTTCCAAATAATGTGGTCACCTTCAAACACTACAGCTTCAGTTCCACTATAATTCACATTATTTAGCCACTATACAAAGTAAGCTTATTTCAACCATAATGCTTCTGTATCACCAAAAAACTAACAAAAACCTGCATTTATGCAAGGACATTTCAACTTAGAGGAATGACACATTATTTCAAGTCAGAGGAACAAACTAGGCAGATGATCTCTTAGAGATGGTGGTTAATCCGAGCTGTACTACACCGCATATGTTATCCTCTACCAGTTTAGAGATTCTGAAAGTTTGTCAGTTTGGTAACTTTCCAGTATGATCTGAGAATTCTGTCTGAAACAGGAATAGCCATAGTTAACCGGTGAAGCTGAGCTCCAGGTTCATGGAGGTTCAGAAATCTATTCTATTCTGTACCCTACTTTTGTACATGTTTAAAATTTCCCATAACAAAGTTTTAAAATGTATCTGCCTTCCTTGAAACCTATTTTAAAACAGATGCTTTCAGCCAGCTTCATCTAACTCTTCCTGTGACGGAAGCCACACGCTAACCAGCCTCGCCTACGAAGATTAACACACGTTCTTTCTCCCTGTTCCCTTCCGCTCTGCTTTGCGATTTTTCTTTACTGACTGTTCTCACACTTCTAACATTAACTATGCACACTCCTCTTCCTAGATGTCACTAGAGACTTTCCACCCAATACTTCACTTCCTATATATCCAGAGAAGAGAAAAATACTGCGTCTGATGTAATTAAAGTTCTATTACATATGCTAAAGTTTGGGGTCAGCAGATAGGGTTACAATAAAGGTCTCTACAGGAATAATGTAAGATTGCTCCAAAACGCAAAACAATTTCCCAGAAAATCTCAAACCATCAGCTCCCTATGAGGCCTCACAAGCTTTATCACAAAAATCAATAGCTTGTGAGGAACTTTAGCCAAAATGTGCATAGCAAAATAAAATTTGGAGAAGACTCTTGAGAGTTCCTTGGACTGCAAGGAGATCAAACCAGTCAATCCTAAAGGAAATCAATCCTGAATATCCATTAGAAGAACTGATGCTGAAACTGAAGCTCCAATACCTTGGCCCCATGATGCAAACAGCTGACTCATTAGAAAAGACCCTTATGCTGGGAAGGATTGAAGGCAGGAGGAGAAGGGGACAACAGAGGATGAGATGGATGGATGGCATCACCGACTCAATGGACATGAGGTTGAGCAAACTCTGGGAGATGGGGAAGGACAGGGAAGCCTGGCATGCTGCAGTCCACGGGGTGGCAGTCAGACATGACTGAGCGACTGAACAACAGCAAAAATAAAATAGCATGTTTGCACTCTAGTTGGACTCTAAGGAGTAAATTACGTCTTGTCACTTTAGCTGGCTTTCTGTGGGCAGCTCTCCTGTCACTTCCCAAAATAAGACAGTAGCTCTTAGATCTTTGATTTAAACCCTTACACCACTTTCTCAAAGATGTCATTCTTTTTCTTTCCTTCCATATTCTTTCTTCCCATTCTACTTCGTGACATTAACAATCTAAGTTGGACCAGGAGCCAACAGTCTTCTTCTCTGCAGCTCCTGCTTGACTTCAGGCTCTTGTTTTCACCCTTCTCTAGCCATGACACTTCAGAGGTGTACAGGACAGTCTCTGTCTTCAAGGAGGTTTCTTTCCTCTCTCCTTTGACCCTGGGATCCTGTGTTGCCCCGTCTTGCTGAAAGGTGACAGCCTGTTTAACTTAAGCCTTGGCTTTGAGTCAAGGTTACTGTTGTCAGATTTTAGGTTGGCTTATTTCTATTAAAAACCCATGGACAAATAATGTATATAAAATAAAAGAAAGACATGTCCAGCAATTTTTTGAGAAAAAATCAGGAGCTATTTTAGACCGTCACCACTAGAGGGCCCTAGACCCAACAAGTCCTCAATCACCTCTTCTGCTACTTGTCTTCATCCCCCTCTGCTCTTACCCCAACCCAACTGTATGCTTCTAAATACAGAGCTCTTTGGCACATACAAAAGATCTGGAAAGAACTGAGACCTTGTCTGCTATAGAAAATTGGAATTCCTGAAGTAGATTTTGTACTCTTCCTACAGGTGGAGCTCAGGCCCCATCTTACTGGTTTTAGTCCCTGCCCCAAACAGGGGTTCTGACAGTGAACTCAAGGGTTCTAGAGACAGACACAGCTGAACCTGAGGGAGTCTAAGCGTAGGTATGGGGGTGCCAGGAATCTGTAAGCAATAAACAAAATTGTCAGTGTTACCATATCCTACTCATAATCATATTAAATACCTCTTCTGCTTTCTAGCAGTTTCTACATATCGTGGCCCTGTTATCTCTAACATTTTCCACAGGTCAGGGAAAAATGAGGTCCAGATTCATCCAAAGCTACTTGTAAGAAGCCTCCTTGGCAACCAGCCCTACACCAGCATTCCCTCTGGGTGGGAGTCACAGCAGATCGAGGTCTCAGGACACTCATGACAACCTTGATTTGGCTTTCTCCTTTGCAGCCATGAGGTCAGCAGCCACAAGCTGACCCCAGGAAGCAGCTGACCTCTCAGTCCAGCAAGTCCTGACTCCATGCTCTCCAGTCAGACCTCCAGGACTACACCTGTGGTTCACAAGTGTGTTTAAAGCTCAGAGAGACCACATACCGTGGGGGAAGCATGGCAGATTTCAGTATGAGGCTGTTAGAACTTAAACAGGATCAAGGCTTTGGTTTGGTGATTTGGGGGAGGGTTCAAGGAACAGGGTTTAGCTCTGGACTGGATACCGTCAGGAAGCGGGGCTAGTCCTTTACTTGTGTATCTTAATAGATCTCACCCAGGAGAGATGGGAGTGGTGCTGATGCCATCACTGGTCCAGCAGCAGCAGTGACTGGGATCTGGTCCGGGAGGGAGGTTTGGTATTTTGTGGTTTTCAGTGATCTGGTTTTTGTCCACACTTGGGCAAACTTACAAAGTGGTCTTATTTCATCATGATCACACCATGACCATGTCTGAGGTTGGTGTCCCGTGAGACTGTTTATGTCTAGGAAACAGCACAGCCCATCTTCAGACAACATCCCAGGCATAATTGTCACTGGCTATCTGGCGACTGGGGCTTTTTTTTCCCACTCAGCTCTTTTTAGTCTTATCTTTGCTGCCTGGAAGATGTTGTGGGGATTAGAATGAATGAAATAGTACAGCACACTACCCCACAAACTTCCTGTTTAAGTAACTTAGCTCTCACGTGCTTTCTATTGTTTTGGCAATTGCATCTCTATCTCCCTTGAGGACCTACAGAGAAGGGTCCCTCTGCCAAACACCACTCATTAGCATCCCAACCCCAACATTATGACCAACATCTGACTCAGGTTGGTAAGTCAACATCAACAGGTGACAAAGTCCTAACATCATCCAAGCAGGAAGCCACAGTCAGGACTTGAACTCAGACCTGCTTCCTGACCCTCTGCCTTTTGCTACAATGATGGCACCAGTGAATGACAGCCCACACTAGAACCTGGATGTGTGAGTCCAGCTGGGCTTTCTCACACTGCTATTGAATTGAGTCTGAAGTTTTACTATTAGAGATCAAAGTCAGAACAGAAAGGGCATCGAGTCCGTAGGTTGTCTGTCAGCTAGGGGCACTTGTGGGGCTCACTGGGATCTTCCTTGACCCCGCAGGGCAAAGGCACAGACTAAGACAGACATTGAGGTTACACCTGAGGTCAGAAGCTAGGCAGTCACGTTAGGAGGTAATCATCAGTATGTTCCTATTTTTTTGTTTGGGGTTTTATTTTTAGCAATCTTTTCTAAGATTTTTTTTTCTTGACATAGACCATTTTTCAAAGCCTTTATTGAATTTGTTACAATATTGCTTCTGTTCCTGTTTTTTTTTGGCCTCAAGGCATGTGGGGTCTTAGCTCCCTGGCCAAGGATGGAAGCTGTACCCCTTGGAAGTCCCTGTAGGTCTCTATCCTTTCCTTCCTCTTTTGTTCTCTCTTGTGGTTTGATGACCATCTGTAGTGTTATTTGGGTTGCTTTTTCTTTTTTGTGTTTCAGTTGTAGTTTGAGGGTTTGCTGTTTCATGAGGTTTCAATAGACCAGTCTCTCTATATAATCATTAGGAGGTTCTCAACATTTTCCCCTCCTCTTACCCCCTGAAATTCACCCCCCGCTAACTTATTCTACATTTTGTACCAATTCCATTTGAGGGCAGATTCTGCCATGAGCTTCTTCTTAATCTTCCCAGACTCCTCAAGTCTGACACAAAGATCAGGTCAGTCAATGAATGTCCAGGAGGAACGTTTCTCTCCATTCTACAATCTTCACCCCTTCCTCTGCTGAAACCTCGTAAGTCCAAGTTGGCACTGGCAACATGCTTAGGCTAATTTATACTTATTTTTTGTTTTCTGGGCTTTGGAGTAACAAAGGTAGGAAAACATGCAGAAACAATTTCTCTTCAAAAAGAGTTTTCAAATTGTTCTATGGTGTTGGTGGGGAGCGAGGAGGAGTCAAAATATATTCTTGTACCCCTCAGCATGGGAAACAGGCAATTCTCAACTCAAGATGGGCTCTACAGTGAAGAGACTTAGCTTTCTGTGGAAGACAAGACAGCTCACTCTCAAATTTTTCTAGTGTTTATTTTCATTTATCTCAGCACAGAATGTTCTCTCAGGCAAGGTCAACTAAGAGACACTCTGAAATACAAATACAGTTGAGTTGGATCATAGAAGGAGGGCTTGGTTAAATATATAGAAATAGTGGTTTCAACTATTCTTCCTGCCAAGTCAAATCTACATCTCAGTTTTCTTCTCCAAGCTCCCTATTAGGAGGAGGTAAGAAAAGATTTCCACCCACAACACAAATGCTTAACCTTCCTGTGCAGTTTCTGTGGAATTCCACACCTCCTTGATACAGCCCATATGCTCACTTGAGGGAGGGGGGAAAAAGTGAGACACATCGATATAACTTATATGATACCCTCAAGGTTGTTAATAAATACTTTATTATGAATCATCACATGGATAATAAGCACAAAATTAGGGACCCTTTTTACAAAGTCTAATGTCTTTCCTGACTTTGGACTTTGGTGTCTCAGAACCAGAATGAAGCTATCTAACATTTGTTTGTAAGCTCCTAATGTGCTTTGTTCAAAAACACTATTAAGATATAATGGAATCCAAAAAGGGAGCATAGGTTGAAAGGTCAGTAAAATGTCTTGAAAACTCATGCTCGTTTGATTTTGGTGAAGCAAGCTAGGCTCTAATTATTTGGTAGTCACAGGAGGAGGTTTTTTAGGTAATTTATTCATAAAATCCTGTGAAGATTTTCAATATTCTGGTTCTTTTAACATGAGCATTAACAAGCAAAATGCCTGAATCCATAACATAATGGATTTATGCGTTGTTTTAAAAATGGGGTCATCCCTACTACAAGGAGCTAAAAGGAAGGTGAAGGCGACACTGAGCACAGGCGAGGAGGAAAGTGGGGACTCCAGGAAGGCAACCCAGGAGGAAAAAAGAGCTGGCTGCTTCCCCCACAGCACCGGCTGCAGCGGTGCCCATTTGCACCAGAAGACCCAGGCCGAATACCAAAATGCACCAGGTTGTGATGGCTTCCGCTGCTCACGTTATTTCCAAGATTTAAATTTCTCTTCCACAGAACTTTTTTCCGAGGCGGGACACTAGAAAGGGGATCCTATCTGCTTCATCTTTTTACCTCCCAACTCCTGTCCCCATGGCTAGCACTTACAGGTGCTAAGTGATGTCTTCATTAAAAATCTCTCCAATCTCTGTGCTGTGCTTAGTTGCTCAGTTGTGTCCGACTCTGTGTGACCCTATGGACTGTAGCTCACCAGGCTCCTCTATTCATAGGATTCTCTAGGCAAGGACGAAGGAGTGGGCTGCCATTTCCTCCTCCAGGAGATCTTTCTGAGCCAGGGATGCCACCTGGGAAGCCTGGGGGATCTCTAGGACAAGTCTAAGAGTTCTGTCCCATGGGCGATTCTCGTGCCCCAGAAACTGTACTATGCTGGTGGCAACAGGCTTATCCCATAAACGTTTTCGGCAGATTGACAAAAGGAAGAAAGAAAAATGCTTTCCCTGAGGTCTTCCATTCGCACGGCCTTTGTGGAGGAGGGAGGCGCTTCACCACCGAGCCTGTCGCAGCTCAGCCAGGTTCACCTGAGCTGCTCTGGGATGGACGGAACCCGGGAGACTTCAAGGCACCTTGCTCTGCTCTTGGTCTATGCGGTTCTATTCCCATCACTGGGCCCAGGAAAATGTATTCAGATGACAATCCCCTGTCCACACAGGGACTCCTTGAAGTAACTGTTGGGGGGAAAAAACCTTAGACATTTTAACAGCAAGCTTGAGTATCAGCCCCAGGGAGCCACATGCTGAGACCACAAGAAATGGGCCCACACTGCCCGCCTCCAGGTAGGCCAGTGGTGGGACTGGTGTGCACCCCAATGGGGTCTATGCAGCTTAGTCCCTGCCCAGAAGCCTGCGGCTGCTGCCAGTATTGGGGGCAGGGGAAAGCCACACTGACTCTTTCCTAGAAACCAGATGCCCACGAGATCAATGAGCTGGAAGCCACTGCCTTATTTTGAGAATGGATCTTTTATTTCATAACCAATAAAGGGCATTTCCTATGAAACATCTCAGCTAAGCAATTCGTTACGCCTAATATACCTACCCTAATTCTGTTTTTCACTGATATTCTCAATCTGCTCTTCCCCAGACCCAGGTTTCTGGATTGTGTTGCTTTTTCTCAAGCAAAAAAGTGGTGAGCAACCTCCAGAACCCTAACTTTCTGAACTTTGACAATAGTGGCAACTTTACTATGATAACCAGAATATCCTCTACAATGCCTCAAAATCAGGCTTGGACTGATTACCTGGACACGAGACTTGCCAATGACTCACATTTTATAAAAAAGGATTTTAAATCCATGTGTGTTAACACTACTCAGATATAATTCTCTAGGAAGAGAATTCCTCTTTATTTTTCTGTCAACAACTTTAGAGGCAGGGTATTAAACTGACTGAAGTTTCACAAGATTGACATTATTGCTTAAAGTGCTTGAATTGGTTACATTTTTAAAAAAAAAGGTACAGATTATTTTAAATAAAAACTAAAAAAAAAATTTTTTTTTTTAGCAACAAAGTCAAATGTGCCACACAAATGCAATAACTATTTTGGTTACACAGAAATGGAAGCCAGAAATAAATTAATATAATACTGGAAAACAAATTTAATTAGGCAGAAATGTAGGAAATAATTTTCCCTGACCCGTGCCACTTACATGAGTGAATCACACTAGTGCTGATAAATGCCTTGACCATATAATAGCAGACGAGGGCAAAACATTTAGTGCACAATATTTTAATACACATGAACATACAAAGTTGATCAAAATGCAATGTTTATAGATAAAATCCATCTTTGTAATAAAGCTACACTTCAATATCTAAAATAAGCCCTAAGCTCCAGTTATAACATAGTTCATTGTTAGGCATGCCCATGAAAATTAAGGGTATCCATGAAAATAAATGCATAGGGACCATTTCTGTCATTTTTTTCCCCCATTTCATCTGAAATCCAAAATATACCAAGCTATAAAACCAATATGACTGGCTTCCTAGACAAAGCACCACTCTCTTGTGGTTCTGCTCCTTGGCTCTCTTCAAACCAGCTCACTTCGTGTTTCTTCGGAATGGAAAATGCATCAGGATAACAAGACTGGGCGTCAGCATTCTACCGATATTTACTTTTAAACAAATGACATTTTAGCATACTGTATCATAATCTAGATGTTAAACAAGGAAGTAAACAATAAAGCAAACATTCCTTCTCTTCTGAAAGTGGCAAACACTGTAACTTATTTTAAAACACCCAGCAGTTAGAAGAAATACAGCAAGCCTGCCCATTCCTGCCAGAAAAACGACACACACAAACCCTGGCCATTTGAGGGACTGTTGCTGTGCTTTTGTGCTATCGTTCACCTCAGAATGGTCTCACACATCCCACGCCATCCCTGCTTCACACAACAAATGAGGGATGAAAAATCAAGAAGTGTTATGTCCTCTAGTCTTCACACAAAGGGAAATGACTTGGGAGGATGTAGCTGCCTAGTGTTTCTTTCATTTATTAAAGAAGAAGGGGGACGATGATCCCAGATAGTGCTAAAGTTTAAAAACCTGACGGAGTGTTGGTGGATACGTGTATTTTTATCTCAATTTTCTTTTTCCTGCACCACACAACCATGTTAATGTCTTTGTATTATCTTCAATATTTAGGCAAACATTTATCCATGAATACTGAATTTTAACTGACCTTTTCTACTAAAAGGAATTATTTCAGTTAAATCACTGAGAAAAACTTTTTGCTCATCTGAAAAACCCCAAAAGTACTGAATTTATGACTTAGCACTCAGATAATACTTCTATAAGGGGCTTCCCTGGTGGCTCAGCAGTAAAGAATCTGCCTGCCAATGCAGGAGACTCGGGTTCGATCACCGGGTTGGGAAGATCCCTTGGGGAAGGAAACCCACTTCAGTATTCTTGCTGGAAAAGTCCCATGGACAGAGAAGCCTGGAAGGCTACACTCCATGGGGTCACAAAGTTGGACATGACTTCGCGACTAAACAACAAATTAGTTCTATAGGTTTCCAATTGAAACTTTTTTCCTAATAAATTAGCTTCAAGAGTCACTTCAAAGATCATTTTAACAGTGTTTCTCGTGTATCACTTCCAACTATATTAGGGATCAGCCATCGTTTTTTTAAAACTTTGCAACCTGCAAATATATGGATTATGTATAGTATAAACAGCTCCCTGTATCAGTCACCTTCAATTGAAAAGCATCTCTTCTTAAAAACAGGATGAAAACTCACCTTCCACATAAGTGATTACTGCATAAGTCTTGTGGAGGGAAAAAAGACAAAATATTTATAAATATGAATTCGCCTCTAAATAAGGCAAGGTATATTTTCATCACTTGTATAAAACAATAACGAGAAGATCACCCTGTTTTTGTCTTCTCCAGTGAAACATGAAACATTTCACTTCAAGTGTGAACAGATGAGGGGTGGCATGCTTATGGAAGTTGTGAGCAATAAACAGTTCAAAATACTTCAAAGATAAAGAAATCCAGTTTTCATCTAGATAAAGTGCTATGCTCTTAATTGTTGCAAAATGGCCAGTAACATTTTCAATTTCAATTTTAGTTCACATTATGCCAAAAGTTTGCGTGTTCCTTCGCTGATGTATTAGGTAACAAAATAACAGGTTCACAGTATATTATAGTGTATGGAAGTCAGCGGTCTTCCCACAGGAAGCTGAGATCTACAACTCATAAGATTTGTAGGAAACCAAAAACCTGCTCAACAGCAAAACAGCGTATCGAACCTTTTAATAAAAGGCATCGATACTCAAATGATTTAATAAATACACATACAACAAAAGTGAAAAAAAAAGTATAACTATGGTGAGATGAGGTTCTTCCAAAAAACTCCATCTTGTCAAACATCCTGGGAGCCTGAGCCAAAGAAATGCTGCCCCTTTGTTCATCCCACCACCTGCCCACTGACACTTCCTCTGACCCACCTGCATCCCCAGCTAACTCCAGTATCTCCTCCGGAGAAGGTTCCATGGTAGCCCTGGGCTTGCCAGGACCTGAAATGCTGAAATATGAACTGTTGTACAATGTGGCTGATGGGAGGACAGGTGCAGCGCCTTTGTTCTTCCTGGGAAAGGACGGTGTTGGTGCTGCCCGGCTACGCAGAGCTGGGCGGGTGGCAGTCCCCGTGGTGTCTCAGCCCTACCACCTCTGACCACGGGACACCAGCGGGGTTGGAAAGATACCCTGGAAAGCTTAGCAGCGCCGGATAAAGGAGAGATTCAACTCACAGGACAGAAGAAGAGCATCACTAAAAACAAAGAGCACAGAGCTATTTTCCTGAAACTCGGTTTTGGTAGAAAGAGAAGAAAAGCAACTTTCCGCTGTGCACAAAAGCTTCCTCCTCTCGGCTTCGCCTGCCCTGAGCTCCACGCCGCCTCAGCCCCTGGCTTGTAACGGCCGGGTGGGTACAGCCCTGGGCATCCTTGAACAGCTTCTCTTCACCCTGTTCCACCCGGAAGATGAATTCAGGTTCGAGGTTACTCAATTTTAAAACATTTTCACTCGAACAAACTTAAAGCTATAGTTGCAGCTCTAAAAGGTAAGCCTCTACCCCATTCTTCTGTCCTTCTGTCAGAAAAGAGGCAGAGAAGCTAAAAATGGGGAGCAATGTTTCCAGGGACAAGGTAAAGGAATGCACTGAAAGGAGACCCCGGAAGCCATTTAGGAAGATTAGCAAAGACCCCAAATAGACTGTCGGTGTTTGTAAGAAACGGCATTCTAATGCAGCCAGACAGTGGCATAGTATGTACCTGAAACTAAAATTAGCAAGTGTTATTCATCTAATCCTTACTACAATCTGATTGCAATTAACTCTACCTCAGACTAACATAAAACCACGAGTAGTGCTGCTTGTAGAAAAATGAAGGGGGAAGAGAGTCACGCAGCCAGACCACCGAGACGTGGAGTGATGCCGTTCACTGGTGGTCCACTGGAGAGGAGGGACGTCTGCAGAGAGACCAGGTCCGAGTGCATTTTCCCTCACTCGAGTTAGTTCCACAGTCCTTTAAGTTATTCTCTTGACTGATAGAATAAAATATATCCAGATTCTGAATTTTTTGATATATCTGATGTCAGGCCATAGAATTCTTCAATAGCTTGGGCATCTATTTTCTGCAAGAAAAAGAGAAGTGAAACAACATAGTGGTTTAACATGATTACTGGGAGAAGGAAAGAAAGGCTAATGGGATGCATAAGAAAATGTAAGAAACACCGTCATAAACTTGGGAACTTTCAACAGCAAATGGGTAACTCCATAGACTTGACCGAGAGAACATGACGACTCGCACTGCAAATCCCTGGGAGAGAATGCCACGCTTTCCACTCTTAGCAACCATAGGTGTGCACTCTTTGAAGAAGACAGGACTTCTGTCTTTCAAATGGTAAACTGTGGGAGCTCTTGGGAATAAGCATAATTCATTCAGGTCATCAAAGCTTATTCCCGTTAGTGCTACCTTAAGTGGGCTCAAATAGACCATGTCTTTGAGTATGGAAGTCTCTCCGGCTAGTGTTCCATTACAACAAAATCAATATATGGAATACTCTGGTGTTATATAAAGAATTCTAGATAGAACAAAGTGAAAAAAAAATTCAATAATAATATCAGAAAATTTGGGTATAATAAAAGGATTTTAATACAACTTTGAAGTTTATTATTTGGTCCCAGAGTGGGCTTTAGTTACTGTAGGAAAGAGGACTTCCATGTAAACATGACTTAGGATGGCAAGGAGGTCCCACGTCTGTGGTCAATCAGTTAACAAAAACACAGTATTGATGAGTCCCTGATCTTACCCCTTCTCCCCTTCCAGAGAGGATGGCGAGCAGCAGAATGTAGTTCTGAGAGAAACGTAAACTGTTTTCAAGTCAGATGACGGGAATACAGGGCTATTTTAGAAAATGTCCATACGCACACATCCCAAAACACTGTCTCTACCCCAGCTCCCTCGGATATAATCATCTGTTTACCAACCTCTACAATGTCGTCGTCAAACAAGAGCCAGAAGCCGTGACTTTTCACAATAGTAATATAATGCCCACGATTAGGACCACTAGAGAAGAACAAACAGAAGAATGTTACTAAGTTAACATTTACTTCTTTATAAAACTCTGTGCAGCTCTTTATATGCAATGACTTTTTTGGGGGAAAAAAAAACCTGTCACTAGGACAGAGAACTTGGAATAGGTCATGTCCACGTCCACACGTCTTTGGCCACAGAGAGACACCTGGGTGCTGACACTGTGCTGGGCACAAGGGAAGACTAATAAAGCCTCTGTCTTCAAAGGATTCACGATCCACTGGGGAAAACAGACATTCAAATTCAACAAATATTAACACATAATTATTGTACACCCACTATGCCCCATCTAGGTCCACTCAGGCAGTTAGGCAAAAAAAAAAAAAAAAAAAGCAGTGAATGGGGGCTTCCCTGGTGGTCCAGTGACCCTGTGCTCCCAGTGCAGAGGGCCTGGGTTTGATTCCTGGTCAGGGAACCAGATCCCATGTGCCAAAACACAGTTCACAGGACATCCAGCATGGTGCAACTAAGACCACGTGGTGCAGCCAAATAAATAAATAAATATTAAGACTGGGAGAAAAGCCTCTTCTCTTCTACTTAAACAAACGTAAAAAAGCAGTGAATGAAACAAAGTCCTGCCTTTCCTGAGGTTGAGGGCTGGAGTGGTAATAAACTAAAATACAAATATATTTCAAGTGGTGATACATGCTGAAGAATATAGCAGTGCAACAGGTTGGTGAGCAATAAAGGGAAGGTGCTCTGGTGATGATATGAGATGTGAGCAGAAGGAATTTCCCTGAAGGGAAGGGGAGAGGGAGAGAGAGAGTGTGTCTGTGTGTGTGTCTGTGTGTGTGTGTGTGTGTGAGAGAGAGAGAGACAAGCCATGAGACCACGAGATGGAAGTTTCAGGAATGGAGAAGAGCAAGTGCAAGGCCTAGGGGATGGGTGGAGCTGGGAACAGTGTGATCAGGGAACAGCACGGAAGCCAGACCCCAGTGAGCTGCAGTGGGCGAGGCTTAGGAATGGGCCACCGTGGTTAAGATTATGGACTTCACCGTGAGCGAGCCAGGAAGACACTTGGGAACTCTGAGGAGTGATGTGATCTGATTCAAGTTTTCGAAAGATACTAAACCAAAATGTGTAGTGACAAGTAGGAAAACAAAAAGGTACATTATTACACACTACAGAAAAAAGTAGACCAGACAACCAAACAGCTTCTCCTATGAAGTCAGGTTTGCACAACTGAGGCGGTTTTTAACTCTAACTCTGAAGTTTTGTTGTCTCAATGCATCATCAAAGTTGGAAAGCTGAATCTGCCTTAGTTTGCTTTTTCTTTGCTACACTGCACAGCATGCGGGATGTTAGTTCCCCAGTCAAGGATCAAACCCACATCCTGTGCATCTGAAGGTCTTAACCACTGGACCACCAGGGAAGTCCCTTTAGTTGGCTTTCTTTAAATAAAAGATACCCCAGAGGATTGTTCTCACCTTTCTCCAGCCACTCTCTCCCCTCCCTCTGAGCTCCAGCCCACGGGCCGCCTCTGTTTTCACACACATCAGCGTTCTCAGCCGGGGCCTCTGTGCCTGCTGCAGCTCTGCCTGAAAGGGTCCTCACTCATGTCTGCATTCTTGCCTCTTTTTATTCCTTGGGTGGGCTTCAGCTCAAATGTCATCTCAGGAGATAAACCTTTGCTGACCACCTTCCCTGAAGGGGCACCTCCCACTGCTCTCTGTCATCGCCCTGTTCCTTACTCATGTGTGTGCTTAGTCGCTCAGTCACGTCTGACTGTGTGTGACCCCACAGACTGCAGCCCGCCAGGCTCCTCTGCCCATGGGGATTCTCCAGGCAAGAATATTGTGGTGGGTTGCCATTTCCTAGTATATACATAGAGTCGGACATGACTTATTGACTAAACCACCAGGAACGTAGAATATACATAGCATATACATAATATATGGGATTCCCTGGTAGCTCAGCTGGTAAAGAATCCGCCTGCAATGCAAGAGACCCTGGTTCAGTTCTGGGGTCAGAAAGATACCCTGGAGAAGGGATAGGCTACCCACTCCAGAATTCTTAGGCTTCCCTGGTGGCTCAGACGGTAGGGAGACCTGGGTTTGATCCCTGGGTTGGGAAGATCCCCTGGAGGAGGGCATGGTTAAATCAAAGAAAACTGTTAAAAGAACCCTTATGAATAAATAAATAGAAAACAGATGTGTGTGTATGTATGTTCAGTCATTCCGTCGTGTCCACCTCTTTGGGACCCCATGGACTGTAGCCCGCCAGGCTCCTTTGTCCATGGAATTCTCCAGGCAAGAACACTGGAGTGGGTTGCCACGCCCTCCTCCAGGGGATCTTCCCAACCCTTAGGTTCTTTAAAATACTTAGCAGTTTAGAAGTATTCTTCAGGGGGAAACAGAAAGGTGGCTTGTAACTGACCAACAAATACAGCTTTCTGAGAACGTAAGATGATAATCTGTGACTGGCTCTGCATGGGACAAAACAAGGGTTGCTGCAGGTAGTTACAGTTTCTGATACCATCCACCCAGTCGAGGAAAGGAAATCACTCCGTTCCTCCCTGTGGAACCACGCATCCTCTTGGTAATGGTCTGTTTACTACCACTCCATCCAGGTGGAAGGAGAGGAAAAGACACCTGCTCTGTGACAGGCCCCAGTCTGAAGCCTACAAGGGCGACAGCAATGTCGATCCCAGGGAGGGGACACAGATCCGTCTCAGCTGAGCAAATAATAGCAACAGGTGAATTTTCAGTAGAGTTCTCAAGACTTACACCAAATTATACAATAAAAAATATTTCCTCAAAAGAGTTACAGCAAAAACACTTTGCTTTTCCATATCAAGGGCATTTCTCTCCACTCTCTCTTTTTTTTTAATTATGTACTTATTATAGAATACAGGGGAAAGGCTTAAAACTACCTAAAGAACACTTAAGAATACATTTTAATTATTCAAATGCCAAAAAAGTATTAAATTCCATCCACTGCTTCCAGTCTTTATTTAGGTACCTTAAAACACTTTAGTGATCATACTAAATGAGTAACCTGGTTTTTCAAAAATTAAAA
The DNA here is from genome assembly GCF_014754425.2 of Oryx dammah. Lineage (NCBI taxonomy): Eukaryota > Metazoa > Chordata > Mammalia > Artiodactyla > Bovidae > Oryx > Oryx dammah. Next base: position 67,684,224 of record NW_024070187.1, read on the forward strand.
TCATAGCACAAACATTTGCTTTTCCATGTGATTTCAAATTCTTTATATCCAATGGAGATTTATTATTCCCTTATGAGAGAACATTTAAATTATTGTTATGCGTTAATTTTATCTTTATTTTTAAATTTATTATTTTACTTTATATACATAAGTTTAGAGATTCATTTTGAGGTGCTAAACTGGAGCTTAGAGGAAACTCCCCGAAGCGCCATCACCACGGAGTCTCATATCCCCGGCCCCGCCCCTGAAAGATGTGGCAGAGTCCACATGGCCCAAGGACAGTGCCTCCCTCCACGTGCTCCTTGCCCGCCCTCACCTGCCACAGTGTACCACCACCGCGACCAGGTCGTACATGCGGTCCAGGTTGACTGCATCACTGGAGGTGTTGAAGAGCCGGAGCTCCAGAGGGAAGACCACTCGGTAAGAGAGCTTGGTGTACCTATGCAGCTGCTCCATGTACTTGAACCGCTTGAGGTGCAGGGCCAAAATCATGGGCAGCTTTTTGACTCTCATCCTAAAATAAAACATGGAACAGAAAATCAGTGGCACCCAATGCCTGTGAGTGGGACCAGTTATACCACAGCCTGCACGAATGGAGAGCAGGAGGGGTCCAACAAACCTCAGACCAGCAAACAGCCAATCCACGTGCCAGAGTAAAAGGATGCTCGCTTGTACAGACTCGGCTAACTGGAGCCTAGTAAGCAGAGAAGAGTGCAGCGGGGCTAGGATGTGGGGGTGGGATCATCTGTTTGGTCAAAGGAGACACCCCAGAACTTATGTACCAATAAAAATATGATGCACAATTGCTCTACGTCACTGCCCTCTGCCTCCCAGGAAGAATGGTATTTGGATAATCCCTCAACTCTGAGATAACGGAGAGGAGGGGACAGTTTTTGAGAAAAGCAGGCTGGGGAAGGGACAAGCAGAGGGTGGATCTGTACATACAGGTTCTGAGAACCGACAAAGAGGCATGCCTCAGATATCCCCTGCCAACTGGTTACCATCAGATAACCAGGCATGCTGGGCCCATTCTCCCTCCTTACTCCTGGGCAAGTCATTTCCCTTTTCCGGCTCTCAGGTTCCTCACTTACAAATTCAGAGATTGATTGGTTTAGGGCTATATTTCTCAAAATAGGCTCGTGAGAGCACCGGAGATATTAATGGATTCGGGGTTTCTGAGGTCAAACCAGGCTGCTGCTCTCCCTTCTGTTCCTAAGTTCCTCCTTGCACATCCACATACCTAAGGCTTTGAGAAATCCTGCAGAAAAGGATTTTCTTTTGTTCGATGCAGCAGTTCCGGAACTTACACAAACATGAAAAGCTCTTTTTGCAACTAGATGACCATTAAGATTCTTCAGTAAGAAGTCGCAAAGACAATAGTTTATGGAGATAACTCTGACAGAATAGAGGATTTTCTGGCTACCTTCGAGGACACCCTCTTTGAAGGTCCTGAATTATTGTAAATGCTGTTCGACTTGTGCATATTTTCCATGAATTATTATTTGTAAAGGACAAATTTAATAGAATATTTAGAAATCTATTGAAAAAAAAAATCCTGTGCATAAAAGTAAGCAAAACCACACCATCAGCAGAAACGTAAGATTTATGGGGATCCCTATTATTTTTTAGGAACACAGCATTTTAATGTATAAAACTTCCAGGGTTGAATAGAATATGCTTTCATGCTCCCCTGGAAGACCTAGGATGGCCTTAGGCAGACTCAGTTTAGATTATATGGATGGGGACAGAGATAAGCTCCCCAACCACTAATGAATGTTAACTCCCATCTGCCACCACAATGACTAACCTTTCTCCAGTTCTGAGGCACCAAAGAAAGATGTGCATGTCTGGGGATGAAGGGCTGGGAGACTGGTCAGAGAAACTCGTTCAACTTCAGCTCTAGACCCGTCACAGTTTTAGATGGTAGGAATGGGCATCTGTGAGTTATCCTGAATATGCCACAAACCATGGGCAGGGTAAACTTAACTCATAGTAAAGCTTCACAGGATAGTAAAAATGTCAAGTTTATTGGCTTCTGGGGACAGAACATAGGGAAGGACAATTATTTCACATTGTTCAAGACCTGTAACTGGCCAGTGCTGGTAAAAAGATGGGCAACCTTGGGTCTTGTATCAACTCTGAATATGATAACTTTCTTATTACCCACCCATAGACTGATGTTATTGATTTCCTCATGCTTCCTTATTAAATGATTAGTATTATTTGCCTCTTCTATCTTCTAAATAAGAAGTTCCAACATTATGCAATACTAACAGTATTCCTGGGTGACCACTATGTGTTATGTACTATGCTAAGTCAGTTTTATAATTCACCTTTAATCCCAAGAGGACAGTGATCACACTTGCTCACCACCTGTTTACCCAGCATGAGTATCTGGCACACTGAATAAATGAATGAACAAACAAACAGATGAACACCACATGATCAGATGAATGGGCAACTTCCCCAGGTAGGCATTCTTATCGTATTCTACCAGTGAAGAAGGTAACTGACTTCTCCAAAGCTACTTGGTTATGAGCCCTAGGAACTGGGATTCAAAAATCAGATCTGTCAGGCTCCACAGTCTGGACCCTTCTGCGGATAGGAAGTCACCCCCTGGGCTAAACCCTTACGTACCTTTTCTGGGCCTCCTGTTTGCTGCAGCATGTTTCACAATAATACTTCTGTTCACTACACAGTGTTTCTGTGTTGCTGAAATCTCTGCAGAGAAAAATATTTTCAACTTAACAGAAGTCCAAAATGTACTCAGCTTACCATGTCCTAAACTCTCTATTACCTGTAGGGTAATTTTTAAGTGAATGTGGGTAAAGAAGTAATGAGAAAAGATTCTTCTTGGGAGCAAGTGCTATGATGATTAGAGCATGTTCACTAGGCTGGGTTATGATTTCACCATGAAAGATTTTCAAGTAAGCTTTATTTAATGGGACACAGATAGATCTAAATTAGAGTTTCCAACTGATTCACAAAAAACAAAAAAAAGAAACTCAAGGTTTTTAAGAGACAGTACCTGAAAACTGGAGATAAAAATTATAATAGAAAAATACTAACTATAGTAAAAGCCAACCATTACAGTGAAAGTCAAATCCAAAAAACCATCATACAAAATGCTAGGAGACATTACTACACGGTTAATGAAAAACGATCAGTCTTAGGTGGTCTACATTTTCAAAGAGCATGAAAGATAATCAAATTTAAATCGTATTCAATGGCCCTTATATTGAACTCAGAAAATCTCAAATTATCAGGAGATGACTACCAACCCCCTGCTCCCCTCCTGCCCACATGCTGGATGATAAGAACTCCCGACCACCTCCTCTTGAGAACAAACGCCACTGGGACGCTATGTCAGTATTCACCTCGTCGTAAGAGTTTACTGATGCTGTATCTGTACTCACCTCATCGTAAGATCTTACTGTACTACTGACAGCTTTCATTTTTTTAAATGTCACGGCTTTTCATTCTTCTCTGGCCATCAAGATTCTACTCAGCATTCCTGGGGTACTGCCTCAAAGGCTGAATACAACATCCAGAATACTGTAACACCCTGGAGTCTTGAAAAAGGCCGTGACATGTCCTTATTCATAAGGAGCATCCTAGCACTAGATCGACCAGCTTTTACCAAAAAGAAAAAGTCATTTACACGGTGTTACTAACTCAACCACTTAAATAGAGCTTATCAAGAGAATACATAGATTGTTCATTCATTAGATTCCCCAGTGACTACCAACCAACCGTACCCTGGACTGAGTGCTGGGATCCACAGAGAGCGCCTGCCCTCACGGCACACAGGTCACCAGAGACACACGCAATGAGCCACTTACAACACTCAGTGTTCCGTGCAGGTGAAACATACGTCATTTCATACCACGGACTCCCCTGCCTAAAGCTCTTGGATAGTTTCTTGGTGAATTCAGGAATAAAATCCAAATTTCTTTTTTAACTTCATAAAAAATTTATTTGACTGTGCTGGGTCTTAAGTTGCAGCATGTGGGATCTAGTTCCCAGGCCAGGGATTGAACCCGCTCCCCTGCATTGGGGGCGCCGAGTCTCAGCCACTGGACCACCAAGGAAGTCCCTAAAATCCACATTTCTTGCTATGCCAACAGACTGTCTGCTCTTCTGACCCATCTCCGGCCTTCCCGCCTCCTTCACGCTGCTCTAGTCCCACTGGCTGGCCTTCTCTGCAGCTCCAGGGTGCCATGCTCTCCCTGCTCTGGGGCATTTGCTAGTGCCATTTTTCTCTGCACTAACAGCTCTTTTTCCAGATGTTTCCATCGCTGGCCCTGCTCATTGTTCAGAGTTCAGCTTCTACGTTACCTATTTGGAAAGGACTTCCCCAGTCACTCTCTCCAAACCCATCCAGCCCCTACTCTGTTGCTGTCTTGCTTTCCTCTGAGCACTTATCACTATCTGAAACATCCTCCTAGTTGCTGGATGACGTGTATGGGCAGTGACCGTGTCTGTCTCACTCACTGCCAGAGTGCCAGCACTGAGGATGGGCCTGACACACAACAGCACTCAACGATGTGTGCTAGCTGAACAAAGGGAAACGCATGTATACAAAGTCCCCAGCAAAGTATAGAGGATGGAGCCATGAACTTGAACTGGGGCAATTCAGGATGTTTCCCCAAGGGGTGATATCTGAGTCAGATTCTCAAAAAGGGAAAGTGAACCAAGGGGTTAAGAGTTCAGGATTCCAGACAGAGTGAAGGCCATGGCCGAGAGGCATGAACACAAGGTACAGAGCACGCTTCTTAGAAGCTGTGTCGACCCTGTGGCTCTCTAACTTGTCTCTGTGGGCTTGACAGCATCAGATGGTGCTTTATGGACCATTTCTGGCAGCACTCTGCAGGAAGGACTGGAGGGGGTCAAAAACCAAAAACACAGTTTAGAAGGCAAGTATACTCAACCCTCAGACTCCAAGTGCCTGGTACCTGATACAGACTCAAACTCAGCTGAATACTGCTCAGCTCTTCATGGAGTAACTGTTGTAAAATCTCTTCTTGGTCTGCACAAGATTTACTGGGGTAGAACAGAGCAACCAAGAAGGGGCAGTGAGTCTGGGTGAGGGTGGAGAGTCGTCGTTTTGGAATGTCTACCACAGACAAACCTCTCATCTATCCTACTAAAGAATCAGAGTAAGTCACGCAACAACACTGTAAATAAGGTACACTCCAATAAAAGTTAATTAAAAAAAAGAAGATCTCAGGCAAGTATAACAAATAAGAAACACTTCCTACTCAAATTTCTCAATTAAAAAAAAAAAAGTTTTTGTAGATCCACAAAGGTAAAAAACATAGCAGAAGTTGGTACTTAAAGACCCGATTCACCATCCTGCCCAGCCCTAGATGACTGGAAGCTTGTTGCCACAGGAGAGGCAGGACAAAGCCTTCAGAGCATCTGTGAGTCAAGAACTGGAAAATGTGGCTCAGTTAGAGAGACGGAGTGGCCCCAGCAGGAAACTGAGGCACAGCGGATCTGTCAGATGATGCTGTACAGTTGCTGGAATAAAAGAGGGCAACAAATGTTGAGGAAACTCCTCAATGAGGAAATCAAAGAGGAGAGGCTGCGGCTGCTAAGTCGCTTCAGTCATGTCCAACTCCATGCAACCCCACAGATGGTAGCCACCAGGCTCCTCTGTCCCTGGGATTCTCCAGGCAAGAACACTGGAGTGGGTTGCCATTTCCTTTTCCAATGCATGAAAGTGAAACGTGAAAGTGAAGTCGCTCAGTCGCGTCCGACTCTTAGCGACCCCATGGACTGCAGCCCACCAGGCTCCTCTGTCCATGGGATTTTCCAGGCAAGAGTACTGGAGTAGGGTGCCAAGAGAGGAGAGGAGAAAGGTCTTTTAGACACTCGGGATAAATTACATCAAAGCACAAAGGAGAGGTTATCGGGAAAGCAAAAAACTCTGTATTTCTTGAAAAACAGTCAAAGAAACTTTTAAAAAATATACTTTGGGAGCAAGTCTAATATGAAACACATACCTTCATAAGGACTATAAAGCCTAATGGAAATGTACACAAGAAAACTTGAAAAAAATGGAGAATGACTATGTTTCCAGCTGAGATGGCTACAGGTTGTAAGAATAGCTATCATGACCAAGGTAATGTCTATGTTTGAGAGAAAACATTTTTGATTTAAATCTTAACTTTTCACTCAACACATTAGCTCAAAAATTGATTTTAAAAAATTCTCAGGGGCGGTCCTAAGATGGCGGAGGAACAGGACAGGGAGAACACTTTCTCACCCACAAATTCATCAAAAGAACATTTGAAAGCCGAGCAAATTCCACAAAACAGCTTCTGAATGCTGGCAGAGGACATCAGGCACCCAGAAAGGCAGCCCATTGTCTTCAAAGGTGGTAGGACAAAATATAAAAGATAAAAAGACAAAAGAGGTAGGGATGGAGATCCCTCCCGAGAAGAGAGGCTTAAAAAAGAGAGGTTTCCAAACACCAGGAAACACTCTCTTTGGCGGGTCTATGGCGAGCCTTGGAATCTCAGAGGGCAAAATAACCAGGAGGAAAAATAAATAAATAATTAAAACCCACAGATTATGTGCCTGACAGCAAGTGGAGGAGGAGGAGGAGGCCAGACGCTCACATTGCCCACTAGCAAGCAGGGGCTGGACAGGGAGGTGCGGGCTGCATTGCTTAGGGTAAGGACCTCGCCTGAATGCCCTGAGGGCAATCTGAGGGAACTAGCTTGAGACAGCAACCCAGACTGTGGGATAGCTAACGGTGGCTCAGGCGGTAAAGCGTCTGTCTACAATATGGGAGACTGAGTTCGATCCCTGAGTTGGGAAGATCCCCTGCAGAAGGAAATGGCAATCCACTCCAGGACTATTGCCTGGAAAATCCCATGGACAGAGGAGCCTGGTAGGCTGCAGTCCATGGGGTTGCAAAGAGTCGGACACAACTGAGCAACTTCACTTTCACTTTCACTTTCAAGACACCACCAGCCCTGCTCACAGAACAAAGGACTGAGCAGAGCTAGCCGGCTGCGGACCAGCCCATCCCCCACTGGAGACAGGCAGGCGAGGGCAGCCAGAGCCAGAAGGGGGCAGAGAGGCATCCTATTCCAAATGTCAAGCTGACGTCATTGCTGACCAAGACTTCTTGGGATTCTGGATGGTCAACATCCGCTGGGAGAGTTGCAGACAGAGATCAGCTCCCCAGAAGAGACACACGGCACACCTGAGAAGGCATGCCCGTTGTACACCCAGAAAACCGAGTAGCTGGGATGGGGGGAAGCAGTAAGTCGCAGCCTTCAACTGGGAGCAACTGCACTAACCAAGCACCTGGTCACCTGAGCTGCTCGGACCTGGAAGGGCACAAAACGCAGGCCCAACCAAGTCTGCACCTTTGTGGAGTACCTGAGAACCTGAACCTGAGCGGCTTAGACCTGGGGACTGCATGAAACCCAGGGCCTGCATCAGACAGTTCCCGGCAGAGCAAGCTAGAGCCTGAGCAGTATAGACTGGGAATGCACACACGCCGTGAGCAGGGGCAAACCCAGTGTGACTGAATCACTGTGAGCACATGCCAGTGATATTTGTTTGCAGGGTTTCTCCCTCCCCACAGCACAAATGAACAAGTGAGCCTAAAAAAAGTGACCTCCACCGCCCTCCTTGTGTCAGGGCGGAAATTAGACACTGAAGAGACGCAAACAGAAGAAGCTGAAATAAACAGAGGGAACCACTCTGGAAGAGGTGCAATAGGTTAAAACCTTGTAGTTAGCACCGACTCCATAGGAAGGGGCCTACAGACCTTGAAAAGTACAAGCTGGACCAAGGAACTATCTGAAAATGAACTGACCCCACACTATCTGCAACAGTTCCAGAGAAAGTCCTAGATATATTTTTACTATAATCATTTTTTAATTAAAAAAATTTTTTTAAATTTTTAAGTCCCCTATTACTTTTCATTTTTATAACCTACTATTACCTTGCCAAAAAAAAGAGAGAGAGACCCTATTTTTAAAGCAAACTTCATATATATATATATGTTTTTTTAATACTCTATTTTTGAGAATCTAACCTCTACTTTAGATTTTTAATCTTTGCTTTTTGGTATTTGTTATCAATTTTGTACCTTTAAGAACCCAATCTTCAGTACCCATTTTAACTTGGGTGCGAGATTACTGGCTTGACTGCTCTCTCCCCCTCTGGACTCTCCTTTTTCTCCACCAGGTCGCCTCTATCTCCTCCCTCCCCCTTTTCTTCTCTACCCAACTCTGTGAATCTCTTTGTGTGTTCTCGGCTGTGGAGAACACTTAGGGAACTGATTACTGGCTGGATCTCTCTCTCTCCTTTTGATTCCCCCTTTTATCCTCTGGACACCTCTGTCTCCTTCCTCCCTCTTCTCTTCTCTGTGTAACTTCGTGAACATCTCTGAGTGGTCCAGACTGTGGGGCGCACATAGGGAAGTGATTACTGGCTAGCTTGCTCCCGCCCCTTTTGATTCCCCTTCTTCTCCTCCTGGTCACCTCTATCTCCCTCCTCCCTCTTCTCTTCTCCATGTAACTCTGTGTACCTCTCCAGGTGTCCCTCACTGTGGAGAAACTTTTCATCATTAACCTAGATGTTTTATCATCAGTGCCATATAGATGGAGAAGTCTTCAGGCTACTCTAAGAATAAGACTGAAAACCAGAGGCAGGAGGCTTAAGTCCAAATCCTGAGGACACCAGAGAACTCCTAAATCTAGGAAACATTAATCGATAGGAGCTCATCAAATGCTTCCATACCTACACTGAAACCAAGAACCACCCAAGGGCCAGAAAGTTCCAGAGCAAGATATACCATGCAAATTCTCCAGCAACACAGGAACACAACCATAAGCTTCAATATACAGGCTGCCCAAAGTCACACCAAACCCACTGACATCTCAAAACTCATTACTGGACACTTCATTGCACTCCAGACAGAAGAAATCCAGTTCCACCCACCAGAACACTCACACAAGCTTCCCTAACCAGGAAACCTTGACAAGCCACCCGTCCAACCTCACCCACAGCGAGGAACCTCCACAATAAAGAGGAACCACAAACTGCCAGAATACAGAAAGGCCACCCCAAACACAGCAATATAAACAAGATGAAAAGGCAGAGAAATACCCAGCAGGTAAAGGAACAGGATAAATGCCCACCAAACCAAACAAAAGAGGAAGAGATAGGGAATCTACCTGATAAAGAATTCCAAATAATGATAGTGAAAATGATCCAAAACCTTGAAAACAAATTGGAGTTACAGATAAATAGCCTGGAGACAAGGATCGAGAAGATGCAAGAAAGAACTTCCCTGGTGGCTCAGACAGTAAAGTGTCTGTCTGCCTACAATGTGGGAGACCTGGGTTCAATCCCTGGGTCGGGAAGGTCTCCTGGAGAAGGGAATGGCAACCCACTCCAGTATTCTTGCCCCACCCCCCAAAAAGCAGCTCAAAGAAGTATTTTGGGCTTCTCTGATAGCTCAGTTGGTAAAGAATCTGCCTGAAACACAGGAGACCCCAGTTCAATTCCTGGGTTGGGAAGATCTGCTGGAGAAGGGAAACGCTACCCACTCCAGTATTCTGGCCTAGAGAATTCCATGGACAGTCCACGAGGTCTCAAAGAGTCGGACACGACTGAGCCACTTTCACTTTCAAACTAACAATTGGCCCCATAATAATCATAGAGATAATAATCATAGAAGAAATTAAAAAGTCAATATATAATGAATAATGCAATAAATGAGATCAAAAACACTCTGGAGGGAACCAACAGTAGAATAACGGAGGCAGAAGATAGGATAAGTGAGGTAGAAGATAGAATGGTAGAAATAAATGAAACAGAGAGGAAAAAAGAAAAAAGAATTAAAAGAAATGAGGACAACCTCAGAGACTTCTGGGACAATGTTAAACACCCCAACATTCAAACCATAGGAGTCTCAGAAGAAGACAAAAAGAAAGACCATGAAAAATACTTGAGGAGGTAATAGTTGAAAACGTACCTAAAATGGGGAAGGAAATAGCCACCCAAGTCAAGAAACCCAGAGAGTCCCAAACAGGATAAACCCAAGGCGAAACACCCCCAAGACACATATTAACCAAATTAACAAAGATCAAACACAAAGAACAAATATTAAAAGCAGCAAGGGAAAAACAACAAATAACACACAAGGGGATTCCCCTAAGGATAACAGCTGATCTTTCAATAGAAACTCTTCAGGCCAGAAGGGAATGGCAGGACATACTTAAAGTGATACCCTACAGCCCAGATTACTATACCCAGCAAGATCTCACTGAAATATGAAGGAGAAATCAAAAGCTTTACAGACAAGGAAAAGCTGAGAGAATTCAGCACCACCAAACCAGCTCTCCAACAAATGCTAAAGGATATTCTCTAGACAGGAAACACAGAAAGGGAATATAAATTCGAACCCAAAGCAATAAAGTAAATGGCAACGGGATCAAACTTATCAATAATTACCTTAAATGTAAATGGGTTGAATGCCCCAACCAAAAGACAAAGACTGGCTGAATGGATACAAAAACAAGATCCCTATATATGTTGTCTACAAGAGACCCACCTTGAAACAAGGGACACATACAGACTGAAAGTGAAGGGCTGGGAAAAGATATTCCATGCAAATAGAGACTAAAAGAGAGCAGGAGTAGCAATACTCATATTAGATAAAATAGACTTTAAACCAAAGGCTGTGAAAAGAGATAAAGATGGACATTACATAATGATCAAAGGATCAATCCAAGAAGAAGATATAACAATTATAAACATATATGTACCCAACAGAGGAGCACCACAATATGTAAGACAAATGCCAGTAAGTATGAAAGGGGAAATTAACAATAACACAATAATAGTGGGAGACTTTAATACCCTACTCACACCTATGGATATATCAACTAAATAGAAAATTAACAAGGAAACACAAACTTTACATGATACAATAGACCAATTAGACCTAATCGATACCTATAGGACATTTCACCCCAAAACAATGAATTTCACCTTTTTCTCAAGCGCACACGGAAACTTCTCCAGGAAAGACCACATCCTGGGCCATAAATCTAGCCTTGGTAAATTCAAAAAAACTGAAATAATTTCAAGCATCTTTTCTGACCACAATGTAGTAAGATTAGATGTCAATTACAGGAGAAAAAATATTAAAAATTCCAACATATGGAGGCTGAACAACACGCTGCTGTATAACCAACAAATCACCAAAGAAATCAAAATATGCATAGAAATGAATGAAAATGAAAACACAACATCCCAAAACCTATGGGATACTGTAAAAGTAGTGCTAAGGGGAAGGATCACAGCAATACAGGATTACCTCAAGAAACAACAAAAAAGTCAAATAAATAACCTAACTCTACACCTAAAGCAACTAGAAAAGGAAGAAATGAAGAACCCCTGGGTTAGTAGAAGGAAAGAAATCTTAAAAATTAGGGCAGAAATAAATGCAAAAGGAACAAAAGAGACCATAGCAAAAATCAACAAAGCCAAAAGCTGGTTCTTTGACAAGATAAATCAAATTGACAAACCATTAGCTGGACTCATCAAGAAACAAAAGGAGAAAAATCAAATCAACAAAATTAGAAGTGAAAATGGAGAGATCACAACAGACAACACAGAAATACAAAGGATCATAAAAGACTATTATTAGCAACTATATACAAATAAAATGGACAACTTGGAAGAAATGGACAAATTCTTAGAAACGTACAACTTTCCAAAACTGAACCAGGAAGAAATAGAAAATCTTCACAGACCCATCACAGCTTGGAAATTGAAACTGTAATCAGAAGTCTTCCAACAAACAAAAGCCCAGGACCAGATGGCTTCACATCTGAATTCTACCAAAAATTTAGAGAAGAGCTAACACCTATCCTATTCAAACTCTTCCAGAAAATTGCAGAGGAAGGTAAACTTCCAAACTCATTCTATGAGGCCACCATCACCCTAATACCAAAACCTGACAAAGATGTCACAAAAAAAGAAAACTACACTGACGAACATAGATGCAAAAATCCTTAACAAAATTCTAGCAAACAGAATCCAACAACATATTAAAAAGATCATACATCATGACCAAGTGGGCTTTATCCCAGGGATGCAAGGATTCAATAATCACAAATCAATCAATGTAATACATCACATTAACAAATTGAAAAATAAAAACCATATTTTATCTCAATAGATGCAGAGAAAGCCTTTGACAAACATCAACATCCATTTATGATAAAAACCCTCCAGAAAGCAGGAATAGAAGGAACATACCTCAACATAATAAAAGCTATGTATGACAAACCCACAGCAAACATTATCCTCAATGGTGAAAAACTGAAAGCATTTCTCCTAAAGTTAGGAACAAGACAAGGGTGCCCACTTTCATCGCTACTATTCAACATAGTTTTGGAAGTTTTGGCCACAGCAATCAGAGCAGAAAAAGAAATAAAAGGAATCCAAATTGGAAAAGAAAAACTAAAACTCTCACTGTTTGCAGATGACATGATCCTCTACATAGAAAACCCTAAAGACTCCACCAGAAAATTACTAGAGCTAATCAATGAATATAGTAAAGTTGCCGGATATAAGATCAACACACAGAAATCCCTTGCATTCCGATACACTAACAGTGAGAAAACAAAGAGAAATTAAGGAAACAATTCCATTCACCACTGCAACAAAAAGAATAAAATACTTAGGAATATATCTACCTAAAGAAACAAAAGACATATATAGAAAACTATAAAACACTGGTGAAAGAAATCAAAGAGGACACAAATAGATGGAGAAATATACTGTGTTCATGGATCAGAAGACTCAATATAGTGAAAATGAGTATACTACCCAAAGCAATCTACAGATTCAATGCAATTCCTATCAAGCTACCAACAGTATTTTTCAAAGAACTAGAACAAATAATGTCACAATTTGTATGGAAATACAAAAAACCTTGAATAGCCTAAGCAATCTTGAGAAAGAAGAATGGAACTGGAGGAATCAACCTGCCTGATTCCAGGCTCTACTACAAAGCCACAGTCATCAAGACAGTATAGTACTGGCACAAAGACAGAAATATAGATTAATGGAACAAAATAGAAAGCCCAGAGATAAATCCACATACCTATGGACACCTTATCTTTGACAAAGGAGGCAAGAATATACAATGGAGAAAAGACAATCTCTTTAACAAGTGGTGCTGGGAAAACTGGTCAACTACTTGTAGAAGAATGAAACTAGAACACTTTCTAACACCATACACAAAAATTAACTCAAAATGGATTAAAGATCTAAACATAAGACCAGAAACTATTAAACTCCTAGAGGAAAACAGGCAAAACACTCTCCAACATAAACCACAGCAGGATCCTCTATGACCCACCTCCCAGAATATTGGAAATAAAAGCAAAAATAAACAAATGGGACCTAATTGAAATTAAAATCTTCTGCACAACAAGGAAACTATAAGCAAGGTGAAAAGATAGGCTTCACAATGGGAGAAAATAGCAAATGAAGCAATGGACAAAGAATTAATCTCAAAAATATTCAAGCAACTCCTGCAGCTCAATTCCAGAAAAATAAACGACCCAATCAAAAATGGGCCAAAGAACTAAACAGTCATTTCTCCAAAGACGACATACAGATGGCTAACAAACACATGAAACGATGCTCAACATCACTCATTATCAGAGAAATGCAAATCAAAACCACAATGAGGTACCATTTCACGCCACTCAGAATGGCTGCTATCCAAGTCTACAAGCAATAAATGCTGGAGAGGGTGTAGAGAAAAGGGAACCCTCTTACACTGTTGATGGGAATGTAAACTAGTACAGCCACTATGGAGAACAATGTGGAAATTCCTTAAAAAACTGGAAATAGAACTGCCATACGACCCAGCAATCCCACTGCTGGGCATACACACCGAGGAAGCCAGAATTGAAAGAGACATGTGTACCGCAATGTTCATCACAACTCTTTATAATAGCCAGGACATGGAAGCAACCTAGATGTCCATCAGCAGACGAATAGATAAGAAAGCTGTGGTACATATACACAATGGAATATTACTCAGCCATTAAAAAGAATACGTTTGAATCAGTTCTAATGAGGTGGATGAAACTGGAGCCTATTATACAGAGTGAAGTAAGCCAGAAAGAAAAACACCAATATAGTATACTAATGCATACACATGGAATTTAGAAAGATGGTAATGATAACCCTGTATGCGAGACAGCAAAAGAGACACAGATGTGTAGAACAGTCTCTTGGACTCTGTGGGAGAGGGCGAGGGTGGGATGACTTGGGAGAATGGCATTGAAACATGTAAATTATCATATGTGAAATGAATCGCCAGTCCAGGTTCGATCCATGATACAGGCTGCTCGGGGCTGGTACACTGGGACGACCCAGGGGGATGGGATGGGGAGGGAGGTGGGAGAGGGGTTCAGGATGGGGAATACACGTACACCCATGGCAGATCCATGTCAATGTATGGCAAAACCAGTACAATGCTGTAAAGTATAAAAAAAAAAAAAAAACCCTCCAGCTAAGGAGGTCTCTCGATAATTTCATGTTATGATGCACATTTAAAAAATAGTGGCAAAAGAAAAACAAAAACAAAAAACACACAAAAAAATAGTGCCACATAGAAAGGAGCTGGGGTACACTGGCACAGCTGCTTTGCCGGCAGCTCCAGGCTCTGCCTGGTAGTTGAGGGCATCTACACCCACCTGTAACCCATCTTCCATGGCATATAAGCTAGGAAGTTTTGTTCTAGAATCTACAGCAGTGGTTCACTCGGCTGCTCATCAGAATCACCAGGGGAGCTTTCAAAACAATCTCAGTCCCCCATCCCTCTGTCCCAAGCTAAGTTACTTGAGAATATCTCCAAGAACCAGAAGCACCACTGTTCTTAAAACTCCCTAGGTGGTTCCAATATGCTCTGTGGGCTGAGAGCCATTGTCCCCAGTGCTTTGCAAATACGAACGTGCATGGGAGTCACCTGGAAATCTTGTCCCAGTGCAGGCACTGACTTGTGCACTCATTCTTGAAGGAGACCAGAGATTCTGCCCTACTAATGACCAGGTAATGTCAACGGCACTAGCCCGCAGACCCCTATTCGAGTAGCAAAAATCTAGGTCAGCAGTTCTCAAACTCTGGCGTTATCAAAACCATCTGGAAAATTAAGGAATAGTAGATGCCCAGGCTCACAGAAGTTAAATATCACCTAGGCCTCCATTTTTACCCACATCCCCAGATGATTCTGATATGCACCAAAGTTTAAGAACTACTGACTCAAGTGTTAAAGAAGGTTAAAAAAAAGAAATCCACAAGAAAGATGTGTCAGATATTAGCAAATACCATACATGAGAAATAGCCAAAACTAAGACACAAGCCAGATAAACAGAGAAACTGACAGATAAGCACATGGCAATAGATTTGTGATAGAGTTCCATATAAACTTGGCACAGAGAAGTTTCCCAAATGAAAAGACATTTTTTAAAAAAGGAAGAGTAATTTTAAAATAGAGCTTTGGGAGAACTAAAAAAACGCTGACCTCTCTGGCCCTGGGAGAATGGGCATTTTTAATGAGAGGAGGACAGAGGAAGAGGAGAGTGGTGTCAGGGCACAGAGCCCTTTGAGGAGAAAGGTATGTTTCTGTGCAGGAGCCACAGGGAGGGACTAAGGCCCTGAAGTGAAAGACAAAAAATACCCAAAAGGACAGAGGGGTAAGATAAACATGTATTTTAAGTTTTTGCCTGAGGCCATCCCTGAACTTTTCAAAAGAAAAAGAAATTTCTCAGTATCCTCCTAAGATGCAGATGGCTCACTCTGCCTGCCTAAAACACAGTGCTGAGATGTGAAATATTAGAAGTATAGCTCAGCTACAGTATGGCTTTAATGGCTTCTCTAAACCTGTTTCCTGAATTAACCACTATTTGTATCATCATTTCTCTGGGATAAAAGTTCATTGAAAACACGTTGTAATTGATCACCTAAAGCCCTTCTGGAAGAAGGTGGCAGAAGTCTTAACATTTAAATCCTACAATTTTAGCTTGATTTTTAACTATTTTCAATATCAAAATAAATGATAAGGATATCACACCAGAAGAGATATGCAGGCATGATGTTAAAGAAGACAACTCATAATTCTAGTTTGAAAAATAAATCCTCAAGAATGCAAACCACATTAAGCCATGAAAGGGGCCAAAAAAGATCATAATCATTCCTTCTCTTTTGTCTCAAACAGAAAAAGTTAACGGATCGGCTGGCATCATTTATTTCCTGGAACTCTCTCCTGCACTTTGCTCCTCTGGGAGAGGCAGGAAAGCTGCCACCCCCGCCCCAGAACTCTCAGTGGTGAACAGCAACAACTGGCAGGCTTCTCTCTGTTGGGGAGGTGAGCTCTTAGGCATCGATGAAGGCAGGTCCAGGTAAGTCAGCCAACATCTATTTTTAGGACGATGTACTAAGGGGGAGGGGCAGGCCCTTCAGGAATATCAGCCTGGACAATCAGATGAGAATCTGATGTTGTTTAAAATGTATTGTGAGGCTATTCTGTACCTACCCATCCCGGCTTTAAGGCCTCCAAATGTCTCGAGCCTGCCTTCATCAGATATGCATTGCCAATGTATATATTTCCTCCAGAAAAAAAAAGTGGGGGGACTTAGTGCTGGTTTACATTTGTCTGTAACAAGGCTTCCCAATGGTTGAAATTCTTAGCTGGTCTCAAAGCTACAGCCACTGCCATCTGCCCTCCTGAACAGCCCAGGAATTTCTTAGAAGGGAGGGGAAGCAGCCAGTCTCCTAGCTCCCCTTCTCCAAGGGGAATGGGCAGGTAATACCCTTTCTTCTGCTCCCTCACCTATGACCAGCTCTGGCATAACTTTATAGCTTTTTCGCCTCCTTGTGATCACAAAACCCTGAAGAAATCAAAACTGGCTTCTTTTCACAGGAATATTAAGAGCCCATGCCAAAAACAGAACCAATCAGAAGAAACATATCCTGGCCTGCAAAATGCTTTGCAGAGACCATAAATGCTTCCTGGACACCTGGACCCAAGGCATCTGGAGACAAGCGATGAAATGCTAGACCAGCAGGAGGTGCTGAGGTAACTTGGTGGGGACAGGGGAAGGCTCAGCCTCCTGGGAATTAGAGAGTAACCAGCCCCCAGCTCACACAATACATGACACCCAGACGAACTGGGATGTTCTGCCAGGTTGGAGTTGGTGCCTCTACCATGAAAAATGACTTTCTAACAGTCGACGGCCACAGCAAGTCCCTTTAATCTAAAGAGTTCTGAGTAACCTGAACTCCTGATAGAACAATTCTGTCACACAATGCCCACTGATAAAGATCAACAGGGCTTGAAAGAGAAAGACAAATACCATATGGTATCACTTATGTGTGGAATCTAAAATGTGACAGAAATGAGCTCATCTATGAAACAGACTCACAGACACAGAGAATAACAGACTTGTGGTCACTGGGGGGTGTGGGCAGGGGGTGGAGGATTGGGAGTTTGGTGTTAGCAGATGCAAACCATTAAATACAGAATGGATGAACAAGTTCCTACTATACAGCACAGGGAACTATATTCAATATCCTGTGACAAACCAAAAAAGAATGCATATATAACTGAATTACCCTGAGGTACAGCAGAGATTAACACCACACTGTAAATCAACTATCCTTAAATAGAATAAACTTTTTAAAAATAAATGAATAAAAACCAACAATGCCCTGAGCTGATGAGGCATTCTAAGCAATGGGAAGGGCCCCCCAGACCACCTGGTCTGCACCCCCTCTACCAGCCACTCTCTAGACGTGTTTAATGTCCTGCAAAGCACCAATTCCTGTCTGTGGATTCCCACTAGACTGTAAGCGCCACGAGATACACACCTGACGCTAGCCCTTGACCTCCGGTGTACAGAAGAGCGGGGCTAATTGTGAATTAAAAGGAGAAAGCAGTGAGGACAGGACAGTGAATTGTGTCTCCACAGAGTATTAAAAAGCAGAGACATCACTTTGTCAACAAAGGTCCGTATAGTCAAAGCTATGGTTTTTCCAGTAGCCATATATGATAAGAGTTGGACCATAAAGAAGGCTGAGTGGCAAAGAATTTATGCTTTCAGCATCAATTGTGGTGTTGGGAAGATGCTTGGGAGTCCTTTGGACTGCAAGGAGATCAAACCAGTCAATCCTAAAGGAAATCAACCATGGATATTCACTGGAAGGACTGATGCTGAAGCTCTAATACTCTGGCCACCCGATGCAAACAGTTGACTCATTGGAAAAGACCCTGATGCTGGCAAAGATTGAGGGCAGGAGAAGGGGGCAACAGAGGATGAGATGATTATACAGCATCACTGACTCAAGGACATAATTTGAACAAATTATGAGAGATAGCTGAAGGATAGGGAAGCGAGGTGAGCTGCAGCCTATGGGTCACAAAGAATCAGATGCAATTTAGCAACTGAACAACAACAAATCAACTCTGAGCACATTTTCAACCACAAGTCAAAACAATATCTGCAGGAACCCTGGGCCTGTGTTACTCTTACATTCAGGGAACCTTACCTCTCCTCAACACTAATTAGGAGAAAGCCTTCTTCCATGAATGAGCTCTACACAATGCTGCAAGATAGAGGAAAAGGTAATGCCCTCATTGGTTCTCAGTTCAAAAGTACATAATTTTTAAAATCAAAGACTAGATTAGCTTAGAAAAAGAAAGGAATGGTAGGCATCAGTAGCATTTTTCAACTTAATTGTGTGACTGTGATTGGGTGTGTCTGTGTGTGCAGAAAGGCAGATGAGGGCCCAAAGCACACATCTGTATTAAAGATTAAAACCTTATTTTTAAAGTTAATGACTAATGACTTCCACTTGATCCCCTCACTCCTCAGCAGAACTCTTCTCTAGACAACATATACTTATTTCTAATCTCTCTTGGGAAAGAAGATATAGAAAATAATACGATTACGCTGGTTTAACAGAAAGGAAGATTATCTCCTGAAGAAATACAGGAAATTTTCCCCCATGACTTATTAGCCTCATCAAAAACTCAGACCACAGTCAGAATTCATGAGGTTACCTTAGACAGTGGGTAATAGATGTGTTCTGCTCCACATCAACAGAAAGGTCAAGAAAATCTTCATCTTTGCTGCTAACCTGAAGCAAAAAAAGGAAGAAGTATTAGGTATAAAGTACATAATAGACAAGCAGGTATAATTTTGAATACTTACAGAGAACCAAAACCTGTAACTGCAGTTAAAGGCAGGTGTGACTTTGTATATTCACTGGCAACAGGTTAACCTTGAAAACAATCCCAAACAAGAGAAAACTCGAAATTCTTAGGAAACTCTAAACCTTACCTGTATCCCAGCTTTGACTCAGGCTTTTCACAATCATAACTCAACCAGATTTCTCTTCCTGTCCTTTCATTTCCCCCACTGTTTCAAAGCAAGAAGTATCAGACAGGTATCCTTACAGCTCACCCTGGCAGAATGGTTAACAATGGAAATAGAAAAATGACAAGAGCCTTATAAACCTACTGCTCAGATGATTGCCCTCCATTAAGCTGTCTGCACTTCCTGCTAGTGCCCTGAAATCACTCCCTTCCTCTGGTGCCTTGTCACTCAAACTGTGTGTGGGGCTGGGGAGCTAAGTGCTATGGGCTGGAGGCTCACCCTACCTGCACACAGAGCTGTCCTCTGGCCCAGCAAGTACCATCCTGCAGAACGCCCACTGCTGTCTGGGGTACCACCCAGACCTGGAGTTCGGGCTTGGGCTGCTTTGCTCGCTAAGTCACTTCACTCATGTCCGACTCTTTGTGATCCCATGGACTATAACCTGCCAGGCTCCTCTGTCCGTGGGATTTTCCAGGCAAGAATACTGGAGTGGGTTGCCATGCCTTCCTCCAGAGGATCTTCCTGACCCAGGGACTGAACCCACATCTCTTATTTCTCCTGTGCTGGCTGAGTCGATCATCAGTCCCGACTGTTTCTCAGCCTGCACAACTAACACCATACCACTTCTGAGTCTGTACTTAATGAAGCTCACCAGCTAATCTAGCATTTCACCATCTTGGAGTAGGAGGGACAAACTAGCCCAGCAGCAACTTTAAGATGCCCAGTCACCTGGCAGCAAACAAAAATAATACACCTATAAATGTGACAACTATCCTAGGAACCAGTACTCCAACATTCAGAGACGTGGACACAATCCTTCATGCTTTTATTGCCACACCGAAGAATGGGTACTGGCAGTTGCCCAGCTCCATATCCTGTCTCTGCTACTTACAGTGGACGACTTTAGCTACTCTGTACCTCAGTTTCCTCATCTGTAAAGTGGGAGCAGTAAGAGTAGCTATTTCATAAGGTTGTTATGAGAATGAAATAAACTAATACATGTAAAGTGCTTTAAGAAGTCAGTACTCAACAAATCCAGGAGGGGCAAAATATTTTAAATGGTCTAAAATGGTCAAATAGTTGGGAATAGGTTACTATGTTGTGGGCATAATATTACATGAAATACGGGACTCCTCTCCTGCACTTCCGCCCCACCATGAGAAAGGTAACCCAGGCTGGCCCAGTGACTGCTCCCCTGAAGAAGATGAGAGCCCACAGAGGAGAGTGGTTCTCACTAAGGTGTCCTGGTCAAGCCCAGGCTAGAGCTCAACCCCCACCAGCCTGTGGATACATGTGTGAGACAGCTGAGATGCAGACCCACAGGTCTGGGCAAGGCCAACTGGATCAGGCAACTCCACACCAACCCAAGGCTGCAGAATTATAGTGAAAAAAAAAAAAAAATCAGAGTTGATTTAAGCCTCAGAGTTTTGGGGAAGTCTGTAACAAAGCAACAAATAACCCACAGAACTGCTTAACGTGACAGGCATCCGTCCTTTCATTGCACCTGGCAGACAGTGTGTTTTTTATAATTTGAAGATTTGTGGCAACTGTGTGTCAGGCAAGTCTATTGGTAACAGCATTTGCTCACTTCATGTCTCTGTGTCACATTTTGGTAATTTTTGCAACATTTAAAATTTTTTCATTATTATTATGTCTTATGGTGATCTATAATCAGTGATCTTTGATGTTACTATGGCTTACTGAAGGTTCAAATGATGATTATCATTTTTCAGATTTAAGTATTTTTTAATTAAGGTATATAGTGAAGTGAAGTCGCTCAGTCATGTCCGACTCTTTGCGATCCCATAGACTGTAGCCTACCAGGCTCCTCTGTCCATGGGATTTTCCAGGCAATAGTACTGAAGTGGGTTGCCATTTCCTTCTCCAAGGGATCTTCCCAACCCAGGGCTCGAACCCGGGTCTCCTGCATTGTAGACAGACGTTTTACCGTCTGAGCCACCAGGGAAGTCCAATTAAGGTATATACATTTTTTAAATGCAATGCTATTGTACACTTAAAAGACTATAATATAGTGTAAAAATAACTTTCACATGCACTGGGAAACCAAAAAATTTGTGTGACTTGCCTCTTTGTAATACTCACTTTACTGCAGTGGTATGAAACCAAACTCACAATACCTCCAAGGTATGTCTGTATATACTTTTTATTTTTACTTATTTATTGTCAGTTTCCCCCTTACTAAAATGAAAGTTTGAAAGACTGGCTTCAGTAATGACTAAGATCCTGTCTTCCAGCACTCCTCCAGAAAACTATAAACTCAGATAAAGCAACAGAGAAGAAACAAGACAGGGAGATGGGTGGTCCACATTTGGGAGGAGGAAGGGTTGCAAAGCATGAATTCATAGTTTCACAGCCTTTAGCTGGGGATTCATGGGGCGAAAATGCAATCTTTCTGGTTTAGGAGTCAGAAAAACCAACCTGGGAAACCATGTCCACTAAGAAGGGAAAAATCTGAGAAGGTATTCCCAACTCTGTCTGCCCACATCTCTGGCTGACCCCTGAGCCACGCTCACACAGAGTACAGTCACAGCAACACGGCTGGAGACAAGAGGCCTGACCCAAGAGTCAAACTGCTGCCTAAGAAACAGAGTCTGCAGTTTGAGTCCAACCAACACACCTACCTGCTAAAACTAAAGAAACTCATTGAAGAAAAACAGCAGAACCCAGAGACTCTCAAACTTAACATTCTCAGTGTCCTAGATATGATCCAAACTTACAATACGTGAAGAATCAGGAAAATGGAAGATATTCTTAAATAAAAGGAAATAACTGAAACCAATCCTGGGATGCCCCAGATGTTGGAAGTAACAAACAATGATTCTAAAGAAGCTATTGTAACTATCTTCAATAAAGTGAAATATAATATATTCACAGTGAACCAATACATAAGACAGCAGAGAAATAGAAACAAACAAAAAAGAATCAAATGGAAATTCCAGAACTAAAAATTAATACACTGTTGGACTTAACAGAGATCTGGAGAGAGATCAGTGGATTTGAAGACAGAACAATAGAAATTATCCAATGAGAATAAAGGAAGAAAAAAGATTGAAATAAAAATTAATAGATACTCAATAAACCTGTTAGAAAATATCATAAACTAACAGGAGTCCCAGAAGGGGAGGAGAGAGAATAGGGCAGAAAAACTATTTGAAAAATAATGGCTGAATATACCCTAAATTCAGTGAAAGATATAGATTGAACATACTCAACAAGAATCAAGCAGGATAAATACAAAGAAGGCCAGCCAAGGTCAAACTGTTGAAAGCCAAAGGTGAAAAAGCAAATCTTAAAAACATGTAGAGAGAAATGACACATTACAGGGAGTTCGCTGGTGATCTAATGATTGGAATTCTGGGCTTTCGTGCCTGTCACCCGGGTTCAAATTCTGGTTGGGGAATGGAGATCCCACAATAAACAAATTTTTTTTTTTCCAAAAAATGACACATTACCAGAGAATGATTTCACTGGAAGCTGGTCTCTCATCAAAAATTCAAGGGCCAGAAGACACTGAACTTCTTTAGTGTGCTAAAGGAAAAACTATCAGAACAGAATTCTGGTATCTGATAAATATATCCTTCAAGAATAAAGACCAAAAAATGAACAGAATTCATTATTAGCAGAACTGCACCACAAGAAAGGTTAAAGAAAATTCTTTAAACCAAAAGGAAAAGTTGAAAGTGAAGTGAATCCACTCAGTCGTGTCTGACTCTTTGCGACCCCATGGACTGTAGCCTATCAGGCTCCTCCGTCTATGGGATTTTCCAGGCAAGAGTTCTGGAGTGGATTGCCATTAAGTTACCAGATGGAAATCCAGATCCTCAAGAAAAAATGAAAAGCATCGAAAATGGGAATTGTGATTTTGTCTTGTGGGGCTTATAATGTGTGTAAATGTGATACATATAATTACAGCACAAAAGACAAGGAAGGTTGGGGTGGAAGGAATAGGCACCTACACAGTTATGAGTTAACTATGTTTTATGCGAAATGTAACATTTGTATTAGGTTGGTGCAAAAACTAATTGTGGTTTTGCAATGTTGAAATTTGCCATCTGATATTAGAATATGTTTTAAATAAATGTGGTTATGTTATACATCATTTAAACACACATTTCTCACTTTGTTTTTTGCTAATTTGTTTTGCTAATTACTTGCTGTTCATTTTATATTTATTTTAGACTATGGAAATGACATTAGACAAAAAGCAAATTCAAGCGATTTTCTTATTTGAGCTCAAAATGGGTCATAAAGCAGCAGAGACTAACTTCCAACATCAACATGTTTGCTCCAGAACAGCTAACGGACGTACAGTGCAGTGGTGGTTCAAGAAGTTTTGCAAAGGAGACGAGAGCCTTGAAGATAAGCAGTGCAGCGACCAGGCATTGGAAGTTGATAAGGACAAACTGAGAGACATCATCGAAGCTGATCCTCTTATAATTACAGAAGTTGCCACAGAACTCAACGTTGATCAATTCTATGGTTGTTCGGCATTTGAAGCAAATTGGAAAGGTGAATAAGCTTGATTAAGTGAATGTTTCATGTGTTAGTCACTCAGACATACCTGACTCTTTGCAACCCCATGGACTGTAGCCTGCCAGGCTCCTCTGTCCATGGGATTCTCCAGGCAAGAACAGTGGAGTGGGTTGCCATTCCCTCCTCCAGGGGATCTTCCTGACCCATGAACTGAACCTAGGTCTCCTGCACTGCAGCTGATTCTTTACCATTTCAGCCACCAGGGAAGCCCTGAATGCCTCATGAGATGACTGCAAATCAAAAAAAAAATTGTCGTTTTCAAGTGTCATCTTTTCTTATTCTACGCAACTACAACGAACCATTTCTTGATTGGATTGTGACACTGGATGAAAAGTGGACTTTACACAATACCTGGCGATGGCCAGCTCAGAGACTGGACTGAGAAGGAGCTCCAAAGCACACTTCCCAACGCCAAACTTGCACCAAAAAAGGTCATGGTCGCTGGTAGTCTGCTGACTGTCTGATCCACCACAGCTTTCTGAGTCCCAGTGAAACCATTATATCTGAGAAGCGTGCTCAGCAAATTGACGAGATGCACTGCCGCCTGCAGCACCTTGCACCCAGCACTGGCCAACAGGAAGGGCCCAGTCCTTCTCCACGACAACGCCTGACTGCGCATCGCACAACCAACACGCCGAAAGCTGAACCAACTGGGCTGCACAGGTCTGCCTCACCTGCCACATTCATCTGACTTCTTGCCAATCAACTACCACTTCTTCAAGCATCTCCACAACGTTTGCAGGGAAAACAGTTCCACAACCAGCAGGAGGCAGAAAATGTTTCCAAGAGTTCATCAAATCCCAAAGCAGGGATTTTTATGCTAAAGGAATAAACGAACTTATTTCTCATTGGCAAAAATGTGTTGATTGTAATGACTCCTATTTTGATTAATAAAGATATGCTTGAGCCTAGTTATAATTATTTAAAATTCATGGTCCAAAACTACAATTACATTTGCATCAACCCAATAACTTTAAGTGGACTGTGAAAAATATACTATACTCTCCAAAGATACACTGAGAGAAAAATTAAAATGGAATTATTAAATATAATACATACATATACATGCACAAATAATCCAAAAAGGGGAAAGAAAAAAAAATCAGAGAAAGAGGAATAGAGCTCAGGAGGAAAAATAGAAAACACTAAAATGGAGCATCAAACCCAACCATGTTAATAATTAAACACTCTTTTCAAGTGAAAGTTTTAAGTTGGACTTTTTTTTAAAAGCAAGACCAGTTATATACTGTCCACAAGTATACTTTAAATATAAAGAAATAGATAAGCTAAAAATAAATGGGTGGAAAAGATATACTATGTAAAGAGTTAACATGCATATATAGTGGGCTATTTAATATGAGAAAACAAATTTTAGACAAAATTATAAGTAAAAATGCTATTTCCTAATAAGGGTCAATTTACTAGAAAAAGATAATAAAAAAAACAGAAGTCCTTCACAGAAGTGTGAAAGTGAAAGTCACTCAGTCGTGTCCAAGTCTTTGCAACCCCAAGAACTATATACACTCCTTGGAATTCTCCAGGCCAGAATACTGGAGTGGGTAGCCGTTCCCTTCTCCAGGGAATCTCCCCAACTCAGGGATCGAACCCAGGTCTCCCACATTGCAGATTCCTTACCAGCTGAGCCACCAGGGAAGCCTAAGAATACTGGAGTGAGTAGCTTATCCCTTCTCCAGGGGATCTTCCCGACCCAGGAATCAAACCGGGGTCTCCTGCATTGCAGGCAGGTTCTTTACCAGCTGAGCTACTAGGGAAGCCCTAGTTACTTGTAGCAAAGTCTCAGAAATACATGAAGTTGGAACATTTCACCATGGAAAAAAAAGAATGAACCACATACTATAACACAGATACAAAAGAAATCAGATACACAAGACCACATTTGTATGATTCTAATTATATGAAATGTTCAAAAAAGGTAAATATCTAAAGACAGAAGTTGATATAATCCCACAAGAGGATATCACATTCCCATTCTTGATGCTGCTCAATACAAAGAAAGGATCTTATTGGTGTGGTGGAAATGTTTTAAAACTGGATTATGGTTATAGTCGCATAATCCAGCAAATCACCAAAAAAAAAAAAATATATATATATATATATATTGCACTGAATGGATAAATTTTATGGTACATAAACTACACCTCAACAAAGTTGTTTTTAAAAAGTAAAAAAAATTCATGAAGCAAAAACTGACAGGATTAGAGGGAGAAATAAGACAATCCCACATTATGGTTAGATATTTTAACATTTCTTTCTCAACAAATGACATAAAACCCGGGGGTGGGGGGGCAGGCAGAGGAGTTAAGAAAAACACAGACAATCTGAATAACTCTACCAATCATCATGGCCTACTGATAATTATAGAATACTATACCCAACCACTGCAAAATACAAATCGTTTTTGACTCAACGATTCTTAATAAGGGAAACTTTGCCTTTCGGGGGATATTTGGCCATGTCTACAGACATCTTTGTTGTCACATCTTTGGGGATGCTACTGGCATCCAGTAGGTAGAAGCCAGGGATGCAGCTAACCATGCTCAGAGCAGTACCCCACAACAAAGAAACATCGGATCCGAACGGTTAATAGTTCTAAGGTTGAGACACCCTGTTTTCAAGTACATTTACCAAGACAGACACTGTGTTAGGATCCAAAACATGTTACAATAAATTTTAAAAGGCTGAAATCATACAGAATATATTCCTTAACCAAAACAGAATGAAATTGGAAAACATTAAGAAACCTGGGAAAACACCAAGTATTTGAAAATCAAACAACATACTTCTAAGCAATACATGAGTAAAAGGAAAAAAAGACACAAGAGAAATTAGAAAATATTTTGAGCTAGTGACAAAGAAAACATATCAGGATTTGAGAGACGGAACCAGCATTGGTTGCATGCTAAAAGGAAAAAGTATAGCTTTAAACGTGTACGTTAGTAAATAAAAAAGCAGGGACTGTCTTTTCTGTTTGCTTTAACTGCTATATCTCTAGTACATAAAACAATTTCCATTATTTACTAGGTTAATATTAATATTCACTAAATAAATGAATACAAAACTGAACAAAAGACTGAACAAATGAAAAGATATCTAAATGCCAACAGTGGCATCTGGGTGGCAGAATTATGGATGATTTACTGTTTATACATGCTTGTTCCTGATTTTTAAAAACATAATTCCTGGGTATTATATTTTTTTAATCAGTAAAACTTTTTAAAAACTCAAATGGCCCTTCTTTGAGAGATAATAAAAGGATTCTAGCCAACTGAAATTCACACATAATTTATATAGTTCTACTAAAGTTCTTGTACTTAAAGGGGGATAAAAAGAAGAAACACTGTCTCCCTTTAGATGCAAATCTTTTCCTCTACTTAATTATTCTAGGGAGAGGGAAGAAAGGTACGCATCTAATTAAAGGACTGGAGAAAGTTATTGTAACTTTCTCAATTCCCAGTGCAAACTGCTTCCAGAATTAAGAGTGAGCAAGCACTGCTCAGGTGGGTCAGCCACGCCAGGGACATCAAAACATGGTACTAACTCTTCCATGGGGACTTTTCTCTCTCCCTCTCCGTCTCAGACTGACACAGTCAAAAGCAGTGAGTGATCAAGCAATTCCCCCCCCCCTTTTCTCTCTTCCCAGGAAACTGCCAGAAAATAAAACCATTTTCTTCCCACACAGAAGAATCTCATTCTGGTCTAAGTGAAAACACAGCTTGTCTCCAAGGAAACATATATATCGCTAAGACTCCAATACTCTCAGCAGGTACAGGCTACATCTTATTCTCCTTTCTTCCCTCCTGCTTCTGGGCCTGGACTTCCTCAGAAACTAATTTTAAAAGCGTGAAAGAGAGCCTACTTGCTCTTCTTTTTAATTACAAATTAATAGAACAAATTAATATACAGGGCATACATAAAAAAATCAGGAGCTTTGCTAAGTTCCTAAGTAATTAAAATCCTATTCAAATGTGCTTCTAAATTCCCAGCAGCCTTTGCTAGGCTTAGCAGTAAAGGTGACCAGGTGGCAGCTCCATGCTGTTCAGCCAGGAACTGAAAACTGGCTTGGGGGCGATGCCAAGAAGGTGGGCTCAGGCAAAGTGGCAATGACAGCCCCTGAATCCCAGGAACTCAGCACCATTACTCATCATGCTGAGTGCCCACCCCCCACTGCTCCTCTGTACAGGGCTCAGAAGCTCTGCTCAATCAATTTTAACCTTGGCAAACAAAGCAAGAAGGAGCCTACAACTGGTACTTAATAAAGCAGCTCTTCAGACAAACTTTTGGCTCTAGCAACAGATATAAGTGCGTTAAAGCCACTGAGAAGCTATGAAAACCACAAATTTGCAAAGCAAAAACTCGGATTAAACAGAAAGGGGGGGGGGGAATTAACAACAACAACAAAATTAAGCTCCAACTGGTGCAGCAAATCTTGTGATCCAAGCAGAGGACAACCAAGGGAGCGCTGAGGCTAGACTGGAAAAGCCCATGCCTCAATTCTAAAGTAGCTTGCTCAAGCTCATCTGGAAAACTCAGCACAGGATGAGCCCCTTAAAATTGTCTCCCCAATGCTACTGCAGAATGAAAACCAGCTGTCCTCCATAAACCTTTCCCTTGACATTTGCACTGCAATCCCAGGCAACATTTACAAAGGGTGAGACCCAGAAAAAGACAAAAAACATTGTTGTCTGAAAGCATGAAGACTGGCACAAAAGGTTTTTGCACAATTGGAGGAACTACCAGCTGAGGCTGCCCAAACAGCGAGGCTCCCCCAGGGGTCAATTTGCTGCTCCAGATCCAGTGTAGTTTAATCCCACTGTGAGCACTCACTAATGGCCTTCGCAATTCTGCCAGAAGCACTCTGAAAAGGCTGCTTGCCCTGGGCAGAGGGCAGTACTCAAATGGGGCCCTGTATTTCTCATCCTGTGAAGGAAAACTTTAACTTAAGGTCTTCTTTTACACTAAATTCTCAACATTCTACAATAATAACAATGAAAAAGCCTGCAGACTATGTATTTTCTTAGAAAGTATACGGCTTTCTAACAATCAGAGCTTTCTAAAAATGGAAGGCGTCGCCTGGGGAGATTGGGTTCCCTATCACTGGACAGAATCCAGCGGATGCTGGTGACCAACTGGCTAGGACGTCACTGGAGCGACTTGGGCACAGGGAGAGAAAGGATTAGGTGACTCCTAGGATCCCAACCAGTTAAAATCTCTAAGAAAATGGAGGTGATTATCCAAGTAACTCCAGAGGGGGTAAAAAAAAAAAAAACCTCTTGCCACAAATCTAATCATTGCTATATAACACAGGGAGCCCAGTCTCTCCCTCTATGATGTATAGGGGTGGGATGGGAGAGGGAAGGGAGGCTCAAGGAGGAGGGGAGATATGTATAATTATGACTGATTCACACTGTTGTAGGGCAAAAACCAACACTGTAAAGCAATTATCTTCCATTTAAAAAATAAATTAAAAAAATAAAATTGTGGTGGGGGGAAAAAGATCCAGGTTTTTCAAAGTGCACCATCCTCCACAAAGACACAGTCTCATTGTTTTCTGCAAATGAAGTATAAATGGTTGGAATGGCTGGAATCCCACTGAAACAAACACTATGGTATGATCCAAAAGTTTTGGAGGAATCTTTGGGCACAGGCTTCTGATCCACAGTAAGTGAAAGGTAAAGTAGGTGAAGTCGCTCAGTCGTGTCCGACTCTTTGTGACCCCATGGACTGTAGCCTACCAGGCTCCTTCCTCCATGGGATTCTCCAGGCAAGAATACTGGAGTGGGTTGCCATTTCCTTCTCCAGGGGATCTTCCCAACCCAGGGATCGAACCGGGGTCTCCCGCATTGCGGGCAGACGCTTTAACCTCTGAGCCCCTCCACAATCTAACAGGCTCAGTAACAGCTTCTGCAATATAGCTGTCCGGGGGTGCAACCTTTGTATTTGTTGGGATCAACTGACCTGTTCTTAGACAAAAAAAAAAAGAAATTACAAATGTGACTGAGCCTATCTGAAAATCCATGCAGAGAATCACAAGATAGATTCAGTAACTGTGTTTATTTCAAAGATAACCAAAAGGATTAGACAATCTGGGGAGGGTTACCTGGCTAAATGAAGAGATGTCATGACCCACTGTTCTGATTCTTGTATCATAAGCTCACAGAATACTCTGTCCTCCTTCATAGAATTTTGCAATCATAATTACAAAACTCATTATTTGTTTTGTCATGTCTATCATTCATGCTCAAACTTCCAGAAAGGCAAAGGTCTCACTGCATCCTCAGTGTCTATATCTTTACTTAGTACATGTGAAAAAGAAAAAAAGGTGTTTATTGAATAAAAAATACTTGTCTATACAGCCACTATATTACCAAAATGAAGATATCTGAGAATAGTGGGTATAGACAAGAAGGTAGAGAAATGAGAATACTTATACACCAGGTGGGAATTTGATATTTTCAAATGAGTTTAATGATAAGCACACCTAATGACCTAACAAATTTACTTCTGTGCATATATCCTAAAGAAACTAAATTTATGTATACTAGATTATATGTTAGAATGTTCGTTGTTCACAGTTGCCCCAAATTGAAAACAACTAAATATCCGTCAGCAATGAAATGGATTCATGAATTGTGATATTTTCAGGCAATAATTAAATAGAGAGCAAATATTAAGAAGTAAATCTCAAATAAATAGCTTGTATCATAAAAATAATAGAGTTATATAAATACTGACATAGGACAATGAGAATGAATGAACTAAAGCATCATGTAACAACACAAATCTCACAAGGGTTAGTGAGGAAAAAAAAAAAACAGGATGCAAAAGAACACGAATTGTATGATTTCATTCATATAGAGATCAAAAACAAGGCAAACTGAACCATATGTTTTAAGGAGGCAAAGATAAGTTCTGAGTTCTACCAAACATTCAAAATGTATACAAACTCTCCCAAAGAAAATGGACTATGAATGGATCATGTTTGGATCTTGATTTGAATTAACTAGCTGTTTAAAAAAAAAAAAACAGACATATTCAGAGAAACTTGAACACTGAGTGAATAATGATCTAAAGCAATCACTTTTAGGTGTGATAATGGTATTGTACTAGTGTTTTCAAAAAAAAATTTTTTTTTCCTTACCTTTCATTATCTTTCAGAGATTTATAGCAAAGTAATGAAGAAATGAGAAATGATGTTCCCTGGGACTTCCTTAAAAACAGACCAGTTCAGTGAAGAGGGATATGACAGGAAAGATGATCAAGATGGGTCAGTGTGCTAACAATCATTGACCCCAAGCAATACACATATGGATTTATTACACATTCTACTTCTATATTCCACTGAATTTTAATGGAATATAAAATATAAAGGAACAGAAGGAGAAAGGGAGGGAGGAGAAATCTCTAGATAGATAAGTATGTGTAGAAAATGTTTTGGCAGGATATATTTCAAAATGTTAAAATGTTTAAGTGGTTATCTGTGGGCTAACATGATCACAATTTTTAGAAAATGTTACAAATTTATCATTTCTAGTGGAGATTACTGGTAACTCTTAGTCTCTTTTTGCTTAGCTATGTTTTCTAATTATTTCTAAAATGAACATATCAGAATGCTTCAAAACTTGTTTAAAAGGATAGAAGACTGCCAAAAAACAAAAAGCCTCCCACTTAACTTCACATTTCTTAACCATTTCTGGGTCCTAGTCCCCTTGCAGAATCTGATGAAAATCATTCTCTCCCCTAGAAATGCACAATCCTTCAGAATTTTTCAGAGTGTTAAACTTTGAGACCCCAAATGAGCCCATATGCTCCATACTGTTAGTAGTTATAATAATAAATAATAAAAGCTGACTTTTACTGCATACTTGGTACGTGCCAAGCATAGTTTTTAAGTGCTTTCCAAGAGTTAACTCGTTTAATCCTCCCAGCAATCCTGGGGCTTCCCTGGTAGTTCAGTTGGTAAACAATCTGCCTGCAGTACAGGAGACCCAGGTTCGATTCCAGGGTTGGGACGATCCCCTGGAAAAGGAAATAGCAGCCCACTCTAGTATTCTTACCTGGAAAATCTTATGGACAGAGGAGCCTGGTGGGCTACAGTTCATGGGGTCACAAGAGTTGGACACGACTTAGTGACTAAACCAACAACCAGCAATCCTAGGAGATAAGCATTCTCATCACCTCCACTTTACAGACGAGGAGAGTGAGGTCAGAGAGGTTGGATTATTTGCATAAGGTCCAAACTTGGCAGCCTACATACAAACTTGGCAGCCTGGAGCTAGAGTTGGGCTTTTATATACCACATCATGAGGCCACTCATAGAGTTAAATCAAATATATGAAGCCAACGTGACCTCCTGAATCGCCCTTTGGAAAACATCTTCAAATTCAACACTAAGTGCCTACCATGTGCCAGACTCCCCCAGGCCCTGCAACAGCACTGTCAGAGATTCATCCCAGACACCCAGCTAACTGCTGGAGAATCAGAAGCTAGGTCTGTCTTCTGAGTTCAAGCTCACCCTAGCACAGCTGATTCCCTTTATGGCGGGGAAATGGTCTGTTCTAAGTCACAAACAACTTCCTCATGGCCCAAATCTTTTCAAGATAACTGGCAGAGGTCCAATCCAATAGTTCAATCTTTAGACCCTCAAACTACCCCATGCAGCATAGCGATCTAAGTTTTTGAGATTTTTCCCTCATCACTCTACTTCCACCGGCTGAGGCATCTTAGATGTAGACAAGCTTCCAGAGTTTGCACCTGAGGCTCATACATATCAACAGAACAGTCTGTATACAAGGAAGACAACTGCTAGGTGCTACGATGCCACGCTGCACTCACGCACAACACAGCTCATGCACAGATATGCACAAGCAAATTACATGAAGGCCCTCGTGATGCTTACAGTTTCACAGTTCAAGCATCGCGTTTCATTGGTGAGCGTTCCCTGAAAAATCTCATGGACCCAGGTGAGTTCTGGTTTATTATTCTCCGCAGGTTCATTCATGTTGCCATTTTTTAATTTTCCATTTTGTTTCTCCTGTTTCTTCTCTTCCTGCAGGATGTCCGCAATAGTGTTTAGTAAATAATTTAAAAATTCGTGGGCGTCCTGCTGCATGTAGTTATCAAAAAGATCTGGAAAGGAGAGGGTTGTTATTTCAGTCTCTGGCTCTTGAAAAGCAAAGGAAATGCTTAATTTTACAAACCATGTTTCAATTTTTATATCAAAAGAATGGACATGTATGGGATATATTCACCTCTATCTTGCAACTTCAATGGGTAAGTTTTTTAAAAAACTTTTTGTTCACTTCTACTTTTTACCACTGAGAACTAAATTTTCCCAATCTCCCTCTGTAAAGTCATCATAAATATATAAAGCTACAAACATTTGTATTTGCTCTACAAAAAAAAGAAAAGAAAAAGAACAGGAAATACTTGACAAGCTCCCTGATAAAATATCAATATTTAATATGATATGACCACCAATGATCAATTATTCACTTTGTAATCTATCCAGAATGACAGGGTCTCTTCCCAAAGATCATATTAAACTCTGGACCAGCCTAGAAGCAGCTTAAATGAAACACGTAAGGGAGACGAGAGATACATATACAAGAATGAATCTATCTGATAGCATTCTGAAACCAAATACAGAAGATGCCAGCAGCCTGCCGCTGCTCCCTGCCATAAGGACAAACAATCAAGAGATGAATGCAGCTGTGAGACTTCACTATTAATCATGTTCACAAGGGAGACTTGGGAGGGTTCTGCTTCCTTCTCAGATTATTTTTACTCTGCTCTGTATAAACTACAACAACTTCAAAAGACAGCAATCAAATTGAATGAAACTTTAAAAAACAAACATCTGATTAACTGTGCAAGTCTGTTGCAATATGGCTGAAACCTAGGCTAACCACAAGTTGCCGTATCAAATATTTCTATAGTCATAAAATTTACCCATGCAAAACTTCTGGAATAACCTCGTCTCTACCACCATCTCTCCCCCAAAAAACCAGATAGAGGGGGAAAAAAAAGGAAGAAAATCAAGTGACAGCGGGACATTTTTATTATAGAAAAATATCAATTTGATATCCTTCAACTCTTTTAGACATATAAAAATCAGAGGTATTATTTTTAAAACAGCAGAGGCTCTAATTAGATAATGTGCACTTAGTTTAATCACTTATGACAAGTTTATAAGACAGTACTATTTTATTCAATTATTACATCAACCTATTTATTCCAGTCAGTGTCCTGCCTTGGGCAATTTTTCCTCTTATAATGATCCTACCTGGAAAAAAGTCCTCCGAATGTGGAGCAAATAAAAAGATCATTCCATTCTGGAATGATGAATTACTTTTTTCTTGGCCATGTGGGATCTTAATTCCCTGACCAGAGGTGGAACCCACACTCCCTGCACTGCAAGTGTGGAGTCTTAGCCACTGAACCACTAGGGAAGTTCCAATCAGAATTTTTAAGTATATTTTTTTAATCCAATTTTGCTTTATATACTGGGTGGAAAAGAAATATCTTGTATTTAAAAACTGGTATTTGAGTAGTTGGCCATACTATTTTCCCATTAAAAAAAAAGGGGGGGGGATTCATTTTGAGGTTACACAGACCTGTTGATTCTCCTTATCTCAGATCTGAAACACATTCATCTCCATGCAACTCACCATTTTCTTTTCTCAGCCTCGAAATGAACTTCTTTGGTGGGATCACGCCGACCTTCTTCTTCTGCGTGGCGATGCTGTGGAAAAGGTCTGCCAGGCATGTCAACAAGTTCTCTTTCTTTTTTTGCTGGGCCTTGTACGCCAGCACATTCTCCCGGAACGGCCGGCAGAAGTACAGGGCCTGAAGAACGGAGTTACAGTAGCATGTGTTTCCGAACTGCCAAAGGACAAGAGGGCCGATTTAAACCAGGGTTCTGTGGACCAGTGAGGAGAGGGAGGGGCCGCCCTTGTGTGAGCTGGCCCAGATCCCCTGTGTCACGGGCTGCATGCCGTGGTAGACCAGTAAGCCATGCAGAACACCAGTGACTATCTGATCACCAGGGAAATGAATGCTAGTGTACACAAGCTGGAGAGCTCTCTAGGCTATAAAAGTCTCTATAAAATGATAAGGAACACTCGGCCTTGGTTTTTAAAAATCTAATGAGACTTTCTGGTGCTCAAAAGAGAGGGTGAAGAAGGAAAAAAAATCAACATGACATGGAGACACAGAAAAGCAGCTGGCAACACAAAAGACGTCACATTGCAACACATCAAAACTCCTATGACAGGGAAAGTAAAAACCCCAATCAGAAAGAAATCCAGCTACTGAGAACCACCTGCTCAGCTGAAACAGCCTTAACCGAGTGGGGACTTGTTTTAATTTTCTCTCTTTCAAGGGTTTGGCACTCCTGCCACAGGCTTCAGACTAATCGCCTCACTTTCTCCAAAGCAATCTCGTTTCTGCCAAAGTAGCCACTGTCTCAATACAATACCACATAGGTCCTGGTCTCCTGCCACCACAGCAGGACCCGCAGAGTAACATGTTGCACTTCTCAAAAGCCACGGTTATGATTTAACAAGGCAAAAAGTCATCGTCCCACTGGTTTTCAACCGACTGGATAACCAGTTCTATGGAAGAACACAAAGCTGAAACGTTCGTTTTAGAGTTGTTCATATGTGCTAAAATAAAGAAGAAAACCATCTAAGACAATTAGAAGATTAATAGCAGATTAGAAAATGCTGTGTAAGATTAAAATAGAACATGAACATCTTCTCAAGCCTGGTTGTTGGCTTGTGTGTCATCTGCCCAAGAGCAAGGCAGATGCACGGCCATCCTTAACGTGACATTTCTTCGTATGCTAAGATAGAACACTTCCTATTTTTATACATTTTAATCTACTTTGACACAATTACGTGATGAGACAAACCCGTTTTTAAAGAGAAGCTGTAACTTTCATCAACTACCATTTGAAGTGAACATGTACAAAATTATTATTAGGTTTAGATCTCACAATGCTTCCACAGGCTAGGAGATGGCTTTAGTTCTTTATTCCTCCATAGTCTGCATCCATCTTTTTCCTGGCCAAGGCAGAATTCCCTCAACTTGAATAACTATCCTCACAGAGCTTAAGCAAGAGGCCTTTGCACAATGCCTGAAAAGTTGCATTAAAATTATAAGTCAGTATTCCATCAACACAGTGACCTATATTCCAGTACTTTAGCCACCTCCTCCCATTCTTTTCTTTACTCAGTACCTCACCTTTAGCCAGACACCCTTTAGTAATACTTGGTCCCTGGACCAGTGAACAACTCCTGGGAAAGAAAAGGAACTAACATTTACCGAGTGTCACTGTGTGCCTCAGCCTCCTGTCAGGACCTTCAGCAGGAGCTCTCATGGATCCTTCACTATAAGCCAAGGTGTAGAAACCGCTGTGATCCATTTCACAGAAGGGGAAATGGAAGCTCAGAGAGGGCAAGTGACTTGCCCAAGATCACACAGCTAGGGAACAGCACAAGCAGACTTTGGATTAGGTCTGTACTACTTCAGAGACAATGTCCACTCCATTAGTCCACAAGTGGCATTCACTCAAAACACTCAGTAGAGATTATGACCTATGACACCTGAGTTCTGACAGACCATGCTCAGAGCAGTTGTTCCAGAAAACCTGGTGCTTGTGAAGTAACAGTTGATGTTATTTAAATCCTCCACCCCAGAGAGAAAGGATCAGCTGGAGAAGAAAGCTCATGAGGGTGGTGGGTAATATTGCCTTACTACCCGGCTATCATGAACTTATCCAGGACACAGTGCCGAACAAGTCTGGCTATATACAAGGGAACCGTTGCTGAGCACAAGTGAAATGAGGCCAAGGGATTTAGAGATAAACTGGCCCGTCTCCCCCCACTTCCAACCCATGCTTCAGATACCAAATTATGCCACGAAGCAACCACTGGTGATGAGCTGGTAACCCTTTCAACTCTCTGGTTGAGCTGATGTATACCATCTGATGAGCCCATTCAGATGGTAAAGGGAGGACACACAAAAGCAGATTTTGCTACAAAGGCTAATAATATTGCTCTGAAAGTTAGTGTGCAAAGGAAATCCCTTAAAGCACAGGGGGGAAAATGAGAATCTGACCTAATAATGCACTAATTAAACCTCCTCTTCTGGGGCAACTCATACTTCCAAAAATTGGACTAAATATCCCCTACTCTGGTATTTGCCACCTGTGGTAACCAAGGAGTATGACCGATTATTTAAAACTTGGTAATGATGAAAACGGCAGTGACATTGCCTCAAGAATGCTAAAACACCTGATTAAGACAGCACATTTCAAAAGACTTACGTTGACCAATCCGAAGTAGTGTTCATTGATTGGAAACTGCTCTGGACCAATGTCTTTTTCCAGAGCAGAGGCATTGGTGCCCTGAAAGAGAAAAACAGCAAAAGTTCTGTTGCGTGTAAAACAGACAAGAAAGCAAAAGGATACTTGAGAGAGCCCGCTATTGAGACCAACATTTCCCCCAGTGGCCACAGTCTGGAGATGATCATGCTGAAAACAGGCGTCGGAAGTAAACCGTACATGAGGTAATGAGATCAGCCTATTCCTCTCCTCACCCAACTTCATCGTCCCTCAAATCTGTTCTACCCAGCTTCAATGACCTTCCATTAGGAAAGGAGGTTTAGGACAGCTAATGAGCCAACTACCACTCAGAACTTCCAAATAAAATGTTCTAAGCTCAGATACCTGGAGTAGCTTTTATACTACTCAGTGGTGTATAGAATCATACCACCAATTTCAAAGTCATGGTGTTTTTCTGATAAAGATTTATCTACTGTGCACCCACCACATGCCAGGCACTATTCTAGGCTCTGACAACGGAACAGTGGACAAAGGCAGTCTGAAAGAAAAAGCAAGTATACTGGACAGTACATCAGAATGTGGTAAGTGCAGTGGAGAAAAACAAAGCTGGAAATGAGGGTAGGGACTCCAGGGAGTAGGGGGAGGAGGGAAGGCATGGAGTGGGGAGGTGTGAAAGGTAGACAGTTGCAGCTTTAAATAGAGTGGTCAGGGAAGGCCTTATTGAGAAAGCAAAATGTCCAAGGACATATAAATAATGGAGACATAGATTTAAAACATTTAAAACCTAACTGTTCCCAAGTGTATCAAATCATAAGCCATGCATACTCAAGTTCAACGCTCCAACATGAGGATAATAAGTTACTGGATACTCCCACTGTGTGCCAGGAACTGCACTATTTATTCTCACAACATTCCTAGTAGGTAAATTGTTATTGTTCAGTTGCTCCAGTCATGTCCAACTCTTTGCAACCCCATAGACTGTAGCATACAAGTCTCCTTCACTCTCTTCTGCAGTTGGCTCACACTCATGTCCACTGAGTCAGTGATGCTATCCAACCATCTCATCCTCTGCCACCCCTTCTCCTCCTGCCTTCAGTCTTTCCCAGCATCAGGTCTTCCCAGGATCCAATGAGTCAGCTCTTCGCATCAGGTGGCCAACGTACTGGAGCTTCAGCATCAGGTAAGTATTTACTATTATAATCCCCATTTAATAGTTAGGAACTTAAGGCTTCAAATGGTTGAGAATCTGCCCAAGAACCACAGTCAATAAGTGGCAGAGCTTAGACTTGAACCCTGGAGTCAAACTTGGGATTTCACAGTCTTAACCAAATACTATGCAGAGCAATCCTACTGAATAAAACCATTTCCTGAGCCCTGCTAAGGGCCAACAGGTCATTGGCAATACCTCACTGATGATCATTTTCTCCCAAGGCCTGGATACCGGGATTAAGAAAAGTGACCAAAGTTCAGTCCAACCAGGTGAGTAATCTGGGATTGGGGAGGACCAGGCCCCACGGTTACCTACAGCTCTACATCATTCTATGCTCCTCAAATCCTCGGGCTATCACAGAAGACCTATAGCTCACAGACTCTCAAAGATCTGGGAGACAGGCACTTTAAAAAGAGACTGTTAGGCTTTATAAAAAAATAAATCTGCTGCTGCTACTTATTCTGGATTCGTATAATTAGAATCTCCTATCACAGAAAGAAATGGCCAAAAGGCAGGCTAAGAACCTGTCAAGATGGTCACGTGTCAACAAGCAAACATTAAATGCAGAACAACTCAATTCTGAGCAAACAGAACCTCAGCAGAAATAGTACATTCCATCCCCTTATTTATCCTTTGTTTCCACTTGTCTTCTAGGTCCATTATACTGTTCCGCCAATCTAAAGTCCTTTACCCGTCACCGGAGACTTTACATTCAGTGGCCATTTGTGTGCACAACAGTTTCACTATCTTTTAATGGTGGGGGGTCCGGTTGGGGGGTAGGGAGTGGTTCGTTTCCTTCACAATGATGTGACTCCATATACAGGCTGAATTCATAAACTAATACTTCATTAAAGCAGGATTTCATGGTATTGAAAAAAATCACGAATATTTTCCAATAAAGCTACATCTCAATCATAAATTGATGTAAATAATGTGTATTAAATATACCCACGGCCATTTCTAAAGCAACGTTAGGAAATATGGCTTAATGCCCAGGAGGAATGTCAGATATAAAAGTAGAGCACATGGAGACAGATCTCATTAAATCTTTCTTTATGAGGCAGCCATTTATTCAATCCATGACTTCTGCTATTTGGGAATTCTTAAATGGAATTTTTTCTATCTATCGTAATACTTTCCCACCAAAGAGGGAGCTGGTGGGGGTAGAGGGGACAGTGCTGGTTGTGACTCAGGCTGACTACAGTGACTGGCGGCAGGGGGTGGGGGACGGTGGTGCTTGAGAGGATACCCTGGACAAGAGGCAGCAGGGGAGGAGGCACCCACAGCACAGCTCAGGAAGAGGGAAGGGAGCTAACAGGGTCTTCATGAAACCTGAGATCCACACTTCCGGGCCACGCCTCAGGTCAGGCCTGCTCAACCTCTCGCAGGAGGTCTGGAAGGCTCAAAAGGGAGGTCTGATACCCTGGGCTGCTTCCAGATCACTGCAATGTCACCCTTTTGTCAGAACAGCTACCCTCAGACTTCCCTAGTGGCCCACTGGTTAAGAATCTGCCTGCCAATTGAGGGGACATGAGTTCAATCTCTGATCCACGAAGATCCCAAGTGCCTTGGAGCAGCTAAGCCTGTGCCTGCAACGACTGAGTCCGTACACCCTAGAGCCCACGTGCCACAACTTCTGAACCCACGTGCTGCAACTACCGAAGCTCGCATGTCCCAGAACCCACGCTCTGCAACAGGAGAAGCCACCGCAATGAGAAGCCCATGCACCACAACTAGAGAGTAGCCCCTGCTCGCTGCAACGAGAGAAAGCCTGTGGAAATAAATACATAATTTAAAAAAATCTGCCCCCTGCAGCCCATGCCTCCGGCACTGTACAAACCCCTTCCTTTCTCCTCATCTTGCCTAACTCCCCATCCCCGGAGACCTACCTTGACACCCCGTCTCCCGCCATCATGCTGGGTGGTTTCAGGATCCACGTGGCAGCAGCTTCCCACACCTGCTCTCTCAGTGTTGGTGTTCTCTTTTGCAGCTGCCTTTTATTCCACTCCACTCCAGCTACCCACTCCCAAAGACACAGCCTGGATCTGGTCACCACCTAGACCCAGGCAGGCTGGGCTCTGCCTGCCGGCTCATCCCATTACAGCCACACAGAGACTGGCTGGAACCCCTCAATCCTCTCCTTTCTCATCCAGCTTAGAGTCCATGGATCATGATTTCAATGGCTCTCACAAACACGACCCCCCCCCACCCCCGCCACCCTTTGCTTATACTACTTGGCAAAAAGTCAACCTGGAGGGGACCAAACTATCCACCTTCTCTGAACCCAGACAGATGAGCAACATTAGAGGGGAGAAGTCACACCCCAAGCTGACTGCACTCAATTGAACTCAACAAATTCAGGCAGCTCTCAACATGCCCACATTCCAATGGCGTTTTTCTAACATGCTCATTCTCCACTCCACAGTGACTATTTCCAGCCTTCTCCAAGTTCCTCAAAACTCTTACACTCCTTTGCCCCCTCTCACTGGCCTCCCACTCAACAGCAAAAATAACAAAATAAAATGAGCAGAGAGGAACTTTAATTACACACTCCCAGAAAAACATCTATTTCTGCCTTATTGACTATGCCAAAGCCTTTGACTGTGTGGATCACAATCAACTGTGGAAAATTCTGAAAGAGAAGGGAATACCAGACCACCTGATCTGCCTCTTGAGAAACCTATATGCAGGTCAAGAAGCAACAGTTAGAATTGGACATGGTACCACAGACTGGTTCCAAATAGGAAAAGGAGTACGTCAAGGCTGTATATTGTCACCCTGCTTATTTAACTTATATGCAGAGTACATCATGAGAAACACTGGGCTGGAAGAAGCACAAGCTGGAATGAAGATTGCCAGGAGAAATATCAATAACCTCAGATATGCAGATGACACCATCCTTATGGCAGAAAGTGAAGAAGAACTGAAAAGCCTCTTGATGAAAGTGAAAGAGGAGAGTGAAAAAGTTGGCTTAAAGCTCAACATTCAGAAAACGAAGATCATGGCACCCAGTCCCATCACCTCATGGGAAATGGATGGGGAAACAGTGGAAATAGTGGCTGATTTTATTTTGGGGGGGCTCCAAAATCACTGCAGGTGGCGATTGAAGCCATGAAATTAAAAGACGCTTCCTCCTTGGGAGGAAAGTTATGACCAACCTAGACAGCATATTAAAAAGCAGAGACATTACTTTGTCAACAAAGGTCTGTCTAGTCAAGGCTATGGTTTTTCCAGTGGTCATGTATGGATGTGAGAGTTGGACTGTGAAGAAAGCTCAGTGCCGAAGAATTGATGCTTTTGTGGTGTTGGAGAAGACTCTTGAGAGTCCCTTGGACTGCAAGGAGATCCAATCAGTCCATCCTAAAGGAGATCAGTCCTGGGGGTTGACTGGAAGGACTGATGTTGAAGCTGAAACTCCAATACTTTGGCCACCTGATGCGAAGAGCTGACTCATTTGAAAAGACCCTGATACTGGGAAAGATTGAGGGCAGGAGGAGAAGGGGATGACAGAGGATGAGATGGTTGGATGGCATCACCAACTCAATGGCCATGGGTTTGGGTGGACTCCGAGAGTTGGTGATGGACGGAGAGGCCTGGCATGTTGCAGTTCATGGGGTCACAAAGAGTCGGACACAACTGAACTGAACTGAACCCTTCAAACCTACATGCCTCCCTGTCAACAACGGAGATCTCGCTCTCGTCCAAGGTCGATCGCTCCTGCACTATTAGATCTGCCCTGCTGAACTGAACATGCCTACGTGTCTCTCATGTGAAAATATATACACACATCTTCTTCCCACATCTCCCCAGTCCCCATCCTTTCTCACCTTCTCTTCACAGCTAAACTACTTTAAACAACCATCTATTCTGAAACATTTACAAATGAATCAGATGATTTCTAAGAGTTGTTTCAAATAATCCAGTGGGGAGAAGTGGGAGGTGGGGATAAAACTCTGCTGTTGAAGCTGAGCGTGGGTACGTAACAAGCTGAGCTTGTTATACCATCTCATTTATACTTTTACAGATATTATGGGCAGGGTAATGGTCTCCCAAAGATGCCCATGTCCTCTTTTGATGACATGGGCAAAACTTGTGATGACTCCCAAAACTTGTGATGACTCCCAAAACTCGTGATGACATCACCTTACATGGCAGAGGGAAACTTAGATTGCAGAAGAACTGATTTGCTAATCAGTTGACCAAAAATAGGGGGATTGTCCTGGACTATCCAGTTGAGCACAATGTAATCACAAGCATCCTTGAAAGGGGGAGACAGAGCAGGACAACCAATGAGAGTGATATGATATGTAAGTCATGCCTTTGCTGACTTTGTAGGTGGAGGAAGGGGCCGGGAGCCAAAGAACCAAGCAGCCTCTAGAAGCTTAAAAGACAAGGAAGTAGCTTCCACTAGAACTTCCAGGAAGAACACAGCACTGTACTGCCTTCATTTTGGCTCAGGGAAACTCAGCTCAGACTTCTGACCTTGAGGCTATAAGATAATAAATTTGTACTGTTTAAGCCACTTAAGGTCATGGTAACTTGTTACAGCAGCAAGAGGAAACAAATACAGTGTTTGAAGTTTTCCATAATACGTGTTGAGACCTGTCTGTTTTCTCTCCTTGCCATCTCTCCTCAAAATAGCCCCTTCTGGATGCCACCCTTGATGCACTCCACACAGTCAACTCTGGACGGTGCACACAGCTGCTAGCTTTCCCCAGCCACTGTCTGAGGTCTTCCTTCCTCCCTCCATGCCTCTCTGTGGAGGGTCCAGATAATAACCAGGCTTTAATCAGCAGCTATGTGCCAAACACCTCCAACTCTTCACCACCTTCATCCCTGGAAGCTCACTTCTGAGCTCATTCAGGTAGGACGAATACACATTTCCACTTGGTTGTCTCACAGACCCTCAAAATCATTCTACCCCAAGCTCTAGCTCTCACTTCTCCTTCCCCCCAAATCCAATCTTTTCCTGGTGTTTCTCCACTTACTCCATGACAATGCTACCTTCCTTCCAGCTCCTTCTACAAGCCTCAGGGCCAGGCCCAACATCCCATTCCCCACTCAACACTCATTCATCACAGTGTATTGACTGATTCCCTCTCCTTAAATCTCTCAAGTCCTTTCGCTTCTCTTTAACCTACAGCCACCAGTGAGACCAAGCCAACACCATTTTTCATCTGAATTTAAACAGCCTCCTAAATGGCATCCAATATCCACCTTGCTGGCCTTAACCCCACTGTCAACGTGGCAGCAAAATTGTTCTTTTCAAATACAAATCTGGGGCATCCCTCATGGCTCACTGGTAAAGAATCCGTGGTCTGGTAAGATCCCAAAACCCAGTAAGCTCATGTGCCACAACTACTGAGCCTGTGCTCCTGAGCCTGGCAGCCGCAACTACGGAATGCACGTGCCA
The DNA here is from genome assembly GCF_014754425.2 of Oryx dammah. Lineage (NCBI taxonomy): Eukaryota > Metazoa > Chordata > Mammalia > Artiodactyla > Bovidae > Oryx > Oryx dammah. The sequence goes on from NW_024070187.1 coordinate 67,728,209, forward strand.
CAACCGCTGAAGCCCGCGCACCCTGGAGCCTGTGCCCCGCAACAAGCGAAGCCGCAATGAGAAGCCCGTGCACCGCAGCTAGAGAAAAGCGCTCGCAGTAACGATGACCCAGTGTGGCAAAAGGGACTCTGCAGGTATGACTGAGTTAAGAAGCTTGAGATGGGGGGATTATCCTGGATGGTCGAAGTGGGCCCAGTGTCCTCAAGGGTCCTCATGAGGAGGAGGCAAGAGTATCACAGTCAGCGAGAAGGCATGATGACACGTGCAGAGCTGAGAGAGCCCTGAAGATGCTACGCTGCTGGCCTTCAAGATGGAAGGCACCCTGAGCCAAGCAATGCACACAGGCCCTAGACAATGGAAAGAGCTCTCCTAGAACCTCTGGAAGCTGTGCAGCCCTGCCAACACCTTGATTTTAGGACTTCTGACCTCCAGAGCTCCAAGAGAATAAACTCCTGTCATTTTTAGCTGCTAAGGGACTTCCCTGGTGGTCCAGTCATTAAGACTCTGTGCTTCTACTGCAGGGGGCACTGGTTGGATCCCTGGTTGGGGAATTCAGATCCCACATGCCACACAGCATGGCCAAATAAAAAAAGCTGCTAAATTTGTGGTACCATTTTACTGTAGCAACACGAAATTGACATAGCCCCCTCCCCAACAACCTCCACCCTCCACTCACAGCATACTGTCTCCCTTACAGTATTTACACCAATTGTCATTTGCATGATTATTAATATCTGTCCAACCCCTAAACTACATGTCCCATGGTAGCAGAGACTATGTTTAACCTATTTAATCCTGCAAGTACAGTACTAAGTGACTAGCACAGGGCAGGCCCAGTCCTGCTGGGCGGGTAAATGGATGGATGGATGAATAAGTGGCTGGCTGGATGGTTGGATGGATGTGTGGATGGGAATGGTCAGGGGTGTGTAAATTGCTTCCATATCCATGATCATTTGGACATGGGTGCATACATGGGTGTGTGCACTCTCCAGATCTATTGTTCAGTGAGGTTACCTAAGTGGTACCCTCAACCACTTCCCCATTCTCCCTGCCCTTTTATAAATACACATCCTAGGAATTCCTTCCTATAGATACAGAATGTTACTAATATTGACCCTTGGAACCAAACTCTTGTTTCACATGCTAGCATTTTCCATTGGTAACATGAATATTTATGCAACCTTAACAGATTTCAGAGTTCTCTATGTTAAATGTAGATCTCTGTATAATAAAAGGACATAGACATCATGGGGAATGTTTCATGAGATGATGATGACAGACACTTAAATCTCAATTAGACAGTGTAAATCAAAACTTTACATGAGCATGTCCTTCAGCCCTGCAATCTGTTCCACATCTATACTCACACAGGTAGAAAAGATACAGAGCCTGTATCCAGGCCCCAAATGATCCAAGCCTGGCTTAAAACAAGATGGAAGTTTGTTTCCCTCTTTCACGTAAGTGTTCACAGGGAGGAAGCAGTGCAGGTCTGAAACGGCAGCTCTGCAGGGCCAGGGACACAGGTTCCTTTTAACCTGTTGCTTTGTCATCCTCAAGAGTCTATCTTAGGAACCAACATGGCCACTCCAGCCCCCTATCATTAAACCTGCGCGAGGGGCAAACAGACAAGAAGGAGAGAGATTTCTCCCTTCCTTCCAAAAAAGTTCCTGAGAGTCACACACATCGCTTTTTCTCACGATCTTGATGGCCAGAACATCTCCCAGCCACGCAGTCACACCTAGCTGCCAGGGGAACTTGGCAAACGTGCTCCTGAGCAGCAATGAGCCACCAAAATTAGAAATGGAAAAAGGATACTGAAATAACAGTCAGCATGCAATGGTCCTCCCTGGCAAGGTTTTAACTGAAAAAAGTTAGAAATAATTTAGCGTTAGTCATTCAGTCGTGTCCGACTATTTGTGACTCCATGGACTGTAGCCTGCCAGGCTCCTCTGTCTAGGGAATTCTTCAAGAAAGAATACTGGAGTAGGTAGCCATTTCCTTCTTCAAGAAATAATTTAACTGGTTAAATAATTACAGTAATAAATAAGACAGAACCTACTCCATAGGTATGGCTGTGAAAATTTGTCCAAGATACAACAATAAGTAAAAACATGTGAGTGAGCCAACGTGTGTACAGAACAATTACTGGAAATGTCCTCCATCCAAGCAGCAGACACTGAGCCCTCTAGGTCCACAGCACAACTATATACCTGAGGGACACAAAGGGACAGAGCGGCCAGAGCCTGCCTTCAACATCTATGCTTTAATGGAAATTCCAGAAAGAATACTTGAGAAATTATTAACACTTGTCACCAGTGTCTGGATCATCAAAAAAGCAACAGAGTTCCAGAAAAACATCTATTTCTGCCTTATTGACTATGCCAAAGCCTTTGACTGTGTGGATCACAATCAACTGTGGAAAATTCTTCAAGAGATGGGAATACCAGACCACCTGACCTGCCTCTTGAGAAACCTGTATGCAGGTCAGGAAGCAACAGTTATGGACATTCAACAACAGACTGGTTCCAAATAGGAAAAGGAGTACGTCAAGGCTGTATATTGTCACCCTGCTTATTTAACTTATATGCAGAGTACATCATGAGAAACACTGGGCTGGAAGAAGCACAAGCTGGAATGATTGCCGAGAGAAATATCAATAACCTCAGGTATGCAGATGACACCACCCTTATGGCAGAAAGTGAAGAGGAACTAAAAAGCCTCTTAATGAAAGTGAAAGAAGAGTGAAAAAGTTGGCTTAAAGCTCAACATTCAGAAAACGAAGATCATGGCATCTGGTCCCATCACTTCATGGGAAATTGATGGGGAAACAGTGGGAAATAGTGTCAGACTTTATTTTGGGGGGCTCCAAAATCACTGCAGATGGCAATTGCAGCCATGAAATTAAAAGACACTTACTCCTTGGGAGGACAGTTATGACCAAACTAGATAGCATATTAAAAAGCAGACACGTTACTTTGCCAACAAAGGTCCATCTAGTCGAGGCTATGGTTTTTCCAGTGGTCATGTATGGATGTGAGAGTTGGACTGTGAAGAAAGCTGAGCACCGAAGAATTGATGCTTTTGAACTGTGGTGTTGGAGAAGACTCTTGAGAGTCCCTTGGACTGCAAGGAGATCCAACCAATCCATCCTAAAGGAGATCAGTCCTGGGTGTTCATTGGAAGGACTGATGCTGAAGCTGAAACTCCAGTACTTTGGCCACCTCATGCGAAGAGTTGACTCACTGGAAAAGACCCTGATGCTGGGAGGGACTGGGGCAGGAGGAGAAGCGGATGACAGAGGATGAGATGGCCGGATGGCATCACTGACTCGATGGACATGAGTTTGGGTAAACTCCGGGAGTTGGTGATGGACGGGGAGGCCTGGTGTGCTGCGATTCATGGGGTCGCAAAGAATCGGACATGATTGAGAGACTGGACTGAAAGAGTGTCAAAGAGAAGGGCTTGCAGATGACAAGCCCACCAAGAGGCTTTTTGTTTTTTCAACTGTTCCAATTTTTAACTATGAGCACATATTATCTTTGTCATGAAAAAAACGTAATGAAAGTTAGCAAACTAATATCCTGCAGACCAGTCATCAAAAGCCCACAGCACACACCTCACAGCTGTGTTTGGCCATTGCTCCCCCCAGTATGAACTTCCTTTTGATTTCGGGCAATTCCTCTCTCTTGGCCTTTGTTTCAGGTTATAAGTGGGGTTGCTCATATTCAGCCTGCCTGTGGCTCAGGGTGGCAGAGGAAATCAAGCAAAACAAGGAACGTTATCAGCACTAAGTAAATGGCAAGATGCATTGTAAACCCAAGCCTGCCCTTTGATCAATGGCATCCAGCGTAATGACACAAAAGGCAAACGGGCCACTGAGAATAACTGACCAGATACTGAACGAAAAACTGATCCACAGCAGTAAATCACAGGGTCTGCGGGTATAAGACAGAGTTTTCATTTACATCCGTAAGAAACGTGGTAACCTTTGAGAACAATGCACTGCAGTTTATTAAAAATAGAATCTGGGCTGGGACAAGTTCCAACAAGACGACTGTAATGCTAGCTCTTCACAGCATGTCTGAAAGCAGTTGTGTGGCTGCCAAGGAGTGCGACAAAAACACAGAAGCAACAACAACAACTCGGGAAGAATGAATCATAAACGTATAAGATGTATAAAGAAAAACAATTCTTCTAAAGCAATTTTAAAAGCAGCTTATAGGAAAACAAGTTAGAATGCCTTCCCTCAGGGGAGAGGGGATGAAGACAGATTCTTGCCCAGGAGGATGTAATCAGAACAATGGCACTGCAAGATTTAGAAAAGTCCATGAAGAATTTCCCTTGTAGGTCCAGTGGCTGAGATTCTGCACTCCCAATGCAGGGGGCCCAGGTTCCATCCCTGGTCGGGAGAACTAGATCCCTCAAGCTGTAGCTAAGATCCCGCATGCCACAACGAAGACAAGAAGCAGCCAAATAAAACTTAAAAACAACAACAAAAAAAGAACATTGTATATTATGCAGGTACCTAAACCGAAAATAGAAACCACGAAGGGGCCTTGAAGATCAGCTAGACCATTATACAGATCAAAAAAACCAACACCTAAGATCATAAACATAAACCTACTTGCTCAAGATCACCCCAAGGCAGCCTACTTTTCTGCATCCTAAGGCATGCAGGATCTCTTTCAAGTTTGTACAAAGTATAGAAAGGCCCCAAATAACACGTAAGAATTCTAAGTACACAGAGAGTAAGTCGCTGATTATAAACCATGAAGTAAAATACATGACAGGAGAGGTGAATGTTGTTGCTAAAACGACCTTTTAAAGTCGACATTCAAAAAAGGGCTATTTTACTTAACAAGCGGTCCCTGGTGGCATAGAGGTTAAGGCGTCTGCCTGCAATGCGGGAGACCTGGGTTCAATCCCTGGGTCGGGAAGATCCCCTGGAGAAGGAAATGGCACCCCACTCCAGTATTCTTGCCTCGAGAATCCCATGGACGGAGGAGCTTGGTGGGCTACAGTCCATGGGTCGCAAAGAGTCGGACACGACTGAGCGACTTCACTTCACTTACTTAACAAGCGTGTTTCAAAGTACAAAAGTATTTTGAGGACAAATTCTCAAAAGGACTAAAATTCCCAGACTTCTGATGACAAAAGGTCTTTCGTAGAGCCTTAAGGAGAAAGTGAAGCAAAAATGAAATGTTTTGTTTTCTTCTGGAAGGAAGTTTTTGATGGAGCTTCTTCCCTCCACATATCAAAACTGACATAGATATTAAAATTTGGTGCTTATAAGGAAGGACTTAAAAATGAATAGCAATACTTTGATTAAAATTACAAATGAGAAATAAAAATAAATAAAGTGATGCAACTCAAGATCTCAGGATGAGTCAGGAGCCAACTGCCAGAATTCAAGTATGGTTAAGGAGGGATTACAGTCACTGTCTTCCAAACATAATTAGTAATAATAATAGATAACACAGAAAATAACAGTGTGTCCAGTCACTGTTCTGAGGACTTAAGGTATATTTTACTCATTTCAATCTTCACAATAACTCTATGAGGTGGATATCATTACTGTTTCCATTTTAAAGATAAGAAAATTGAGGTACAGAGGGAGTAAATAACTTCATCCAATTTCACACAGATAATAAATACTGAAATTAGGTTTTAATTCACACCATCTGGCTCCAGAGTGTAGGCTCCCAAGCACTATACCACACTTACTCTCAAGGTCATAGGGTCCCCTCAGAGCCCCGGAACCATAAGAATAAAAAACGGAGGAAAGACAAGAGGTCCCAGTTAACAGATCTAAATCCCTACCTCTGAGGCACCACTCCAAATATTCTAGAATGAGGAACACAGGTGTCCTTCTCTGTAAAATCACCACAGAATACTGCAACCAGTTTAAAGAATATATAAAACTGAGGTTGAAAATCAGGAGAAACCTGAGATGTAATCAAGAGATAATTTTTTTTCCCCAAAATAGTTTCAGGCTGTGAATTTTTATCCAGCCAAATATAATACTAAAATAAAATATTACTGTTTAAAATAGGAGAAAGCAAAAACAAGATCAAAAAGTAGAAATCTAATCATGGAATAATGTGCATTCTTACTTCCCTAACATGGATAGATATTGACAATTAAAAAAAGAAAAGGAAGCCAGAGAGAAAGGACCCACCAGAAGTATTCAGAATAATATGTTAATATATTACTACAGCTCATCTCTCAGTACTGGGACTATCTGGGATGGGTAAGTGGGGAGAAATGGTGTGAATTATGTATCAGAGGAAAAACTGTCATTTTTTTTCTTAGCCAAAGAAGTGGCAAAGCCTCTGTCATGCCTCTAGAGAGACAGAAACACAGCCTGCAATTCTGTGCCTCTTGGCTCAGAACTACTGCAGCCACTTCCCTGGCCCCTCGGTGCTGTCCCCTCTCCCCCAACTCCCACCACCTCCTCCTTAGCATTTGGCTTTAACATCACTTCTTCAAAGCTATCTTCTCTGACCCTTCCTCTCACAGAATCCTGTGTCACTCTTCATGCAACTAATTACAATCTGTAATAATATATTTACTTGGGCCTGATGTCTTTAACATCTGTCTTCCCACTGGACCACAGATTTGGCAAATGACAGTCCCTGGGCCAGATGTGGCCCACTAACTGTTTTTGTAAATAAAGTTTTATTAGAACACAGCTGTGATCACTCATTTACTTACTGTAGCTATTTTCACAATACGACAGCAGAGTTGAGTAGCTGCAACAGAGACACGTGGCCCATAGAGCCTAAAGGGCCCACAAGCCCTTTACCAACAGCCCTGCCAAGTCCTCCACTGGACCATAAACTCTATGAGGACAGGACTGTCTGATTGGTCTACCAGGACCCTACAGAACACTTGACATGCAAAAGGCACTTACTAAGTTGCTGACTGAATCAGCTTGGTGGGTAATGAGCAGAATGTGCCGCCTGTGGTTCAGAGAATTTCACATCTCTGTACTCATCAGCTCCACTGTCAACCGGCCAAAACCATTCCACTTACTGTCCCCTTCCACTCCGCCAGTAAGGGCAGAGCCAGGACTCAACCCCAGGCCACTCAGCTCCAGAGCCTGAGCTTCTGACCACAAGGCAGGGAAAATGATCTACCCATTCAGACTTTGAGTAATTCCTTAGCTGCAGGTGGAGGGTCTGGGCAGAGGGCCACGACTGGTTCTGACTGTGTCCTCGTTGGCTGCTGGCCCTCAGACCTCACCTAACCACCAGTGCGCTGTACCCAGAGGAGTTCGGGAGCCATCCATCCTCCTCAGAGAACAGACACGTCACCTGGTCCCACAGAGCAATACCGACACTCTTCCCCCAGACAAGACTCTCACTGGGACTCACCACCTCCATTTCCTGCGTAAGGGAAATGAAGTTAAGGGAGGTTCAGTAAATTGCCAAGGTCAAGTGTTAGTATGAGGCAGAGGTCAGCTGCAAACCCATCATCTTATTTACCATCACAATGGCAACTCCCAGTGCAACAGCACTCCTGTACCTCCCTCCAGACTCCCACAAGGAAAAAGGCATTCACAAGAGGGCAGTGACGGGCATTTTCATTCTACACGAGGAGAGCATATCATTTCCATGTCTTTCTGGGGAGGCAGAAACAATGCTGGAAAAAACCTCAGCGTGACTTCACTTAATGACCGTAACACAGAGGCAAAAATGCCTGTAATTGAAGACAACGACCCTGGGATACATAATGCTCCCAAGTCGTCATAGGAAGGACAGTAAAGAGCAGCGGGAGATTCCGGCCTGTGAAACAATTCTCCTCGTGGCTAGAGACAGCACAACAAAGTCCTCAGGCAAAGGCAAAATTTCAACTCAAAAGGAGAAAACTGGGACTGGGTCTGTCTTCCAGCAGAATGAGAAAGAGAAAATATCTATCCAGTCCCTGAATTCAGTAAATTAGAAGCAAGAACCTCATTCTTTTTTTCACTGTATTATTATTTTAAATTTATTTATTTTTAATTGGAGGATAACTGCTTTACAATGTTGTATTGGTTTCTGCCATACCTCAATACGAATCAGCCATAGGTATACATATGTCCCCTGCTTCTTGGACGTCCTTCCCATCCTCCACCCCATCCCAGCCCTCTAGGTTGTCACAGAGCATGGATCGAGGTCTCCAAGACATACAGCAAATTCCCACTGTTTTACATACAGTAAATGGTATGTTTCCATGCCACTCCCTCAGACCATCCACCCTGTCCTTCCCCAGCTGTACCCACTAGCCTGTTCCCTGTCTGCATCTCTATCGCTGCCCTGCAATTAGGGTCATCAGTAGCTTTCCTAGATTCTATATATATGCATTAATATAAGATCTATGTTTTTCTCTTTCTGACTTACTTCACTCTGTAAAACAGGCTCTAGATTCGGCCACCTGACTAAAACCAACTCAAATTCATCCCTTTTTATGAAGTAATATTCCACTGTATATATGTACAACTTACTCATCTGTCGATGGACATCTAGGTTGCTTCCATGTTCTGGCTGTTGTAAATACTGCTGCAATGAACAGTGGGGTACACACGTCTTTTAGAATTGTGGAAGAACCTCATTCTAAATCCAAAGTTCTGCAAAGGCACCAAGTTGCCTCCTTGACCATCAGGTGGCACAGGAATCCTGGTCAAAGAGGCCAACTCTGCAAATTTAATTAACTGAGTGACCTCAAGTACTTCCCTCACTCTAGCGCAAGCTCAAGGTCCTTAAAACCCAGTACCCCCACCTGACAGCAGGGAATCCCTGCCCTTGGATCAATTGCCCTCTCAGAGATATTTTAGTCAAGTGCACTGGAAACACCCTGTAATGTACTCATTATGAAACATAAAATGTAAAATTCTGTGGACTCCTCCCCCATTCCCAGACAGTGTTGCAATGGGAGAAAGCAGAGGGAACAAGGAGGGCTTCCCAGCAGTACTACTCAAAGTGTTATTAACCCTCTGCCAGGAGCAAAGTTCAGAAACTGAAAACATGTATAATGAACGCACAGAGTAATTTCCTATCTGTTGAGTTTAGTAACAACAACGACAAAAAAAAAAAAAAACCCTAGAGTTGGTGTTTTATGTATCTTTGGGGCTTTTATTCCATTTTGCAATTAATTTTTTATTGTAGTTTACAAAAATATCAGTCTGTGACAGATTGAAAATAAAAATAAAATTGGTCCTTCCCTACAGACTTTGAAAATAATTGCCAACAGCAAAACAGCTGAGTGAAATTGAGCTTGTTTTCTGAAATGTGTGAATAGCTGCTCAAGCTCACTCTTAATATGAGATGCAAACTAAAAATATACTAAGACACCATTTTCCCCCTATTGGCAAAGATCAAAAGGCTTCTGGATTGCACCCTACTTTGACAAGGCTGGGTGCAACAGTCGCACCCATTGATAGTGGAGGGCAATTTGGCAAAACTCAAAGTTACAAATCCAGACCCATTGCAAGGAAGTCAGCTGACAGATACACCCCCGTATACGCAAAATGATGTAGGGACAAAGTTGTTCCCTGCAGCCTTGTTTGTAAAGAAAAAAAAAGGCGTGGAAAACTACCTCCATGCCCATCAGTGGGGGCTGGTTAAGTGAATTCAATACGTTCAGGCAACTGAATACTCTGCAGCCATAAAAAGAGAATGCGGATGCTCTTCACATAGTGGCACAGACCCAAGTCCAAGATACAAAAAGCAAAGGGCAGGTCCAGACTGTTCAGTATATGCTACAAGCACTATCTGTGTTTTTAAAAACGAGGAGAGAAACAAAAACATACTTGCTTGTATATGCATAAGAAGACATCACTGAATACAAGAGGAAGAAATGGCAAATACTGATGAATGCCACAGACAAGAATCGGAGGGTGGATATAATTGCAACACAGTATATCCTTTTGTACAATCTGAAATTTTTTTCTTCCAGTAACGCATACTCCCTTTTCAAAAACTTTATTTCAAAACTTTTAAAAAAGAAAGAAACTGAGCTTAGCCACTTCACGTGTTTTTGTTAAGAATGCCTCACTGTATACCAGATAACACAAAAGGGTATGTTTGTTGGCTTATCAGATGACTGAAAATCGTTTACCGCATCACGCGCGCTCGTTACTAGGAAAGGGAAAACACAGCATCCTGACTGATGATTATAAAAGCATTGCCACACACCAGCAGCCCCATGTCTTCCAACATCTCAGTAGGAAATCACAGCTTCTTCCTCCTTTTGTCCGCTCCATGCACGTCCCCTCCCCAGGCCTGCCTCTGACTGGAAGCCCCAGTGAGTTTACAAGTCTGCTCATCTCCTTCTTTAGCGCTACTCACCAGGAGGAATGGCTTTTAGCATCTTACAGACCCAGAGACCTAACTTACCTGCCCAGCATCACAAAAGCTACCAAGTGGCAGGATCAGGATTGGAACTCGGAACCTTGGATCCCAAATTCAGGGCTCTTTCCACTACATCCTGTGGACTCCTTTGCTAGTGGGAAGGAGGGGGCACCAGAAGAAAACAGCAATAAAATAAAATGGCCAGGTTCTGGGCTAAGCACTACACAGAAATGATGCCACTTACGCCCCACAATGCCCCAGGGAGGGAGGTGCTCTCATGACCCACATGCCGTGGATGAGAAGCACATGGATGAGAGGGTGGAGCATGGCGAGCTCTCACACCCAACCAACCAGACCGCATCCACACACTGACCTGTCTCCCGAGGAAGCTCACCAGCCCACAACCTGCAAACCAGTTTAACAGTGTTATTCCAAGAGCCAGTTATACGAACCATCATAAAGAACTTCTCTGAGCCAATGTCTCCCAAACCACAGACCATGAATGCCCAAAGAAGGAGAAATAATCTTAGGTGGCACGAATATGAACATTTTTTTTAACTTTAGCAATTATACTTGATATGTATTTAAAAAGTATATAACTAGCTCATCAAACCCATTACTTCACAGATGTCTTAGCACAGAATGAGACTGAATTAAAAGAAGCTGAACAGATTTAAGGATAACTGCTAAATAAATAAGTTCAGGAGGTTCACAGATACAATGAAAACCATGAAGGAAAACAAACTGACATTTGAGAATCATGGGTCTAAGGAAGTGGATCCAATCTCAGGAATACTCCAGCACATAATACACACGGGTTCTGAATGTCGCTTTATTTGTATTTATTTCATCTCCATCTGCCCTTCACTGTCCACACCACCCAGCCTCTCTCAGATGGACGAGGCAGGACCCCTGTTACCAAAGCAACTTGAAACTTTCTACCAAGGTTTGACCCTAAATAGTTCTGATTACACGTAGAGTAGACCAATTAATACCAGATAATTATTTTGAGCGTGCCCTCTCTCACTTTAAGTATCTGACCTGGCGAACAAACTGGAGAGCCAACTGGGAGAGACCTGTGACTTCTCTCTAGCCCTTGTCACCCCAGAAACAGTGAGAAGGAACCCCACTTCCCCAGTAGCCACAGTCAGAACCGCACCATCTAGTGAATGTTGCCTCTGCTCTTGCCCAACCTCTTTGTCCAATCCTATTTTTCCCCAAATGCCCACTGAATGTAGATGGCAGGCCACAGTTAAAGGGTCCCACTGGTTCCTGCAATGCCAACAGTTCTGTGCTTTGTTCAAACTACAGAAAATGTTCAATTCACTTATGAAAAGTAATATGTGTGAGGGCATCATGGTTCAAAATGCTTCCATAAGCGAGATATCCTTTGATTCTCTAAAAAAAAAAAAAAAAAAACTGTGAGGAGGGTATTTCATCATGTCTTTTTGTGTTGTAAAGAGATGGGGAAACAGGCTCTGAGATTTACCAAGCAGGATTTCAAACCCGAACTGCTCCACTTTGGAGTTGTATGGAAAAAAAAAAAGTTGTTTTTATTTTCTTCCTAGGGTCTTAAGTGTGCTCCCCAAAACAAGATCATCTGGTCACGAGAGAGGACCCCAGAAAGGCAAAATGTCAGCCCGCTCCTGACATACTGGATCAGAATCTGGATTTTAAGCTTCCCAGGTAATTTCTGGGGACAAGACAATCTGAGGAGCACTGCTTTACTGCAAGGCAATCCTTCCATCTCCCACGCTGCATCTCTTCATTCATTTATCCAATACCTATTTTTTGTACATCTACTACACTGTGCTGAAGGCTGGGAAATCCGCAGTGAATAACAAACACCATAATCAAAGGTGGCACTTAACAAAAAATAAAGCAGACGCCTAAATCCCATCCCAGACCCACCTACCTCTCTATACAGTCAGAAGTGGAGACTGAAACCCTAGATGCCGCTTATCAGAAAAGCTCCAATTCATGCACCTACCTTGGAGTAGTATCTAGGAAAGCTGCAGGCAAGCGTATCCTAAGAGCCGCGTTTCCACTTCCAGGACTATATCCTGGAGAAATGGAAGCATGTGTGTAAAGAAGACAGGAACAAGAACACTCACTGCAGCAATGCTTTCCAGACAGAAATCTGGGGAACTATTCAACTGTCCCTAAATAAGGGAATGAACAAGTAAACCATGGTTAAATAAAGCATACTGTTAAAGAGCCCTCAGGATGAATAAACAAATAGAAACTAGATGTATGTGTCCGTGTGCTCAATCGCTCAGTGGTGTCCAACTCTTTGAGGCCCCGTGGACTGCAGCCTTCCAGGTTCCTCTGTCTGTGGAATTTTCCAGGCAAGAATACTTGAGTGGGTTGCCATTTCCTACCACAGTGGATTTTTCCAACCCAGGGATCAAACCCACATCTCCTGTGTCTCCTCTGTGTGTTGGTATATTCTCAAATATAATTGTTGAGTGGAAAGAGATAGTTCCAAAAGGCTACATAATACACAGTCATATATGGACTCATAAATATGAAACAAAGACATGCATGGCAAACACACACCATCTTCAGCAAAATGGCTAGTTGTAGGAGGAGGGGAGAGGAAAGAAAAAGCGGTGGTTAGTGGTTTTTTCTAAGGTACTTAGTAGATCTGAAAAAAGATCTTAACCAAATACAACTAAAGTTTAAGTCTGCTAAATCTGAAGGTTAGAATTTGGGTATCTGATTTATATTAAATTACGTTTTCCCCCCACACATTTTTGGGTGCTAATGTTTTGTGATTTAATTTCTTTAAAATTCTTTCAAATGCTTCACAGGGGATGTAATATATAGTCAGGGTTGGGAATCCTGTTCTAAGAACATGGAGCAATACAACTTTAACTGTTTAATATCAGGAAATACATCTATAGAATGGCAATGATCTATAGCTCTTGAAGTTAAATTACTTCCTTAAATAATTTTATATAGATTAAAATATATATATATATATATTTTTTAAGGAGGCAAAGGTAAGTATTACCCAAGGAAAGCAACATTTCTCAAACTGTGATCCTCAGTTCACCAGCAACACAAGGAAGAGGGAGTGAGGAGGAGAGGGAGTATTTATTAAAATGCAGATTCCAGGTTTCCTGCCTTAGACTTACTTAATCAAAATCTCTGAGGGCAGAAACCCAGAGGCTGAATTTTTAATAAAAGAATGAACCCATGGGTGCAACTGTACACTGAAGAACCACTCAAGTATATTTTTTTAAGTTATTATTACTCAAATTTTTAAAAACATATGTGTCTGGTATGTCACCATAAGGTGACATGCTTCATACTCTGAAAATTAAGGTGCAGGGAATGTTTCCTAAATGCTCGAGATCATAATTGCACAAGCAGATCCTGCTGAAAACTGGTTTCCCGCACAGTGTATCTAACCCTGAAGGACAAAGAAACGTATTTCAGGAAGAACATAACTTCACACTGCCTTTCTAAATAAAAGAACTTCAAAAAGCAACTGGGTAAACAGGAAAGCTCCAGAGGTCCAGCCTTGCTGCTGGCCCCGACCCCAGAGCCAGATTCAATTAAACAGAAATGGTTAGCAGAGTAAGAGATGCCAAATTTCCTCTCTTAGGACCATCTTCTTCATTCTATAGTCCTTTTGCTACAAGTTTTCCACATCTTGTTAACATCTCCTTGGTCTGAGTATCTTCCCTTCCACCCTTATCTTTCTTGACTTTTCCTTTGGCCTCCCCCATGTTCCCCTTCATTTTCTATTTCCCTACATGCAAACAAAACCAATACCACAGTCCTGACTTTCAAGCCCTGGAAAACCTCTCTGGAGCCCCTGGGTTAAAAACAATCCAGTACAGGGACTTCCCTGGAGATCCAGGGGTTAGGACTCAGCACTTCCACAATCAGAGGTCTGGGTTCATTCCTTGGTGAAGAAACTAAGATCCCACATATGCAGCAAAAAAAAAAAAAAAACCCACAGCACAGAGTGTGTGCATGTTGCAGGGAGGGTAAATTAAGAGGTTGGGATTAACGTATACACACTATTGTATACAAAATAGATCACCAACAAGAACCTACTGCATACAGCACAGGGAACTATACTCAATATCTTATAATAACCTATAAGGGAAAATAATCTAGAAAACAATATGTGTGTGTGTGTGTCAATAACCTATAAGGGAAAATAATCTAGAAAACAGTGTGTGTGTGTGTGTGTGTGTGCGTGTGCGCGCGTGCGTGCCGAGTGCGTGCTGAGTGCGTGCTCAGTTCTGACTCTTTGTAACCCCATGGACTGTAGCCTGCCGGCCTCCTCTGTCTATGGAATTTTCCTGGCAAAAATATGGAGTGGATTCCCATTTCCTCCTCCAGGAGCTCTTCCCCACCCAGAGACTGAACCTGCATCTCCTGCCTCTCACGCACCGGCAGCGGATACTTGACCACTGAGCCATCTGGGAATCCTTATAAAAGAGAATGATGTGTGTGTGTGTGTATATACACACATATGTATAACTGAAACTAACACAACATTGTAAATCAACTATATTTCAACAAGCAATTTTTGAAAATAAAATTTAAAAACACAGCACAACAAACACATGAAAAGATGTTCGGCCTCATTAGAAAATTAGAAATTGCACATTTTAAACCACAATGATATCATTTCACACCCATCAGACTGGCAAAACTTTAAGTCTAACAATTTTGAGTGTCTGCAAGCACATGAAGCAACTGAAACTCCCAAACCTGCCAGCTGGAATGTAAATTGGTACAACTGCTTTGAAGAGAAATCAGGTCACATATTAGAGTCAAAGATGCCCACTTCCTTTGACCCACAATTTCCCTTCTAGGTAGGTACAACACAGAGAAAAACTGAACAGATGCACAGGGAGACAAGTTCCCAACGGTCATGGCACACAGACAAAATTCTAAAACTAACCAAAAAATGAATAAATATAACACATCTGTGTAATGGAATATTATACAGTAGTTAAAAACAACCTAGGTTGCATGCTTGCATTGATAAATCTCAAAATCATAACTTAAAAGCAACTTTGAAGTTGTTCAGTATTACAAAAGCATGTTTAAAACATGAGGAAGCAATACAATATCTAGTGTATGAACACCTACATATCTAGGAAAGGTGTAGAAACACATCATAAACACCAAATTCAGAACAGCAGTCACTGTCTGGTAGGAAGGGGATGGGGAAATGCTCACTCACATTTGTAATTATTTTATTTCTTCACAGAGTGTAGACACTGAGTGGTCACTCTATTCGTTTCCATATTTTTCTGCATGCCTGAAATTTATCATCACGTAGAAAGACAAGTCCCACGTCTGAGCTACCTGAAAGCATCTGAAGGTTCTGAGAGCCGAATCAGAACTAGATGGGGAGAAGGAAAGCTGGACCTATGAATGGGAAGCTGAAACAACCAATAAGGTTCCCCTCTCCCTCTTCAAACTATCCATGGCAAAAAAATCATTCTCAGAATTGTGGTAAAATTCCATGTAGAGGACTTGTGACACCCCCAAAATTCTAAGCCGCAATCCCAGAACAGAAACATTCCAAACAGCCTTTAGTGCTGACATAGAATTAATCTGCCTGAAGACACTTTTTTCCTGGTTCATTTTTGGGTGGCCTTTTCTTTGAAAAGATCAGCAAGGCCTTTCAAACCCTTAAATGAGCATTGGCTTTCACCACAAATGAAGGTTTATTATAAGAAACTGCATTAAAATATTTAGGCCAGAAAAGTTAACTAGACTCAAAGTTAACTTTTACAACTCTTCCAGTTGGTTTGCTTTGGGCTGGCTCCGTGGGTAGGCCAGAGATAAAACCACTGAGAGATACCTTTCTGATGATACCAAAGAATTCAATACCATCATAAAACTTCAATTCATTAAAACTAACTAGATAGACTAGGCCCAGTGTAGGGTGAAAAAAGACATGTGAATTTTCTTGTTTAGAAAAATTTAGGGAGTTTTCTCTTAATTGCTCAAGAGAATAAAAACTTTCAGTTACTACCCAAACACACCAAAATTCCACATTACTGAAAAATAACTAGGTTTTATTGTTTGGGTGAACTGGAACACACGAAGCTGATATCCAGAAGCGAGTATCACAATCTTTAGTGAAAGTGAAGTCACTCAGTCATGTCCGACTCTTTGCGACCCCACGGACTATGGCGTACCAGGCTCCTCCATCCATGGGATTTTCCAGGCAAGAATACTGGAGTGGGTTGCCATTGCCTTCTCCAGGAGAGCTTCCCGACCCAGGGATTGAACCTGGGTCTCTAGCATTATAGGCAGATGCTTTACCGTCTGAGCCACCAGGGAAGATTTAATTCTAACAAAATACTGGCTTTCAGCTTTGTTTTCCTGTGTGATTCCAAGAAAAACAGAGAAGAATCTGTAGACCTAATTGTCAGGTCCGGACCAACACAAACTCCTTCATGTTAGACATAAGAGGCCAGAAGAACAGAATGTTTTTTTAAACATTAACCCAGCCCACTTCAGGCTGCAATTTCTAAATCTAACGATTATCAGTGTCGATGCTCACACATGACCTTAACCTCTCCTAGCTGATTCATTAACTCAAAGTCCCCAATTATCTTTCAATGGGAAGGAGTAACAGAGGAAGAAACACAGTCATCTCTTCTCTCAAATTTTGAGTTTTATACATTTTTAAATAATTTTTTAATGTTTTCAACTATTCTAAAAATGCCTGCCTCAAATAAGTAATTGACTTTCCAATATAAAATGATCTCTATAAATGTCCTCCAGCTTTATTACAAATTTCTAGTAATTTTATTTTCCCTTCATATCGAGGTGACTTCTATTTAAAAGAATTCAAATCTGGCACTCACAGTGGTGCCCAATAACATCCTGGGGTTGTTCAATGGATGCTGAAATGGTAATATCTGGTAAATTCAACACAGTTTCAAACAAAGTAGTTAAGTACTCAAGGAAAGAGTCTAAGAACTACTACTCACTAAGGAAGCTTCTGACAACCAAATATATATACACATCAGTTCTACAAGTTGAGAAAAACTACGGTCCCAAGAAACACAACAATTTGTTCAATGGCACCATTAGACTCAAGCTTAGCTGGAGAGACACCCAATAGCATAGATTTCAGTTCTAAGCTCTTCTGACTACAATCATAGAAAATAAAAGAATCAAACTTGAATCAAATGCAAATTATATTAAAGAAACATCCTGCCCTGATCATCAGTTTACTGTACTGCTTCTGAGATTTTGCTCAATCTTTATCCGTGGGGATATCACACTGTACTGAGAGAGTTTCATCTTTACCAATGTTATGCCCACAAGATAATAAACCATTGCGCTCCTTGGGGACAGCGACTCACCTCACTCAATTACACACCTGCACATAATATCTGCCAACACTAACACAGAGATCCTCAACAGATGGCCATTTCCAGGCACAAAACGTAATCTATTTGATACACGGCATTTCTTTTTCGGAATATTTTACAGCACTATTCACAAATGAAATTAAGATTTGATGATTTAGGCCAATCTGCATCCGTAAAAGTCACATTTCTAGAGGGCACATTTGGTTTCTACTAACAAATGGTTCCTCTTTAGAAAATTTCTCAGGCTTTTCAAACAGAAAATCTACCCCCAAAAAACCTTCACTTACAAAAGTTAAATCCATTAGCCTGGCCAAAATCAGAAGACTATCAACAAGGGACATTTCCTCATGTTTGGTAGCAGCTAATACATTTTAAAAATTACAACATACCAGCCAAACAAGCTTTACTATCTCTCAACCAGACACGCTGTGTAGCTAAGGTGACAAGCCCTCAGCAAGCTGATCAAGAATCACTATGGCAGGAATTCACACGAAATGAAATTAAGACAAACAGGAACTCACATTAAACTGCCAATGGACAATAAAACTTCGGGGGTAGAAGACAAGTAGAGGGATGGGAGTATTTTCCATGACCCCTGTATCTAAAACTGGTACAAGAAGCGTGGGGAAAAGAGAAGGTGTGTATTTCTCAATCACACAAGGATTTGCAACAAGGTTTTTCCTGCTCTGCTGGGTCCTTTCTTGTCTGCTGGATGAAACAAATCCAGACTCAGTACTAGGTCCTGGTTTGCACAAGCCTTACCTAGAAGGATGTATCTTCTATCACTGTTTCTGTGACACACATCAGCCTGTTTAAAATATGCCAGATGACTTGCTTTAAAAAAAAAAGACGCAACTGTCAACTGTCACTTCTTACTACAACTCCATTTGGGACCAAATGGAGTTGGGACTGGGAAGGATCAGTTAGAGCCCCCCAGAGAGAAAAGAAGTGGTGAGGAGAGACCCACAGAAGACCTACCTGGAAACAATTCATCACTGAGTGAAGAATCTTAAGGGAGGTCCAATGAAACTGTATGTCTGAACAAGAGAAAAGACAGCAGTCTCCTCATCACCTAGCCTCCTCTGTGGGAAGCAAGACTGGGAGGGACCAGGGCACCAGAGCAGCCTTTTATAAGGGGGCGGGGTTAAGGACTCCCACCCCAGTCTCCCTGTATGGGCTTGGTTTGCATAAACAAACATTTATCTTAGCATATCTTAGCAGCTGCTTACATCAGGTCCAAGAAGACACTGTCCTTTAAACAACTGAAGGTGACATAATAATGAGAAAGATGAAACTGATCATCAACACCTGATACTCAGTAAGTACTTGCTACCTAGTAGGCTCAGTAACTCCTTCAATACAACAGTCGCATGAGGAGGAACCATTATCATCCTCTTCTTGTAGATCAGGAAAGTAGGAGAGCAACTGGTTCTGGGACAAAAAGCTAGTATATGTTCGAACCAAAACCCTGAACCCAGGAAGTCTGACTTCAGAGCCCAAACTTATGTCCCTTACTCTAGGCACAGGGTCTATATCGGAATGTACAACTCCCGAGTTGTGAATTATTGGTTCCTCATCTCACTTGGGTGATGATCCTAAGTTTGGTGCCTTTTTAAGGACTTCACATGAGATGTCAATTCTCCACAGCCCACTCCTCTCATGTCTGCCCTGCAGCTTGCCTCTCTAGCTGAGTTTTGTTGGAAACAGGTTGTGACATTTTGCTCAGGTGTGCCAAGAAGCCCCAGCTGCACTGAGGGCAGAAAAGAAAAAAAGCTGGAGGCTGGCTTCATCTTGGCACACGCTACCTCTCAAGTTTCCAGCCTGCTCCAATACAGAGGTGTCACCACAAACAAGCAGGGCAGGAACACCACCACCGACGGCTCCACTGCCCTGTAAGCCCAAAGCCACCCCAGCAGGCACGAGAGAGAGTGTTAGAGTTGCTCTGGTTTTACAGTTCCCCTCAGGAGCTGGTCTTAGCAGACAGAGAAACCGGGAAGAGAGGCATCACCTTTTCACTGCACCAAGCAACATTAATGCCACTCGACAGGAGGGAGCAGGGGGCCTGTCTCCGCGTGGAGAAGAGAGGAAATGGAAACCTGCCAGCAGCCACCCACCACATCTAACTGGTCCTGCGCCAGGATTTTTGCAGCTGTCACTCCGGGAAGGCCCAGCTTTTGCTCTGCCCACCACAGCAGTAGCCACGTCCAACAGCGCTGAAAACTGAAGCCAGCGCCAGTGGGTCTTGATTCCATCCCTGAGCTCCTTAATGCTCCTTTCCCATGTGTTAATCTTGCAGGAGAATGTGGGACAGAAGATTTTAAAAGCTGGGTGATGGGGGAAGGGCAGCCAGATCACCTTACTCCCAGGCTTTTCAATCAAGCCTCCTCAGATTCCCTTTAGCGGCCTGTGTTACTCGCTTGAGAGAGGTTTCCCCAAACTGGTATTAAAAGAGCATGTGTTCCATCCAGCTGGAGAAGAGGAGACAGGATGGGGGCGGGGTGGGGGGGGGTTGGTCCTTGGATAGCCAAGGCAAAGCACACACCCTCTCATCGTGCACAGGAAGGCAGTGCCTCACTCCAGGGGGCAAGCCTTGCTCCCCAAGGCTCTGACAAGTGGAAGTACCAGCAGGAGGCACCCTTGGGACCCAAGGGCTGGAGGTTGTTCCTGCAGAAGGCAAAGCAATGGGAGAAATACAAGTTAAAGTGATCACGATGTCGTGGGCCCCGTCCTCACCAGAGCCCAGCAAGGTCCTCTTGCTGCGTCGACACCCACCGGTCCACACTTGGGTCTACAGTGAATCAGGCAGGATAACCCTGGAGACCTCCTCCATGCCCCCAGCCGGCCCGCATCCTCAGGACCTTTAAATGTCACTGCCTTATGACCTTGTCCCCCTTTCACAGACGGGGAAACTGAGGCATCCACAACAAATGACCGTGCTTTCCCAAACCAGGTAGAAGTTCACTTCCCTGACCACAATTTTGCACTTTTTTTTTACAGCTCTATCACATTTCAGATTTCTCCAGACACACCGACTGTCTCTGCAAAGTGAATCTTAAATACAGTTTAAAAGAGTGAACTCAAAAATGAGATAAGGGCGGTCAGGGTGTCCGGCAGGGCTTTATCTTCGGCAAGAACATGGTGGGCGTCCCCCGCCACCCCAGCTTCTCCTCCAACCTGGTCCCCCGGGACGTCCGGGTTCGGCCTACCTCCTCCCCCCAAGACGCTTCACCGCAACCCGAGGGCGGAGGCGCAGCGGCGCAGGGACGCGCGGGCGGGCGGGCTCCCGGGTCTCGGGGCCGAGAAGGGGGCGGGGGGCTCCGGGCCCCTCCCCCGGCAGCTCTCCGGGCCGCGACCGGCCCGCCCAGCCCGGGGGCCGGGAACTTCTGGCGGCGCCGCACGGCCCCCGCCGCCCCCACCCCCACCGGCCGCTCGGCGGGCGTGCAGCTCGGGTTTCCCATTCTTCGCCTCCCCACGCCTAGGGCTCGACCCTCGAGGCGGCGGCGGCCACTCACCATATTACAGATGGAGGCGATGTTTCGGACAGTCATTAGTCTAAAGGTTACAGCGATCCCGCACCGCCATCTTTACAAGGGGAAAACAGGACCGGCCATGGTGGAGCGCTCGCGGGGAGGCCGGGCGCGGCGGCGGCGGCGGCGGGGAGGCGGCCTGGGGTCCGGCTTTCAGTTTGGCTGGGAGAAGGGAGGCCGGGAGGGAGGAGAGGAGGCGGGGAGGGCGGGGAAGGCGGGAGGCGGGCGGGAGAGCGGAGGGGCGGGGAGTGGCGGAGCGAGGGAGCCTGGGCCGCGGCCGGCGGCGCCGGGAGGAGGGGCGGCCCGAGCGCCGCGTGCAGCCCGCACGCCCCGAGCGCTCCCGCCGCGCTCCGGCCCCGACCCGGCCCGGGTCCCCGCGGCTCCTCCTCCCGCCTCCGCCGGCCGCCCCGGCTCGGCTTTTCTCTTTTTTCTCTCGGCGTCCTGCTTCACTCCGAACCGGCTGGAAAGCGCGGCCAGGCCCCGGCTCGCGCAGCTGCAGCCGGTCCCCCGGGCGGACCCGTCCGCGCCGGCGGCCTCCTCCGCCCAGCTCCGGCCCACGGCGCCGCCCGGGAAGCGAGACCGAGCCCGCGCTGGGTGTCGGCCGGCGGAAGGCGCAGCGCGCGGGCTGGGGACTCCGGGCCGCTTTCTCTCTTCACTTGTTCTTTCCGGCCACGCGGCCCGCAGCAGCCCCGCGTTTTCACGTTCGGGCGAGTGGAGGAGGCAAGGTGCAGGGGTGACTACGTCCAACTTTTCGTTTTTCCCCGGTTTCCAGCTAGATGGCACCGGCGGGGACCCAAGAAGTAAATGGGGTCAGGACACGAGGAGTGCCGAGAGCCCTTGGCCTGCCGGGTCGAGGGCGCCGGGAGGGGACGGGAGCGTGGGCCGAGGCGCGCTCGGGCAGTGGGTGACAGTAACAGGTACAAAGGGGAAGTCTCGGTTCTGGATAAGGACTAGGGATGGTCCAGGGAGCGATGGAACCTGGAAAGAATGAAAAACAAACTTTTGCGCGTCTTCTAGAAAAACCTTCTCTCGGGGCCACCCAACTTTTTTAGGTTTGGAGAGTCATTGTATTGGCTTGTACACATTTCCTGCATACACAGTCATGGTTTTTGACTCAAAGCGCGAATCTACACCACTTAGCAGTTCTGTTCTGCGAAGTGGAGGAGCCCATTTCCGAAGGTGTAAAACAGTTCTCATACAAAGTTGCAGTTTTATGCTTTCAACAGAGAAGTTGTACGAGCAAAACGCCTGACAGTTCTTAAACCCATATATTTAATGACAAATCGAATTGGAGAAATTAATAAAATTGAAGATAGCTTTTATCTAACCAAGAGGAACATACTGGGAAAATAGCTCACTTCCTGTCCTCCATTATCTATTTAGTGTTATGCTCTTTAATAGTTGAAGACCATTGATTGTTAATGTCCCTAGGACCTGGGATGGAAGTAAGACAACGGAGACTAAAAGTTTCGTTGGGGGTCATCTTGGCTCTAGATATTTAATGGATTTCCAGACATTAATTCCTGCTTAAGTTATTCTGCCTACATCTTATTTCCAAACAGATCCTGATAATGATGGTAGCTCACTTTGACTTTTTACCATTGTCAGTCATGATGCTCTTTACATTCATGATCTTGGTCACCACCAAACCCATCAGATGATGGATCCTATTATAATCGCCTTTTGTAGGTCAGTTTTTTTAAAAAAAAGCTTAGGATACCAAGCATCCTACTTCCATCATGTTACCCATATGTTATAACTGAAGCTGTGGTGCTGATCTGGCTGAGCACCTTGAAGACAAGACAAGAAAACACCCAACCTATGGCCAGTTAGGGTGACTGACACCTGAGTGAATGTGCCTGCTCAGTGGCTCAATCACATCCCACTCTTGCGACCCCATGAACTGTAGCCCTCCAAGCTCCTCTGTCCATGGGATTCTCCAGATAAGAATACTGGAGTGGGTTGCCATTTCCTCCTCCAGAGGATCTTCCCCACCCAGGGACTGAACCCTCGTCTTTTGCATTTCTTGCATTGGCAGGCAGATTCTTTACCACCGTGCCACCTGGGAAGCCCACAACTGACACCTGTAAAGGTTTAAAATGTTATACTTGAGGAAAGTCATAAAACAAGTTCAGGAGCAACCTCAAGGCTAGAACTCAGGACTCAAATTTCACAGACATTCCACTATAAAAGCATTAATACAAAACCTTAAATAATATAGAGATTTTATACCATAATAGAGTTCAGAATTTCTGCCATTAGTATAGCATAATGGATGGCAAAGTCCACAGGATTGAAAATGCCATTGATACAGTGAAAATTGAACATCGGTGGTGACCAAGATCACAATAAAATTGAACACTGAGTGCTATGTCAGCAAGGCATCCTTTGCATGAACAGCCTATAGGCTAAAACCCAATGTTCAATATAGACAAACATTCAGATTGAAACTCAGTGAATTACAAACACAACAAACCAATTGAACACAGCAGATCTCATCAGACTCATGAATAATTATATTTTTACACTACTACGAGGTTGGTATTCACAGGCCTAAATCAGAAAGGGCATTAGTTGAAGAATTGTAACCTCAGTCTTTTTTAGCGGTAAACATTGTTTGGAGGTGATAGATGCAAAGTAATGAAAATGTTGAATGAGAATTTTTAGGAGAAGTGTTTCACATATAGGGGCCAGCTGATATAAGGTATAGAGTAAAATCTGGGCAAAGTACACACGTGGAAAGTTGGGACATAGGCTAGCACTAAACAGATGAAGGAACATGACTCAGGCCAGGCCAGTGAAAGCACCACATGGCCCAGCCACAGTGACTGGTTCAGCTAGGAGGATGTGATATACGCTGAGTCAATGAGAGTTGGCCCTGGGTCTTTGGGGAAAGAAGTGCTCCCCTGCTTTAGTTTGCTGAGCTGATACGGTATCTAGACCTTCTGTCTTTCCACTGCTTGAGTGAAGAAAAATAAAGCTGAGAAATGTAAAACATCTTTTGTCCTATTGCTGCCAAATCTATATCCTGGCCTCTTCAGCAACTCAAGGTGGTAATGTCCTTGTTTTCTTCGGTCGTTCAAATTGAGTGACTGCTGCTCACGACCGAAACAATTCTAAAACATCATTGTCTCCCTGTTCCCAAAATTCATTAGGTTCATTCTGAATTCATGATGTTCCCTTTTCTTCTGTTCTTTTCCCACTACGTGGATATTTCATCTTCTTCTGCATGATGCCGTCCAAGGCTGCTTCCCACCACCACCAATGAAGTATATCCAGATGGTTCGTCCCCCTCTGCTGTCACCAGTTTTGTGTCATTGCCCTCCTGCTTCCCCTCTTGGCTTAGTTACCGTTATGCAGCCTCCAGATGACCTGAGACAAGACGGGATGCCTTTGTCATATGTTCTCACAGTGCCATCCCTCTTCCCTTCACGGACCTTATATTTGTGAATTACTTATGCCATCCAGCACACAGCGTGGAAGACAGTAGAGTGGGTGGTTAAAAAGAGGAGTCCTGGATCCAGACTCTCTGGACTTGGGCAAATGTCTTAGCTTCTCTGTGCCAAAATTCCTGGATCCATAAAAAGAAGAGGCCCTTCATAGAGTGTGATTGTGTTAGTTTATGTAGAGTACAAAACTATGGCTGATGTGCATTATAAGTGATCGCTGCTATTATTTTTGTGCATGTGAGTGTTTAGTATCTGTTTCTCATCTCATATTAGATGTGAAGTGAGAGGTCTGTTTTTGCTTACCATTTTACATCTGAGACACAGTACCTTGTCTGAAACAGCAGCCAAGAAATCAGATATTAAATATTCGGGCAATTGCCTCTCTCCAGGTGGCCTGGAAGCTCCTAGAGGGAAGGTACCTTGACTTCTGTATTAAAAAATATCGCATCTGGTCTCAGGCACTGTGCCTGGCACATTCATCCCTCTCCTTTCCCCTCATAGCTGAATAGGTTATTGCACCTCATTTGAGATGCAAAGACTAGTAAACATTTGGCTGTCAGGGGGAAAACATTTTCCTAGTTATAGACTTAAGTTTAAAACCAGACTGGCTTCTGAGGGTTATATTTCAATTCTGTGAGGAACTTTATGACAGTCTTTTCCCTTTTACATCATGTATACAGCAAATACTAAAAACATGCTTTGCACCAGATGCTGTGTGAGGTACCAATGGTCCTAAAATGAGAGGAGGCAGTCACAGCATTCTGCTGTGCTCTGTGTTTCTAGTGTGAGGGTCATTGGCATCACTGTGGATGTCTTCACTACTTTTTGCATGCAGTTAATAT
The DNA here is from genome assembly GCF_014754425.2 of Oryx dammah. NCBI lineage: Eukaryota > Metazoa > Chordata > Mammalia > Artiodactyla > Bovidae > Oryx > Oryx dammah. Next base: position 67,753,728 of record NW_024070187.1, read on the forward strand.
AAAATTAGGATAAGCAAACTTCGGAGCGAATTCCTGCAATGAGAAAACTACCTCTAAAGCCATGAATGTGTTTATGGGTGGTTAAGATTCCCTAAGTCTGTGGAACAATTGACTTATTTTGAAGTGCCAATTGAAATGCCACTGAAGGACTTTTAAACTGGGCTAGAACATAATTAGATTTCTATTTGCTAATACATTTTGATTAACTGAAAGAAGAGATGACTATAGCTGGCTACTGTGTGGGGAAAGAGGGTGGACAGAGAGCAAAAGTGCTCTAGGGGAGGCCAGTTAGAAATCTGTGGGGAGAGATTCCCAGAGCTCCTGGGAGCCTGGGTTTAGGTAAGGAACAGCAATGGAAAGGGGAGAAGCAGACAGACTGCAGACGTTTTTCAAGGTTGTCTGGGATGAGGGACAAGGATGAGTCAAAGATAAAACCCAGGTTTGTGACTAGAATGAAAATGAGTGTCATTTTTTTACTATAGAGAATGCTGAAGGAGAAGGTGCAGGTGTAGATGGTTGAGAAGAAATGAACTTGAGGCTGAGTTAGAGATAACCATGAAACAACCTGAAAGATTATGTCAGGTACCAATCCGGGGCTCAGAAGAGATGTCTGGGGTGGAGATAAGTCTAATTAACATAGAGAAAATTAACAGAAGGCATGTGTTTATGGATGAAATTGCATAGGAAGAGTTTTGCCAAGGAGTGTTGACTAAAAGTAGACAAAGGAATAGCTGGGAAGAGCTCCACCATGCAACGGATCAGGTGGAGGAAGGAGGAGCCGAAGGAAACGAATGTGTGGTAGACTAGAAACAAACATGCAGCGTGGCAAATCCCGGAGTACTTCAAGATGGGAGGGGTAGTCAAAAGCATCAAATGCAGCTTAGATAGCACAGGTGACTAATAACAATGTTCAATTCTGGAGCAAAACTTTAAGGTGCATTTAATCCTCTACAATCCTGTGGAGGAAACCACTGTTATAGTCCCCATTTTAGAGAAGAGAAAACCAAGACACAAAGGGTTTAAGTAACTTGCTCAGATTCAATTAAGCACCAGAACCTACTACTGAAAAGTTCTTTGAATTATATCAAAGGGAGTTTGCATGGAACAGTTAGGATATTGGATTATTCATATTAGATTAATAAGAGTGAGATGAGAAAACAGACTAAAGGTGTTTGGCTTTCAAGGGAAGAAGCGATAAATAGATAATTAAAGAGCTGCCTTCCTGAAGTGGGTCTCTGCCTGGTTTGCAAGGACCTCCTTTAAATCACTTCACTCTCTGTGCCTCCAGGCCTGCAGCCTCACACCTCCCCCCACCCTCAGCTAATTATTCTGCCTTCCATTTCAAGTCCACTCACTCCTCAAAACAATTCAAAGCATGCTTCCAGAGGAAGTCTTCTCAGTCTCACCTTTCTTGGTAGGTTTTTATCAGAGGTCACTTTTGACATTTCTTTAGAAACCGGAAATGCCTGGCACAATGCTGTGTGCACACAGGAAGCTCTCAGATAATTAACAGGTAATTAATTCTTTACCTACAACACTTGGCTCCCTTGATCAGAAATATTTTGCTCACCATCCTGCTTTCCTGGCGGTTTTCTCTTTCCTTCAAGTTCTGATCTGAGTTATACAGAATTTAGCCATCATGCATATGGGGAAGGCAGGGTTTAGAAGGTAAGTGCATGATGAGGAAGTTAAAACAAATGAGCTTCCCTCATTTAGAAATGAGACTTCTAAAGAGATTTGACCATAAAATAAGGAGAGATTTCAGCAGCCTAAGGAAGGCAAGGGAATCAATGGAAGGGTTTAGTCATTTTATTTTTTCTTTTACCATAATTATTAGTACATTTGTCATCAAGATGTGAGGAGCCAGTGAACCTACAAATGACGGTCAGGTCAAGCGGCTTCCCAGGTGGCTCAGTGGTGAAGAATCCACCTGCCAATGCAGGAGATGCGGGTTTGATCCCTGAGTCAGAAACATCCCTTGGAGGAGGGCACGGCAACCCCTTCCAGTATTCTTGCCTGGAGAACCCAATGGACAGGGGAGCCTGGCAGGCTGCAGTCCATAGGACTGCAAAGAGTCAGACATTCCTGAGCACAGCACTTCAGTCAGGTTGAGCGCCCAAGAGCTTTGGAAAGGAGGAAGTCGTCCATCCATTAGATTGAAGAAATTAACAGGAGATGGCCTCCATTAGACAGGAATAGAAGCTCCATTGCTCCCAAGGGGTTTTGACTGCTTTCTTTACTGCCATGGCCCTCAGAACAGTAAGGCTCTTAGAAGGCTCAATTAATATTTGTTGAAAGGGTGATTGAAAGGATAAGATTAGAAGAACTCCAAGTATAAACTCTAGTATAAGTGAATCGTTGTTCCAATAGCCTAATCAGATTTAGAACAGGCTTTCTTTGGGAGCACTTGCATTCCTTCCATGTCCATAAACACTATTTACAATAGAGGAAAGATGTATGCCTCCTCACCAGTTTATACCCGAAGGTGTGCTCCCAGCCCATGTCTGATCGCTTGCATAGCTTTAACAACCTCCTGACAACCGCTGCCACCTGGTGGAAGGGCAGGGATTCACACGTGACACCTGGAATGAGACTTCCCTCCGGCAGCAGCGCTTTTAAGTGTCCTTTGTGGTCATGCTCTTCCAGAAAACTGGCAACGATGTGGTTCGTTGAAAGCAAGATGGACGTGAACTCTCTCACTGTATAGTTTTGTCTCCAGTGAATGTTTAGGGTTCTACTCTTGCATTTCTTCTCAGAAAAAGGGGTCAGCAATTTAAAAATAAATTTAAAAAAAGAAAGAAAATAGGGTCAGACAGCCAAATTAAGGGTAATATTGATAAGGCCACGTGAGCAAATCCTCCTACTGGTGGCTGTGGTGCTGTGTACCCTGAAAAGTACTGTACACATGCCAGTCATCACCTACCATCGCCAGTGGTCCAAAAGAGGCTGTGAGGAGCTGACGGCTTGGGATGCTCTACATACTCATTCGACAAGCCTTTCAAGACCTCCATGAGCTAGGTGGTGGTGGTGGTTTAGTCGCTAATTTATGTCTGACTTGTGACTGCATGGACTGTAGCCTGCCAGGCTCCTCTGTCCATGGGATTTCCCAGGCAAGAATACTGGAATGGGCTGCCATGTCCTTCTCCAGGGCATCTTCCTGACCCAGGGATTGAACCTAGGTCTCCTGAATTGCAGACAGATTCTTTTTTTACCGACCAGATAGGTTTTTTTTTACCGACTGAGCTATACACCTGTACAACCGTCACCCAAGTGAAGAAATAGAACATAACCAGCATTCCTGAAGTCTTAGCCCATGCTCCTCCCAACTCCTCTCCCCTCTCAAACCCCTACACTGACTTCCCTCAGAAAGCTCAGTAAGTGAATTCAGATGTTTCAAGAGTACAAATTGATTCAAATGATTACAAATGATTTCTGCTGTTTTTGATGGAATTCTAGTTCAATTGAAACAATGATACCGTGGATGTTTCCATTTTAAGCACACGACATTCCTTGCTGTTTAGATTTTATTTTTAAATAAAAAGGACAATTCAAGATAGCTTACTTCTTCGGCCATTTAGTTGAAGTCACTTATAATAAGTTTCAGCTATTATTGATTCCTATAGGTTATAACAACTTTTTAAAAGAGCTGTTGATATTATGTCTAAGAACAGAGTATGAGACTTTTACATGTTTTTAATAAATTAAAGCACACATGCAGAACTTCTAATTTTTAATCAAAACATATATACAGGCATAAATGAGAAGGCGATGGCACCTCACTCCACTACTCTTGCCTGGAAAATCCCAGGGACAGAGGAGCCTGGTAGGCTGCAGTCCATGGGGTCGAGAAGTGTCGGACATGACTGAGCGACTTCCCTTTCACTTTTCACTTTCATGCATTGGAGAAGGAAATGGCAACCCACTCCAGTGTTCTTGCCTGGAGAATCCCAGGGACGGGGGAGCCAGGTGGGCTGCCGTCTATGGGGTCGCACAGAGTCGGACACAACTGAAGCGACCTAGCAGCACAGGCATAAATCTTAAGTGAATTGTCACAAAACAGGCACACCTGTACAACCATCACCCAAGTGAAGAAATAGAACATAACCAGCATTCCTGAAGTCTTAGCCCATGCTCCTCCCAACTCCTCTCCCCTCTCAAACCCCTACACTGACTTCTAAATCAACAGCTTATTTTTGCCTGGGTTTTCTGTTTGTGTTTATCTAAATAAAACCATGCAGTGTGTGACTCTTTTTTGTGTGGCTTCTTTTGCTCAGTATTGCAAGATTCAGCCATGTTGCTCAGAAAATCTGCAGTTTGTTAGCTCTTGTTGCTATGCAGTATTCTGTTGTATGAAGATATCCAGTTTATATAAAAATTCAACACTGATGGATATTTGGTTGGCTTTCATCTTAAATGTATTACCAAAAAATGCTTCTATGAATGTTCTTATATGTGTCCTTTGGTGAACATGCACACACATTTTTGTTAGATATACATCTAGGTATAAGTTGCTGGGTCATAGGGTAGGCATGTTTTCAACTTGGGGTGATAATGCCAAACTGGTTTTTAAAGGGGTCATACTAACTTACACTCACCCGTTGCTTCACATGGCTCAGTGGTAAAGAATCCACTTGCAGTGAAGGAGACACAGGAGACCCAGTTTCAATTCCTGGGTTGAGAAGATCCCATGGAGAAGGCAATGGCAACCCACTCCAGTATTCTTGCCTGGAGAATTCCATTGTCAGAGGAGCCTGGCCGGTTACGCCCATGGGGGTCTCAAAGAGCCAAACACGACTGAAGTGGCTTAGTATATCAAGCTTTTTAACTTTCGCCTTTTGGTAAGTATGCCATATATAACTTTAAAAAGTGAAAGAAAGTAAAGTCACTCAACCATGTCCAACTCTTTGCAACCCCTTGGACTGTAGCCTGTCAGGCTCCTCCGTCCTTGGGTTTTTTCCAGGCAAGAGTACTGGAGTGGGTTGCCATTTCCTTCTCCATATAACTTAACAATGCTTATTAAATATTTTTGGTACTGAGTCCACGTCACCCTGTTTCATTGTAAGCCCATCTCAGTAAGGTCCATGTCCCAACTAGTATAAAAGCAATAACATAGACATGAGACAAGTACATGTGAATCGTCTAGCAAGAAAAGGATCCATCCCTTCTCTCCTCAAAATAAAAGAAGACAGAGAAATGAATAGTCAGTGCCTATAAGCGGTAACAAAACAACCAGCTTTTTAAAAAGTAAAGTGTAAGTTGTAGAATAATTGAATATTACAGTTATGTTAGTCTAATTCAACTGCCTTGGAGCCAGGAGAGATTAAATGATTAAGACCCATACCAGTTGCGGACAGAGCCAGAACTAGAATTCCAGTCCCTACATCCCTGGACTTTTATAGGGTACCTAAAATTTTATTCAGTGTACTTTCTTAAGTCTAAAATTTCACTTTGAACTCAATTTCCTAGAGTTCAGATTACTTTTGTAAGTGCATTTAGTTAACCATGAAAGAACACTCTGTCCACATGTTGTAATTATATAGCCATGCTTTCTCTGACTAATTAGAAGACAATTCAACACTGAAATCCAATCCCAACAGAACATGCCATCTGGCTATCACTCTTCAGAAAGACAAAAGCAGTCTGTCAAATTCCCACTACTGTCTTCACCAGCAAGTCAAGACTAAGAGTTTTATAGAGCAATCCATGCAAATACTCTGCTGTCTTCCTCTGAGGACTCAAGGGGGTTTGAAGGGCTAGCTCCATAATGTGGTGACTTTCTTGTAGGAAGATTTCACTACTGACCCACAATCAGTAGATTGTGAACCTCAAGTTATGGCTCCGCATTGATCTTTGTACATTTATCCAGAACTTCTAGATGACAAATGGCACACAATTGCAAATGTCTAGCCTTTCTCTACTGACCAAAATATAGCTTATTTATCCCTACGAAGTTCATGGTTTGAGTTTCTGCTTCCCTTGTGGCTCAGCTGGTAAAGAATCTGCCTGCAAGGCGGGAGACCTGTGTTTGATCTCTGGGTTGGGAAGATCCCCTGGAGAAGGGAAAGGCTACCCATTCCAGTATTCTGGCCTGGAGAATTCCATGGACTGTATAGTCCATGGGGTTGCAAAGAGTCGGACACAACTGAGTGACTTTCACTTCACTAATAGCATCAGCAAACCATCTATAGACTAACTTTCACCATCTTGGTCTGGGAAATATACGTTCTCCTCTATTTCACTATGATATTAATTTAAGGTACTGTCCAGGCTCCTCTGTCCATGGGATTTTCCAGGCAAGAGTTCTGGAGTGGGGTGCCATTGCCTTCTCTGTATCTCTTAAGTCAATCCTAAATGAAATCAACCCTGAGTATTTGTTGGAAGGACTGATGTTGAAGCTGAAGCTCCAATAGTTTGGTTACCTGATGCAAAGTGCCAGCTCATTGGAGAAGACCCTGATGCTGGGAAAGATTGAAGGCAAAAGGAGAAGTGGGTAGCAGAGGATGAGATGGTTGGATGGCATCATTGACTTAATGGAGATTAATTTGAGCAGACTCTGGGAGATAGTGGAGGACAAAGGGAGCCTGGCATGCTGCAGTCCATGTGATTGCAAAGACCTGGACATGACTTAGTGACTGAACAACAATAGCCCCTTAAATCAAAAGCCCCCCAACAGTAGCCCACAGATGTGTTTAGTTTAACCACTGCAGTGTTTAGAAGCTATTTGAATTAATGACAACCTTTGAAATCTAGAGAGTTCACATAAAAATTTAGATGATAAGCCTCTCTTGAAATACCAAAAGCTCAAGCCATTCAGAGATCTTGTTGACTGGGGTGGCTTTGTTCAGTGGGGACATATCTCCCTAATTTACCAGCCTCCTATCCAGGCCTGTTTACTCCTTTATGCTGCCTTCCTTTCACAGGCACTTGAACTGACTTCTGCCCTAATCAAATAATATCAAGGCCAGGTTTCTGCCTGGAATTCAATGCCAGGGCATTCATTGGCAGCAACTTGAAGAATCTCAATAAAAGCTGCGTATAATTCCAGTCCCCTGTAGGGCCTTCTGGATCGCCCAGTGTTGTCCTTTGCCATGCCCTTCTCTGGGCTGGGTATTGGCATAACCCAGAGCTTCACTGGCATAGAATGGGGCAGCATTCATTCAGGGAGAGCTGGGACTTCCGTTATGCCCTAGCAACCTAATTCTCATTTTTTTCACCCCTTCAAGTACATGGGCAGAAAAAATGCTGAGTGATGTAGTTTAGCATTCTCCAATCTGCAGAAAATTCAACTGGCAAGATCTGCAAGTTTGGCTCTTCGTCTATGCATCTGTATTTTAGCCCCTGTGAGTCAGTGCATTCAACAATGATATTTAAAATTCAATAAATAAAGGCAAGTGAAATTACGGAAATGGATCATCACTTCTATGGAAAACCAACTAAATAAATGTTTCGCTCAAAATGCCAAGCACCTGGACACTTTAACAGAATGTTGAAAGTATATCACCTGGAGGAGATGAGCAATTCGAAAGTAGGCCGCTACATGATCCTCCAAATACCAGTGACACTCCATGTCTTAACGGATGCAGAGCCATGTTACCTGATGCAATGACACATATCATGCAGTGATAGTCTCCGGGGCCTGGTGGACAGCAGCTGTGCAGGATCTGAGGCTTTGGGTGTGAACAACACACTGGTCCAAGAAAATCCACAGAGGTTAGTTCAATGTCATGTCGAGCCATGTTGTACAGAATTTATTGTTGTGGAAGTTTTCCAGAGTTCTAAGAACAATATGTAGTCAGAACCTAGATTGTCTCAATCCAGGTAGAGCACTGTAAGGGGTCCAGGACCATTTGCATCAAAGACCAGGCAAGGAATCTAGTGCTTTTCAGTCCAAAATGTTAGATGCTTCCTTTGTCTAATATGAAATGATCCATGTGCGTAAACATTATGTTTACAAAATATCTACCAAGTATTGAAATATAAGGTAGAACTATTATTTTCTTTCATTACACGAGCACCCCACTTTTATTTACTCAACATTCTGCAAACATTTATTGAACACCTAGTATGTGGAACCACTTTTCTAGGCCCTTGAAATAGTTGGGAAAACGCAGTTCACTGCTCTAATATGACCTGCATTCTAGCAGGTGGAGTCAGACAATGGGCATAATACATAAGTTGATAATTGCTATGTAAAAAAAAAAGGTAGTAGAACAGAGTAATTTGGCAGGTTGCCATGTTACGAGGTTAGAAGATTGGCCTCATCGAGAAGGTGACATCTGATAAGAAACTTGAAAGAGTAAGGTCACTGTACAGTACTACTCTTGCCTGTTGGGCCCATTTTAATAAAAAATATATATTTCTTTCATTTATTTGGTTGTGCAGGGCTCTTGTTGCAGCATGTGGGATCTTTTAGCCTTGGCATGTGAACCCTTAGTTGCGGTATGTGGGATCTAGTTCCCTGGGGTCAAACCTGGGCCCCCTGCATTGGGAGCACAGAGTCTTAGGCATCGGACCACCAGGGAAGTTCCTGTTGGGCCCTTTTTGAAGGAGTTAGTGTATCCACCTTCTCTTTTCTTGAATTATCAGTGGTCATTGATCTTGTGACCTTATTTTGAAGTAATTGCTCAGGTGTGTACCCACCTGGTGCTTTGTCCCCGAGCTCTGATGAGTTTGTTCCGTAAAGCTATCCATTCCATAGCTGCTTTAGAAATCCTTAGAGAAGCTTGTTAGAAATGCAGATTCCAGGGTTTTCCTCCTTGGAGAGGAGGTCTTGGTGGGGACCAGGAATTTACAAATTAGCCAGTGCCCCAGGGGATTCTGATGTATATGGTCTGTGGCCATACTTTGAGAAACTCTGGCTCAAAAGACTGATGCCAGTATTTCCTTATTACATTTCCAACATCAGTTTTAGAAACATACTTTTGATGAATGTAAAAAATATAAAAATCCTGAATTCATTAAAATATAAAACCTTCCTGTAATTCTTGAGGTTGTATAATATTACTCTGAAATTTGAGGTGGGGGGGCAAAGGAAAAAGGTTTATCCTGCCCTACCCATGTGACCTGTTTGGAGAAGTAATCAAGTAGTATTTGAAGAAAACTTGTTCTTTCCAGAAGTCCAGCTAATAAAAGCAGAAGGAATGATTTTTTTGTTAATTTCTAATAATTCCGATATTTCACAGCTATGAATAAAGAGCTTAAGGAATAAGCACGAGTGGAAGCCAAAGCCATTTAGTGAAACGGTGCTTGCGTGCTCAGTCATAGTCGATTCTTTGCAACCCTATGGGTATGGGATTCCCACCAAGAATACTGGAGTGGGTTGCCATTTCCTCCTCTAGGGGATCTTTCCAACCCAGGGATTGAAGCCACGTCTCCTGCATCCCCGGAGAAAGCAATGGCGCCCCACTCCAGTACTCTTGCCTGGAAAATCCCAGGGACAGAGGAGCCTGATAGGCTGCAGTCCATGCGGTCGTGAAGAGTCGGACACAACTGAGCGACTTCCCTTTCACTTTTCACTTTCATGCATTGGAGAAGGAAATGGCACCCCACTCCAGTGTCCTTGCCTGGAGAGTCCCAGGGACGGGGCGCCTGGTGGGCTGCCGTCTGTGGGGTTGCACAGAGTCGGACACGACGGAAGCGACTCAGCAGCAGCAGCAGCAGCAGCAGCAGCTCCTGCATCTCGTGCATCGGCAGGTAGACTCTTTACCACTGAGCCACCTGGGCTTAACAAGAGACTAGTCAGTGATAGGGTGATGACTAAGGGTGCTGTCCTGCAGTAGTGGAGGACACCCACTGGAATGGGTTGGCATTCGCTTCTCCAACCTCAACCCCCTAACAAAGTATAAAAAAAGGGGACAGTTGTGCCATTATGGGCCTTCTGGAATGATGCACCAGAAGTGCTGAAGGTTTTCTCACCCCAAAATTCAACTTGATACTTATTCAGCTAGTTTATAGAAAATAAGTTAGATAAAGAAAACAAGCTAAACAACGATAAACACGCTAAGGGAAAACAGACAAATCCATAATGTGGGTCATTTTAATAGAAAAAGTTACCCAATTCTACAATAAATCAGCGATCAGGTAAAGGAGGATCATTAAATAAAAAAGACTTAAAGATATAGCCAAATGCTATGTGTGGATCTTATTTGGATTCTGATGGGAAAAAACCAACTGTAAAAAGAGAGATTTGAGACAATAGGGGAAGTCTGAACATGGACCTGGTATTAGATGATAAAAAAAAAATATTAAGTATGATAATGGCAAATAGTTATGTTTTAAAATGTTTTTTTTTTTTTGTCAATCTAGAAATGCTTCCTACAATTTTAATGAGTGAAATGACAAAGTCTGGAATTTCCTTGAAAACGAGTAAAAAGGGCAGATGAAATGAGATTGGCAAAATGTTACTAATTCCTGAAGATTGGTGCTGAGTAAGTGAAGTTTCTTCTTATATGGGGGTATGCTTGAAATTTCCCATAATAAAAAGTTTTTAAAATATACTTTTGCTGTAGGTACATATCCCTTACAAGCCAGGGTAATGAGTCAAGACATTGAGATTATCATTCGTCACAAATTAAACTTTCCCTTTTACTGGTAACTCCCCTATAAATGTCCCAAACTAAGTTTTCATATCCTGAAATCCTTCTTCTTTTTTTTTTTAATCTCTCTCTCTCACACAGCCCAGAAAATCACGGTGGTTTTTCTCCCACATTGATCTCTTCTGTAATAATGAGATGTGCAGAGTAAATGGAACTTCATCTGCTCCTTTAGCTGCTTGAGAACCATTAAGACCCTGCTAACATCACTCATCTATTAAGTGAAAGAAAATCCTTGTCATTGACTTAAGGGAAAACCACTCTTCATACTCAGGAGTTTGGGGTGTTTAAATGTAATATTTACATAGTGAAAAAGATCATGAAAAAGTGTTGAAGCACATGTGGTTGTATATGGTAATAGCCTATTGCTAGAGGAAAAGGGGAGCTCTCAGAATACTTACGACCTACTTTGGCTTTGGTCACCTAAGAGAAAATGGCTTCAGATTAAGAATTAAAATTTCCTGCATCAGAAGTACTCTAATTAATCAGGCTGAGTGCATTTGTAAATGTTGAGGTCAATAATGTAAAGATCCATACAGTAATTTAATTCTTAGAGGCTATTTGACTTCCACTGTGTTTAAAACTAAATTTGGCTACTTCACTTACTCCAGGGTGGCTAATTAACATCCACAACTCAATTCTCCTGGCCATCACTCCTGCAAATGTCTAAATCCAACCCACAAGACGTCATCCAGGGTATTCACTTAGCCCCTTCCAGTAACTCTATAGTAATATTTCCAACTTTATTTTTTAAAAGTCTTAGTTAATAATCTCCCAGTTGCTGTTAGGACTTCTTTTTTTTTTTTTTAATGTCAAGTGCTATTAAAATCAAGATTTAGGGACACCTAATAGAGCTTCCAGCGAAGGCAATGGCAACCCACTCCAGTACTCTTGCCTGGAAAATCCCATGGGCGGAGGAGCCTGGTAGGCTGCAGTCCATGGGGTTTCGAAGAGTCGGACACAACTGAGCAACTTCACTTTCACTTTTCACTTTCATGCATTGGAGAAGGAAATGGCAACCCACTCCAGTGTTCTTGCCTGGAGAATCCCAGGGACAGGGGAGCCTAGTGGGCTGCCGTCTATGAGGTCGCACAGAGTCGGACACGACTGAAGCGACTTAGCAGCAGCAGGAGCAGCAGCAGCAGCAGCAGAGCTTCTCAGAGCATATTCTGGGAATACTTGCATAAGAATCAACTGGTGGGTTAAAAAAAAATGCAGTTTCCTGGGCCTCCTCACCAGACTACATCAGACTCTCTGCTGATGGGCCTGGAATTCTGCACCTTTAGCAAGTATGACAGGTAGTTCTTTCACACATTAAAGTCTGGCAAACAAGTTTTCAAGAATGTGAGTTTCTCTCAGGTTTTTAAGAAAAACAGGATACAGACACCCAAGTTAAATAGCAGCAGAAGGAAGCAATCAGCCAACATGTGGAACATTACCACAGCACAACTGACCTGTCCACCAGCTAATAAACAGGTGAACAAAATTTAGGAAGGCCAATCAGTGGAATATGACTCAGCCATAAAGGAATAAAGTCCACCAGTGCATAGCACGGCTCTTGTTTGTTCCACCTTGAAAACATTACACTAAAAGAAGCCAGAAACAAAAGACCACATCTTGTATCACCCCATTTATAGGAAATGTCCAGAACTAGGCAAATTCATAGAGACAGAAAGTAAATTAGTGGCTGCCAGAGGAACTGGGGAGGAGGGGCAGGGAGTGACTGTTGGTGGATCAGAGTTTCTTTTTAGAGTGATGAAAATGTTCTGGAATTAGATAATGATAATGATTGTACAACTCTAAAAATTACTGAATTGCACACCTTAAAAAGGTGAATTTTATGGCATCTGAATTATATCTCCAAAGTTAGAAAGCTAGTGTTAGTGACTCAGTCGTGTCCAACTCTCTGTGATGCCATGGACTGTAGCCGGCCAGGCTCCTTTGTCCATGGAATTCTCCAGGCAAGAATACCGGAGTGGGTCACCATTCCCTTCTCCAGGGGATCTTTGCCAACCAGGGATCGAACTTGGGTCTCTGGCACTATGGGCAAATTCTTTACCGTCTGAGCCACCAGGGAAGCCTAATATCTCCAAGACTATTACTTAAAAAGCTAAAGACATTGGAACAACAACAACAACAAAAGGAGGGCATTTTTTTTTCCAGACTAAAAGAGGATTAAACTTTGAAGACATACTAAATATAAGTAAGCCTGTTTGAATCTCGATTCAAATAAATAGTAAAATAGACATTTTTAGACAAGGGGAGATGTTGAATATGAATTTATTATTTTCTTAGCAACCATGTTCACATTTTCAGGTACAATTATGTCTTTTGAGATTAATACTGAAACACTGAGGACTGAAATAACATAATATCTGGAGTTTTCTTTGAAATACTTCAAGAAAAAAGGGAGATAAATGGAAGAAATATACAAAATAAATGATAGTTTTGGTTGACAGCTGTTGCCTGGAAGATAAGTATACAGGGACTTATTGAATTCTTGTTGAATTCTCTCCCTTCTGTATTTGGAAATTTTTATGGAGAAGGAAATGGCAACCCACTCCAGTGTTCTTGCCTGGAGAATCCCAGGAACGGCAGAGCCTGGTGGGCTGCAGTCTATGGGGTCACACAGAGTCAGACACGACTGAAGCGACTTAGCAGCATGATAAGATTTAAGTATGAAGGAACTCAGGGCTTCTTGATGATTTTGTTTTGATTCCAAAAATTTCAATGGTACCTGCAGTGTTAGAGTGAGACTGAAGGGCAAATATTAAGAGGCAGATTCTTAACTTTTTAGCTTTTCAACAGGAAAAGATTAGAGGGAGAATTCAGAATAATTCCATATACTCAGAAAAATTAATGGACACACTGGAAAGGAATTGAGCTCAAAGTTCTTTGGCTATTTTTTTAAAAAGAGAAAAGCCATTCTAATTCTTTCCTCAAAAGTCACTTTAAATTCTCAGGGGATAAAATTCTTATTAAATAAATATTTAGTTGATATTTACTCAAAACAATGAATTGACTTCACATCGAAATAAATTTGTACTTTGATGTGCTGTTCTGGACATAAGATATTATTGTTGATAAATGCTGGAGAGGGTGTGGAGAAAAGGGAACCCTCTTATACTATTGGTGGGAATGTAAACTAGTACCACTATGGAAAACAGTGTAGAGATTCCTTAAAAAACTGGAAATAGAACTGCCTTATGACCCAGCAATCCCACTGCTGGGCATACACAATGAGGAAACCAAAACTGAAAGAGACACATGTACCTCAGGTTCATCGCAGCACTGTTTACTATAGCTAGGATATGGAAGCAACCTAGATGTCCATCAGCAGATGAATGGATAAGAAAGCTGTGGTACAGATACACAATAGAATATCACTCAGCTATAAAGAATGCATTTGATTTGGACTCTGGGGGAGAGGGAGAGGGTGGGATGATTTGGGAGAATGGCATTGAAACACGTATACTATCATATATGAAACGAATCGCCAGTCCAGGTTTGATGCATGATACTGGATGCTTGGGGCTGGTGCACTGGGACGACCAAGAGAGATGGTACAGGGAGGAAGGAGGGAGCGGGGTTCAGGATGGGGAACACGTGTATACCTGTGGCGGATTCATGTTGATGTATGGCAAAACCAATACAATATTGTAAAGTAATTAACCTCCAATTGAATTAAATAAATTTATATTTTAAAAAATTCTTAATGGAAAAAAAAAGAATGCATTTAAGTCAGTTCTAATGAGGTGGATGAAACTGGAACCTATTATACAGAGTGAAGTCAGTCAGAAAGAGAAACACCAATTCAATATATTAATGCATGATCCTATATGCAAGACAGCAAGAGACACAGATGTAAAGAGCAGACTTTTAAACTCTGGGGGAGAAGGCAAGGGTGGGATGATTTGAGAGAATAGCATTGAAACAGGTATATTATCCATATAAAATAGATGACCAGTGTAAGTTTGATGCATGAAGCAGGGCACTCAAAGCTGGTGCTCTGGGACAACCTAGAGGGATGGGGTGGGGAGGGAGCTGGGAGGGGTGTTCAGGATAAGGGGGACACATGTACACAGGTGGCTGATTCATGTCAATGTATGGCAAAAACCACCACAGTATTGTAAAGTAGCCTCCAATTAAAATAAATAAATAATTTTTTTAATTAAAAAAAAAAGATTTTATTGTTGAGAACTTCCTAATTCTATAATGTTGTTAGAGATTTAGTTGTCTTAAAAATCTACTACTGTACACATACACACACACACACACAACTTAATGATGAATCTTTGATCAGGAAATTAACCCAAATTACCATGTCTTTCTTTGGGATCATACTACCTGTTTTCGATCACTGATTTCAGTGTTATAGAATGTGGCCTATCTGCTTCAAAATCAGGTGCAATTTTGTTCTCAGATGCATGTGGCCTGATAACCCTCCTATCACATGATAATTAGGACTTGGAAGAAAATAATTATTTTAAGTAAATTTAAGCATGTGGAATCACCTTGACTAGGAAACTGTCTGCCCGGGGGTCAAAAATCTTGAACATGTGAATTATATTTGTTTAGGTTTTTGATATTGAGGAAGTTGGTTGCAGTGCCCTCTTTATGAAGATCCATGGAGGAAATTTTCTTCAGGAATCTTTGTGCTTCTCTTGAGTGTCTGATTTGTTTCCATTTCCTGGTTTTCAAATTGACTGTTAGGCAGCTCAGAGCAAAATTTTTGGCCTTTTTCCAGCAAGTCAACAGAGCTTCATGGGTTATATTTTCTGTACCAGCCCCAGACTTTATCTTATTTTCCCTGCAATCCAATTTTCTCACTGTGTTTTAAAAATAGAATTGTAATATATTCTTGTAAACTACATTCTTCTTGGGCTAAAATGAGATGTAAAACAGTGAATAAACAAATGAATGAACAACAATAAATTATTTTTTAAATTACAAATAAATATCAATATAAGCACAAAAAATTACAAAGAAATACATTGCAGCTCATTTTCAAGTTGCTCGTTAAATCCATCTTACTTTAACATGTTCCAAATCTTTCTTTATACATGGATGTCTCTTTTCTGACATCAACTGTGAGCTTTATGACACAAATATAATGAAGGGACTAAGAAGGTTTCAGGTTGATTATGACTTTTCAACATTGAAGGGGGAAAAGTAGATTTAAAAAGGTCTGAGGAAGATCCTGTGATTTATGTATTTCTGTGCAAGACAGTATAAAAGAAGAGCATGTGATATATATTCCATCCCAAGGAGAGTGGAGAAAGCAGTGTTAAACTGTTCCCAGATCACTTCCCAGCAGTTTTTTTTTTTTTTGTCCAGAGGACTTGAGGGCTGCTTAGAAAGTGCAGGCAATTGGCCATTTTTAGAAAGTGCAATTGGCCAATGCAGGAGACATAAGAGACACAGGTTCAATTCCTGGGTCAGGAAGATCCCCTGGAGGAGAGCACAGCCATCTGCTTAAGTCAGTATTCTTGCTTGGAGGATCCCAAGGACAGAGGAGGCTGGTGGGCTGCAGTCCACAGGGTCGAAGGGATGGACATGACTGAACCAACTCAGCACACAGGCAGTCGCACAACAGCCTACTGTAGAGCACAGGGAACTCCCCTCAATATTCTCTATGGACCTCTGCGGGAAACGACTCTAAAAAAGTCAATCTATGTACAACCGATTCACTTTGGTATACAACAGAAACTAACACTGTGAATCAACTATACTCCAATAAAAAAATTAATAAAAAACGAAATGCTTGAACAGTTTTTCATTTGTTCTCAGCATAAAACACCAAGTCTGCCAGGGGCTCCTGCATGGTGTGGCCCCGTGCTTTTCTCAGGCCACTCTACTCCTACATCCTTAAGTTCTATTTGCACTTTGGGGTCCTTAACAGGTCAGTTCGGTCGCTCAGTCGTGTCCGACTCTGCGACCCCATGAACCGCAGCATGCCAGGCCTCCCTGTCCATCACCAACTCCTGAAGTTTACCCAAACTTATGTCCATTGAGTCGGTGATGCCATCCAACCATCTCATCCTCTGTTGTCCCCTTCTCCTCCTGCCTTCAATCTTTCCCAACATCAGGGTCTTTTCAAATGAGTCAGTTCTTCGCATCAGGTGGCCCAAATATTGGGGTTTCAGCTTCAATATCAGTCCTTCCAATTAACAGGTCAAGAGCTTTCCATTCTATCTCAGGGCTCTATTACAAGCTATTCTCTGTGCCCGCAGACCCCCAACTCCACTGGAGATGCCTACCTTGGTCAGCCATTCAAACCTAGGCCATTTGTTTTCCTTCCTACCCACTGCACCCACCTGGGGAGAGCAATGTAGTGTGGTGGTTTGAGGGGCTCTGCCTTCAAAATGCATTCAAATCCCAGATCCACCACTTGTTTGCTGCTCTGTGACTTTGGAAAGTTACTGGACTTGTCTGGGTTTCCCCACCTATAGCATGGGGATGATTAAAAATATTTTGAGAATTAAATTTAACAGATGATAAACTCTTATAACAGTAATATAAGTTCTCATTTTATATACTCCAATTTTATTCCAGTTGTTTGCCAAGTTTGAGACCTGTCACCTAGGAAAGGTTTATAGTGCCTCTTTGCCCACTCGCCCCCATTCACCGCCAACACCTCCCACCCCAATTTACTTACTGAGCACTGAGAATGAGTGAACAGAAAGCATGAAGAAAGGCTGGTCCTCCACGTTTAGGAGGGACCATGAAGTGAGCTTGTTCAAGAAGACGAGGCTCTGGCCTCTAAGTTTACAGTTTTGCAGGACACAAACAGAACAAGCGTAGCTACGGGAAGGGGAATCTCTGGGTCAGCCAGAGCCTTCTAAGGGCAGTCCAGAGGAAAACACTTGGCCGAGAGAACCAGATTCACGAGCACCAAGGCCTAGGAAGGCGGCAAGACTCCTAGGGCACCTGAGTAGCGCGCTCTGCGGAGGTTTGCTTAGTCCTCCCGCCACAGAAAGACCTGCAGCATCCGGTCTAGCCAGAGACCGCCTGGCCAGGCCCGCACCGCCCACGTCCGGAGGATTCCCGGGATTGGCTGCCGGACCGCCCTACCCTCGACCGTCCCGCCCCGGATGCCCTACTCGCGCCCCGCCCTGCCCCGCTTGTATTGTCTCCGCGCAGCACGCGCGCACCGGCCTCAGTGTTGCCGAATTGAGCGGTGAGTGTAGGTCAGTGCGGCGGGGAGGGCACCCGGCCGCCCTGCGGGCCGGGTAGGGCTGGGCTCGCCCCTCGTCCCCTCGAGCTTTGCCCGCCCGGAGCTCCACTGCTCTCGGCGGCCAGAACGCAGGGGTAGAGCAGCTCTCGGCGGCCTGGGAGGGACGGGCGGCGGTGCCCGTCCCGGGGCCGCTCGAGGCACATTGCGCCGCGCCGAGTCGCCAGGAGGCTTCCAGGCTGACCGACCCGGGCGCGGTAACAAGTTTGCGCTTTGCTTCCCCAGGGTGCAGCCGCGGCTATTTTGTAGCGGGGTCCGGCCCCACCGAGACTGCGGCGGCTACAGCGGATCTTGAACCAACCGTGGGCCTGGGGAGTTTATCTCCAGCTACTGCCGGCTGCAGCGGCCTGAGTACTAAGCGCAGGTATGACCCTTGAAGCAGTCCTCGGGCCTAGAAAAAGATAATGTCATGAGCCCGGGACTTCCCCGCGCTGTCCAGACCTCCCCGCCCCCTGCTCAATCGCAGATGGCATCTCAGCTAAAGATTACCCAAAACGCCCCGCCTAAAACTTCCCGTGTCACTTCCGCAACCCACCCCCCACCCAGATACGCAGCTTCCTTGATCCTTCGCGCGCCCAGCCTGGTCGTTAGGCCGCTTGTCCCCTCTCCTTGCCTGAATAAAGGTAACCTGTCTTCGTGGAGGTCATTTTCCTTTATTCTTTGCCTCTTTCTGAACTATTGCTTTCATTTTTTTGGTGCTGAAACCCCGGAATGGGCGAGGCACTCGTGTCTCTCTCTACTCTTTCTCATCTCTCCTCTCTCTCTCTTTCCTCTCTCTCTCTCTCTGACGACCTCCGGAACAGGGAACTCTGGCCATTCGACCGCTCCGCATCCAACATTCCACTCACTCCGGCCCCTACATTAAGGTAAGATCCGGATAGTGTTCTAGAGGTACCCTAGTATACTGTCCTCTGGCCTAAGGCCACTCTGTAACCGACGGTGGGGGCCGCTCCGCCTTGATACTGAGCTCTCTTCTCATAACTCCTATTGTGACTACGGGTGACGACCCAAACTCACAATAAATAAGAGCCTCTGCTTGCCTCCCAATCATGGGGTCTGGCCAATCTATCCCAAAAGAGTTCCCTCTGGCCTGCGTCCTCAAAAATTCCACACGACTCTTGCTGAACTCAAGGCTAGCTGCTTAGAGCAGCTCTGTATGCAGATCTGGCCTCAGTACTAATTAGACAATCAAAACCGCTGGCCTGAATTTGGCGCATTTGACTTTTACATTCTTCAAGATCTTACCAACTTCGTAAAATGGCAAGTGGTCAGAGGTCCCACATGCCCAAGCCTTTTGGGCCCTTCAGAGTAGGCCCTCCCTATGCAAATCCTGTTGCATGAGGTCCTTCTGTGCACCTTGCCTCCCAAACAAAAGGACCCTTCTGCGTCAACCAGCTCCGCATGACATTCTGCACCCCTAGAGTTCGACCCTGCCGACGAGCCCCCTCCCTACCAGCCACACCATCAACCCCCTCCTTCCCCCTCACGGAACTCACCTACTGACTCTGAAACCTCTCCTGAGCCTTTCTCATCCCCATGACCCCATTCCCCCAGTCCCTCCTACCCCCTTCCCAACCCGCCTGCCACATAATCACATACGCAACACGCTTCCCCTGAGAGTGGCAGGACCAGAAGGCCCCACCCGAGTCCATGTGCCATTTTCATTGTCAGACATGAGCCAGATAGAAGAAAAGTTAGGATCATTTTCTGAAAACTGTACCAGGTACAGAAAAGAGTTCCTGAGGCTTACCCAGGCCTATAACCTTCACGTGGAGTGACATATATTATATCCTAAATGCCACTCTAAATCCAGATGAAAAAGACCATATCTGGCAAGCTGGGCCAGCCCAGCTGCTGATGAGGTGGTGCCTCAACTAGAACCTCACTGGACATACCAGCCCAGTGACCCAGGCGTCAGGGGACTCAATCATATGGTCATCTGCCTCCTAGAGGGCATGCAGAAGAATGCTCATCCATGTCAATTCTGATAAATCACCCAAGGGGCAGACGAAAATTCAGCCTTGTTGGTGCGCCTCACAGAGGCAGTCCAAAAGTATAACAACCTCAATATCAGTCCGCCCCTGACATTAAACGCAAACTTCGACAACTAGAGAAGGGCCCCAAGATCTCCCCAAAGGGACCTTCTAGAAGTAGCCTTCAAGGTTTTCAATAATAGGAGGAGGCTAAAAGAGAAAAAGACTGAGAGAAAGGCTAAATATACCTTTTTGGCAGCAGCAATTAAGGCAAGAGATCAGCCCAGCGCAAGTCATCCCAGACTGGGACTTAAACCATCCCCCTCCCCAACCCCCCCAGCCCAGACCCTGTAACCAGTTGGGAGACTGGTCAAAGGCATGCCCAGACCCACCAAACCACACCAAGGCGTGCCTGAACTGAGGCCAATGGGGACACTGGAAGGTGGACTGCCCCCAGGGATGCCCTGGCACCCCTGGGGAGGTCCCCAGCTCTCCCCAAAACTCCAGCCCAACCCTGTGAGAGTTGGTCCAATGATGGAAACCAGGTTCCCGCCCCCCACCCTGGCCCACGTCCTGGACACGAGCTCAGAACTCAGGGTGGACGGGATAGTGGCTGGGAGAAAGGTCTCCTTCATAGTAGACATTGGAGCTACCTTCTCTCTCTTGATCTCCTACTCTGGCCCAACCCCAAACTCAGAGCTCACAATCGAGGGGGTCTCTGGAGTTGCCCTGAGCCCAAGAATCAGCCTCCCACTACTCTGTCAATTTGGAAACTTGACCCTCGAACACTCATTTCTCATAATGCCTCAGTGCCCCATGGTGCTCCTGGGGAGAGATCTGTTACCCAAATTAGGGGTGTCTATTACCATATGCCTCTCATTGCAGTCTCTGTTCTACATGCAGATGGCACCTGGACCCTCCGAATCCCCTACTCCTGACCTTCCCTGGACCTACCTGCCGTAGACCCCTGAGTCTGGGATACTGGTCACCCATCCATAGCCAGACATACCCCAGTCCACATCACCTTAAAGGACCCCTCAGCTGTAATCGTCCAACAACAGTACTCTCTCACTCTGGAGGCCCACAGGGGACTTAAGCCTATCATTGACTGTCTTCTTCAGGCCTCCATCTTAATTCCTACCCATTCACCACACAATACCCCCATTCTGGCAGTAAAAAGGACACCCAAGCTCTTGGAGACTGGTCCAAGACCTACGAAAAATCAGAAACCATCACACCAACACTCAGTAGTCCCCAATCCCTACACCCTTCTGTCTGCCATTCGCCCAACTACAACTTTCTTCTCAGTATTAGATGTTAAAGATGCCTTCTTGACCATCCCCCTCCGTCCCCTCTCCCAACCCCTCTTCACCTTCACCTGGCAAGACCCCGAGACTCATGTTTCCCAACAACTAAAGTGAACAGTTCTCCAAGGGTTCAGGGACAACCCGCACTTTTTTGGACAGATGCTTACAGAAGGATCTACAGACACTCGACCTGGCCCCTGGTCACCTCCTTCAGTATGTAGATGACCTCCTTCTTTGTAGCTCAACCTGAAAGCTTTGCCTCCAACATACTGCCAAACTCCTTGGGGCCCTGGGGTTCTGGGGTTATCGGGTGTCCCGATCCAAGGCCCAGATAGCCCAGACAAACATCACTTACCTGGGACCCTCCCTATCCTACCAACGGAGAACCATTCCTCCAGACAGAATCCAGGCCTTAAATTGACTGCCTGCCTCCAAAAACAAAACAGAACCTCATGTCTTTCCTCAGCCTCCTAAACTTTTTCTGTATCTGGATCCCCAATTTCTCTCTCATTGCAAAGCCAGTTTATGAGGCAACCAAAGAGTCCCTAGATGAACCTCTCTTTGATCCCTCCTCACTGGCTCTCCCATTCACCAGCTCACTGAGAGCCTCCTCCGAGTGCCAACTCTCCACCTACCAAATTATACCAGACAATTTTTTCTCTGCCCATTCCAGTCAAGGACAGGCCCTGGGGCTTCTATGCCAGCAGGCTGGAGACACCTGGACTCCTGTAGCCTGTTTATCAAAACAGCTTGACCTGGTGACCAAGGGGTGGGCTCCCTGCTTACAAGCCACGGCTGCCATCGCAGCCCTGGTACCAGAAGCAAACAAATTCTCTAGACATGCCCCCTGACAGTCTGCTCTCCACACACCCTCCAAGACCTACTGTCACAACAGGCTTTACTCCCTTTCCTCTTCCAGGATACAGGTTCTACGTGCCTTTTTTCTCAATCCCCAACTCTCGTTCTCTCCCTGTGCTCTCCTTAACCCTGCCAGTTTATTACCCATGCCTCTACAGCAGACCTTCCCCTACATCACTGTAGTCTCAAAATCCCCTCCAACAGTTGACAGATCAGCCCATGTTAGACCCTAACACCCCATACTGGTTCATTGATGGCAGCTCTCAAAAATCTCCACCCTTTGCGGCAGGATATGCCATCATCCAGGGAAACCTTCATCACAACCACGAGACACAGATAATTGACACCTCACCTATGCCACCTCACACCACTTCCCAACAGGCAGAACTAGTAGCCCTCACCAAAGCTTTGACCCTAGCTAAACATCTAAGAGTTAGCATCTACACAGACTACAAATATGCCTGTAACAGTTCACTCAAACTTCCTGATACGGAGGGAAAGAGGGTTCCACACCCAGAAGGGATCCCCTATTATTAATTCTGACCTGATCTACAAACTTCTAGAGGCCACACTCTTACCAAACAGCTTCCATCCTCCACTGTAGGGGATATCAAAAGGGAAATCTCATATCAACCTACAACAATGTCGCAGATCAAAAGGCAGGAGGTAGCCCTGTCCCATCCCTCCCTCCAGTCCCGTCATTTTAGCCTTGACTCCATCGGAGCCTCCCACCACCAGAGAAATTCCCTCCTGTCTACACTCACTGTTACATCCTTCGTCCAAGGTACTCCAACAGGTCATCCACAACCACTTACCCATATCTACTGCTGACCAAAAATATTTAGATGACCTTACCCATTCCTGTTAGATATGTCAACAAACTAATCCCAATTCCAACCTTAAACCTACATCCTTTCCAACCCATCAGATGCGTGGCAGTCTCCCAGCACAAGAGGAGCAGACAGACTCTACTCATATGCCCCCAGTTCGTAGAGTCAGTATCTGCTGGTCCTGTAGACACCTTTTCGGGATGGGTAGAGGCATTTCCCACCACAAACAAAAGAGCCCACACTGTGGCCCAGGTCCTCCTCACAGAAATCATCCCCAGGTTTGCCTTGCTTTCATCTCTATAGTCTGATAATGGCCCAGAATTCATGTCTAAGGTCACCCAACAACTTGTCCAATTCTTACACATCCCCTGGAAATTTCACATTCCATATTGTCCCTGGTTCTCAGGGAAGGTAGAAAGGATGAACAGGATAAGTAAAGAAACTCTTACCAAATTATCCCTTGAGGTGCATCTAGATTGGACTAAACTTTTGCCAGTCATTCTCCTAAAAGTACGAGCTTTGCCTAGAAAACCCCTTGGGCTAAGCCCCTTTGAAGTTACGTATAGAAGACCGTAAACCCTTCCGGAGTTCCCCCTAAAACTCCTCCCATACCAAACTCCCTACACTCCCCTCTGCTAGCAGAACTAACTCCACAGTGCCCCCCGGAAATAGGTCAACCACAGCTTGCCCGCTCCTCACCCCCTCTACAAATTGGGGACATGGGCTATCTGTCTGAAGATCCCCAGGGTGACCCCAAAGTAGCAGGGAGCATTCAAAATCATCCCCCTTACCCCGACTGCAGCTAAGCTCAAAAAGGTCGCTTCCTGGAAATGCCTCTCTTAGCCTAAAACAGGTTGACTCCAGTCTTGCGCTGGTCTCCCTCACAGGGCCCACCTCCTTAAAAATCACCCGGAGACAACCTCTGTCGATCATCTAAGAAGACACTGACCTGGACACTCATAATCTACAGCTGTTCCTGACCTGACTATTACAAGACCTCTGGACCAGTGCCCTGGCAGGAACCTCCTTCAAAGACCTGACCACACTCGTGTCTCAACTGTGGCTTAAGGGAACCTTCTACAACCTAACTCCAGACGAAATTTATTTCTTTACTCTCAGCCTCTACATCATTCTACATCCTGAGTCGTCTTCCTCAGATTCAAGCTACCACAAATTTGGGGACTTCCGCCTCTCGCCAGATTGGCCTCTCCCCATCTCTCTAGCCATAACTGTACTCTTAGCCTTTGCAGTAGGCCTAACAACTGTCTCCCTTCTAGACTGGTCACCCATCCTCCATCTCTTCGTTGGTGCTGCCTACGCTGTCAGCTACTGTATTTTACTCCTAGGATTCTGTTTCCTCCACATTGTCTAACTACCAGACCCATGACTCCCCTGTTCCTTATCCTTGCTGTGCTCCCCGGCCTTCTGGCTAGTCCCTGCCCCTGCAATGAAATTCATTCCTATGTCCATTCCTCATGTTATAATACGGCCCCTAAACCATGCACCATGAACATCGGGGCGGGAAAGTCCAAATCCCTACTCACTGTTAAAGTACAGAAGACAGGGAGTGCCGTGAGCACCTGCTATAAGCCAAATGGAAAAGACATATGTTTCTATCCCACTACCCACTGGGGGTACTCAGACGGGGGAGGGGCACAAGATCAACAGCGTAAAAAGAACCAAGAACAGGTTATAAGAAACCTAATCTCCCAATCGGGCAACCCCTGAGCCCAACAGATGCCCAGACTACCTTTCCCAATTACGGCCCCTCGTAAATCCTTCTGACAACTGACACCTTATCCTCATCAACTCATTCCAGTTCTTCTAGAACACTCACTATGCATCCCAGTGCTGGATATGCATGTTGCTATCTTCATCACTACACATGGCAATCCCTTTACCCTTCACTTGGTTGTCACAGGGCAACTGTTCCCTCCCCTCCCCAACAAAACCCTACACAACTCATTGGGCTGGTCTCTGACAATATCCTCCTTTCAGCCCCTTCAAACCTAACCTGTGTTAACTGCTGTAGTCCCAACTACACTGGGCTCACGAACTCTACTCTCCTTCTGTTCCACTTGGGTTCTCTGGGACAGCACAAGTGATTGCATCAGCCTGGGAATCTTCATTCTCTGAGGGACCTATGCCTACTCATGTCTTCCCCCCAACCCCTGGTCCTTGGTCTTTCTGACCCCAAGTCTTACCACCTAAAAGAGAACAAGTAGCCGAACCCCAGGTGAGACATTCCCACAGGAAAATACAGGCTGTCATGGCCCGCCTCCTGATTGGGACCGGCATAGCGGCAGCTCTGGCCACTGGGATTGGGGGCATCTTGACCTCAGCCCATTTTTACTACAAACTGTCCCAGGAACTTAGGAATATGGAACAGGTGGTGGAGTCCTTTGTTGCAGTCCAAAGGCAAATTAACTCATTGGCTTCTGTGGCCCTACAAAATAGATGAGCCCTGCACCTTCTCACCACAGAAAAGGGACGAATTTGCCTTTTCCTGGGAGAAGACTACTGCTCTTTTGTTAACGAAACAGGCATAGTCCAGGGTAGGGTCAGAGAACTTAGAGACAGAATCAAAGGCCACAAAAAAAGAGTTACAAAAGCTTTCCACTCCCCGAAGCCTGTTCCAACTGGCCCTCCCTTGGTTGCTCCCTTTCTTGGAACCATTAGTACTTATTATCTTACTCCCTTATTTGGCCCCTGTTTCTTCAATCTCTTTCAAAGGTTTCTCCAAGACCGGATTCGGGCCATCTCTCAAGACCAAGTCAAAGACCATTCTTGTTGAGAGCCTCACCTTAATGTCGGAAAAAGGAAACCCTTGGCCCTAGAAAGATCCTCTGTTCCAGACCCCAAAACCATCGCCCCTATCCAGCAGGAAGTAGCCAGAGAGATACGGCGCCCTTTTCCCATCCTTTTATGACTTCAGGGTCTGTAATGGAGTCCTCAGGCCTAGAAAAAGAAGATAACTACCTCAAGGGCCTTTGCTGGACCACCTGACTTTAGGGAAAACAAAACTGAACTTTGCCCCATTCCAGTACTCCAGGCAGATTGCATCAGCCTGGAACTTTCCACCCCCTGCTCAACTGCAAATGCCATCTCAGGTAAAGATTACCCAAAATGCCCCACCTATTCCTTACAACCCTGTCCTTGAGTGAAAGTAAGATGACCCAGGCCTGAGCATGTGGCTAATGGCGACGAGAGGGTTCCCAAGCTCCATGCAAAGGCTTGGATCAGGCTCTTCCTTAATGTTAAAAGAAATGGACGTTCACTGGCTTCACCCACCAGAACAGCTTCTAGTGGGTTTTCAGACTCAGCTAAAGAAACTGCTGATGTTCACGGATATTATCAAGAGGAGTGCAGGAAATTGTAGAGAACCCTGTGAGAAACCCAGATTGCCCTTTCCAGTGCCCTTTTAAGGCTGACGCAGTGCCTTAAGAGGCTAACACAGGAGGGTAAAGCAAGTCTCCATAAAACCCACAGAAGAGATTTTAGAACTCCTCTCTGGATCCTGTCTGGAGTCACAACTGAACCAGAAGATTTTAAGTCTTAGCACTTACTAGCATGTGTATAGTTAATACCAAGGTCATTAAATTTAAACTTGACCTTCAGTTTGACAGTACTTTCAGGCCTGATTTTTAGATTCCTCTGGGGGTCCCATCTAGTGTATTCAAAAATACAAGGCAGTTTGGATACTTTGGTCACCTCTGATGGTGGAAAAAGATCTAGAAGATGGAACACGTGTACAAATTTTCTATTCAAAAAGGTAATTTTAAAACATTTATTTTTTTAGGTTGAAAACTACAGGTACAAGCCATTGAAGCCAGAATGCTCTCTGATGCTGGTATTCTAACCGACCTATACCAACTGTATCACTCTGCAGTGTACAACACACAAGTGCGTCTAATGAGGCCAGCTATTCTCACATAACTTGTAGCAGCTATGGATCTGCACTGGCACAGGAGTTGGGTCAGTGGGATAATGCTGGTGGTTTAATTCTCCCAGCTTTATGAAGTGGGCAGTGTAAAATTACAGATGAAGCAGTAGTTCAGGTAGTGAATTAATATTCCATCACATGCATAGCCCTAAACAAGGAGCCTCATATGTACCTTTTTGGCTATGTAAACTATGGAAAGTCATGTATCTCTCTCGAGATTTAGTGTCCTTGTGTAACAGTAGAAGTATTCAAATAGAGATTAGGCCATTTGGGGAGGGAGTTAGGATTAGAGACTTATTAAGAATATATGTCGAAATTTGGCACAAAGGGACCATTCTTCAGCATGTTAAATGTTGCTGATGAATGTAGAACAGTGAGCTGTAAGAAGAAATTTAAAGGACACAATGATGCTAGATTGTTAGAATTCTGAAAGTATTGGAGGTGATGGGAAAGTTTTCATATGGGAAGAAATGTCAGTGTAGCAAAATTAACAGCCCAGTAGGAGCTAGGAATTCTTCCTCTTGATCAGCACTGAATGTTCACAAATACCTCATTTTCCAGAAATCTTAAAGGTATTCACCTAGGACTCACTCTTAAAACATTGTTTTAGCCTCTGTGTAAACTTCATTTCTTTACTATTCCATATTCTGTAAAATCTAGCCTCCTAATATAGGAAATTCAACAAATATGTTGTAAAAGCATAATTGCTAGAGGGAAAAGATGGAGGGAAAGGCGTGTGTATGCACTGTGAGTGGAGGACATAATTTCAGATAGAGCTGGCTGAGACTAACTACAGAAGATCTGAAAGGGCTGCAGAGGGTAACATGGTTGTTACAGTCAACCTTTGAGTAACATGGATTTGAACTTCATGGGTCCCCTTATTCACAGGTATTTTCAGTAGTAAATACATTACTACATGGTTGAATTTGTGGATGCAGAGGGCCATCTATAAATTATTCAGATTCACTCCTTTATTATTCAAAGGTCAACTGTACATATTTGGATGAAGAGGATTTCAGTAGAGGGAAAGGAAGTAAAAAGGCCCTGGGGAGGGATGTTTTTAAAGGTTTGTGGGGAAAGCAAAGTGAAGTAGCAGAGAAGTGGCCTTAAGTTTGTGTGCAGGGCTAGGGTGGATATTTGAGACCATTCTAAGACGGCAGCTTGCTTTCTGGCCTGTCAGACCTCGGAATGCTATCACTTAACCTACAATGCCCCCTGCCATCCATATACTTTCCCACGTTTCTATTAAGTGCTATCTTCCCTCCCCAGTGCTCTTATTCTGGATTTCTATAGCACCTTGTAATGCCCCTATACTTGGAAGCACATTTTGTAGTTTCTTGTGAGCTTGCCTACCTGCCCCTGCCAATAAAATCCATCTTGGTTTCTACCATATTCCTGGGGTCTGACTAAATACCTGGCATATTATAAGTTCTCAAATACTTAGCCCTAAAACCATGGTGACTATAGTACAAGGAGCAGTATCATTTATAATACTATTGCTGCTGCTGCTAAGCCGCTTCAGTCCTGTCCGACTGTGCGACCCCATAGACGGCAGCCTACCAGGCTCCACCGTCCCTGGGATTCTCCAGGCAAGAACATGCTAGTTGTGTTGAATTGTCTTATAAATCACACTGAAGTAAGTGGCTTACTTAGGAGTGGAGCCTAGATTCGAATCCCCATCCTAAATGATCTCTGACCAGTTCTTCAATTTCTTTATCTTTGGTGGTGGATTAGTCGCTAAGTCGAGTCTAACTCTTAAGTTGATGATAGTACTGGAGTTTATACACAGTACATCTAACTCCCTGGTGAGTAGTAGGTACTTAGTAGTGCTATAGGATCATTTTGATAATACTGTATGGTCACTGTAATTTAGATCAAAATGAAAACACTGATACTTGATATTTATATGGTACTAAGATGCTGGCTTTAATGTTCATTTAAAAAAATGATAGAGTACCTGCTATGGGCCAAGACCTATTCTGGGTATTGTGAACAAAGCAGATCAGAGTATGTAATTGCAACTGGTCTTTGACAGAGGCCTCCGGTGTAAAGGCCTGTGACTAGTTAGCATTTTGGTGGAAATGGTATTTGGTAGACTAAAGGCCTAGATGAAAGTCTGAGGGCACGAGCAAAGTTTCCAAGGGTAACCACTGGTTGCACAAGAAGCTTCACTCCACTGAGCCCTGCTGGTGGCTCTCTGTCCCTTGAGGAGTCACTTGGGCTGGGCAGACAGGTGGAAACCTTGGGTCTGCCACAGATTTCCCCCTCCCAGGAAGCAACTGCAACCCGTACAGTCCTGTTCATACATTGGTTTTCCAAAATTTTTTTTAATAACCAGAAATTTGTTCTTTAAAATTCTACAGTCCATGGAGTTACAGTCCATGCAGGCTACAGTCCATGTGGTTGCAGAGTCAGACACGACTGAGTGACTAAGCACAGCACACAGGTTGCAACAAATATTGATACTGAATAATGGCAGCTTCATGCTAGAGATTGGTAATAGATGGGCAGACCCAAGTTTCTGAATAAAAAACATTGAATTTCAGTATTCTTGTGGGGCTGTCACAGTCAATAAATAAAACATCATTGAAAAGATTGTTGTTTACGTGTTGTCATTCACAGTAATGCCTTTTGAATCTCATTCCTTTCAAAGAAGTTAGGATCAAAACTCACCATAGCAAGTTGTAGACCTGAATAGAGTGAAAGTATAAAAAACTCCCCACCATTCCTTTCTTGCTGACAGATTTGAATACCTATATTTAATAACTTGCCACAGCAAAAAAGTTTCATTATTACAAGTCTGAATATTTCTGCCTAAAAGTGGCCACTCAGATATTCCCATTACCTCTGGCCTTATTCCCTGATTCCCTGGAGGCTCAGAAGGTAAGGGATCCATCTGCAATGTGGGAGACGTCAGTTCCATCCCTGGGTTGGGAAGATCTGGAGGAGGGCGTGGCAACCCACTCCAGTATTGCCTGGAGAATCCCCAAGGGCAGAGGAGCCAGGCAGACTAGTCCATGGGGTAGCACAGAGTTGAACGCGACTGAAGCAACTTGGCATTCCTAATTCTGGTGCAGCCCTATTTTGGTTAGACTGCTACAGGATCATTGCCCACAACAGAGTCTGCTAGGAACTTCCCTCAGGTGCACGTTTCCTTTCAGGATGAGTGTATTTAGCTTCTTACTCTTTTTTTTTTTTTTTTCTTCTTAAATTGACTTTCAGGAAAATTCCTGACCCTCAACTGTTCATGTGTAATATGGGTAACTGCAATATCCTTGCATCGTCCTGGGTGTCATCTCTGCCTTCAAGCCTTTTATGCTAGTCAGAGGCTTGCTCTTGACAGTTCTTCACCATACGTTATATTTAACATTTCAAGGGTCTCGCAGATTTACACTTAGCTTTATACAAAGTTGAATACGAAAGTTTTGCTCTAAATAATGATCATTCGTTTTTATGGTTGAAAAACATTGTCATCTACTCACAAAAGTAGCTGGCAACCTAGAAAGCAGTGTGGTCAGCTGAAACGTGTTGTATCAATAGGCCACATGCGTAACAAGAGAATGGATGCTGTTGTCTACAATCTGCTTTCAGTTCTTTTGGGGTATATACCAGGAGGCCGAACCTCAGCATTTGCTATTTTCTACCACTTTGCACAACAGTACGTGAATATTCAGGTATGTACAGGGCTCAGTATTCGAGATCCCCATTTACCTTTTACCCCTTTCTTGGCCGTGCTTTTTCTGCAGTGAAAAATAGACTCAGCCACAAGACTTAGTATTAAGTGTAAAATACTTGAAGATAACTTTGTGTTGTTTGCCAAGTGCAAGAATTCAATACATACTGACACACCCCATTACTGGAGGAATCTGCATTACTGCTTTAAGTGTTTCCATTAGAGACGACCTTCAAAATGTAGATGACTTTACCCTCACTTAACTATCTGTACAGCAGCCGAATAATCACGAACTAGAAACAGGCTGGAACAAGAACCGACCATTTAAGCGAGGCGGTTCATTCATCTTAAGCATTCTATCTCACTGTCCTGCGAGCACTCAAGCGCGATAATCAGAGAGCCACAAACTCATCCACTATTTTTAATGCAAATATCCCTTCCGAGGCCGCAAACCGTTCAGTAGACGGAGCGAGCGTCAGTGCCCGGCAGGGCCCAATCAGGTCGCGCTTTACTACCTTGGGTTCCTCCCGCCAAGCGGCAGCACAGCCGCGCCAACAGCGAATCTCCGCCCCGCGGAGAGGAAGGCGGGGAACCGCGAGGGAAAACCCAAGACCGGGCGGCTAAGCGACCCCACGGCCCGGGCCCAGCCTCACCTCCGCCTCGGGCACCATGGGTCCAGGGTTCGAGACAGGCAGCTCTCTGCCTGCGGCTCGTCAAACTCCCTGACCACGCCCACTGCCCCTCAAAGCCCCGTGGCTCGGGGTAGCGAGCGAATACAGGCCACCAGGGGCCGAGGCATCCGAGGTGGACAAAGACACCGCACCCTCCACCCACCGGCAGTGAGACCAAGTGTCCCAAATCCGGTGGAAGACCTGCACCCTCGCGAGAGTTCTGACACGCCCCTACAGGCCGCGAGAACCTGGGGGACGCAGCCTGCCAATCACCACATGGAGGCGGTTCCGCGCGCACCCAATTGGCTAAGCACGGGAAGGTTCGGGTCCCATTGGCGTGTTTTCCGGAGCCAACTTCGCCTTCTCTGTCTGAATGCTCGTCCCACTCTCCGGCTCCGCTTCTCAGTTGAGAAGGTGGGGAGCAGGCGAGGAAACGCCTACGCTTGCCCCCAGTTCCTAGTGCGAGAGCTTGGGCTGCCCGAGTAGAATCCCACCTCTTCACCCGTGGCATTTTAGAATCATTTCTTGCCCAGATTCTAGCATGTCTTGTCTTGTTCCTAACCTCAGTTTTCTAACCTGTGTCCCCAAATTGACCTTGTCCTGGCCAGGGAGCTGTTTTTACCTGTGCTTGGGAGAAAACAGGCTTCCATAGACCTTGCCAAATTAAGGTATTTCAAGCTTTATGGTCTCCAAACCTACATCTTGCTCTGCATAGCATGCAGTGAGAATTAAAAAAAATTTTTTTAACAATCGTTAACCACCACCCGCCGCCCCGCGTGCCTTAATTCATTAAATCAGCAAAATAATAATCACTGAAGTAGGTACTGTCAATCGTTTTTCAAGTGAAGAAACCAGAAGCACAGAGAACTTTAGTGACCTGCCCAAGTTCTGTGTTTGCTCTGCAAATATGAACTATACTCTCCTTTTCATCCCTGTCTCTCTTATTTTAATCCGGGACTTCATAATTGCTGGATTACCTCTACAAACAACTTCTTAACTCCTCTCCTTGCCATCCTCTACAAATCCAAGGATTAATCTTCCTAAGCCAAATCTGATCGTCTCTCTCAAATCCTTCTCAGGCCTTAGAAATGTCAAATCCTTCTGTGGTTCCTTATTGCCACTCTCTGGCACACAGTGCTATTTATTGAAATATTCACATCTGCAGATAAGTACACAAGCCATGTTGGCTATATAACCAGAAACGGAACTGTTGGATCAGAGTTGTGCTATGTTCAAATTTAGTAGACATTTTAAAGCAGTTTTCCAGAGTGTTTGCACAAATTTACACTCTGATCAGCAACATATGAGAGTTCCAGTCATTCCACATATTTGTCAGTGCTAAGTATGTCCTTATTACAAAATTCAGACTTAAATTGAAGAAAGTAGGGAAAACCGCTAGACCATTCAGGTATGACCTAAACCAAATCCCTTATGATTATACAGTGGAAATAAGAAATAGATTTAAAGGGCCTAGATCTGATAGATAGAGTGCCTGATGAACTATGGAATGAGGTTCGTGACATTGTACAGGAGACAGGGATCAAGACCATCCCAATGGAAAAGAAATGCAAAAATGCAAAACGGCTGTCTGGGGAAGCCTTACAAATAGCTGTGAAAAGAAGAGAGGCGAAAAGCAAAGGAGAAAAGGAAATATATAAGCATCTGAATGCAGAGTTCCAAAGAATAGCAAGAAGAGATAAGAAAGCCTTCTTCAGCGATCAATGCAAAGAAATAGAGGAAAACAACAGAATGGGAAAGACTAGAGATCTCTTCAAGAAAATTAGAGATACCAAGGGAACATTTCATGCAAAGATGGGCTCGATAAAGGACAGAAATGGTCTGGACCTAACAGAAGCAGAAGATATTAAGAAGAGGTGGCAAGAATACACGGAAGAACTGTACAAAATAGATCTTCACGACCCAGATAATCATGATGATGTGATCACTAATCTAGAGCCAGACATCTTGGAAAATGAAGTCAAGTGGGCCTTAGAAAGCATCACTACGAACAAAGCTAGTGGAGGTGATGGAATTCCAGTTGAGCTGTTTCAAATCCTGAAAGATGATGCTGTGAAAGTGCTGCACTCAATATGCCAGCAAATTTGGAAAACTCAGCAGTGGCCACAGGACTGGAAAAGGTCAGTTTTCATTCCAATTCCAAAGAAAGGCAATGCCAAAGAATGCTCAAGCTACAGCACAATTGCACTCATCTCACATGCTAGTAAAGTAATGCTCAAAATTCTCCAAGCCAGGCTTCAGCAATATGTGAACCATGAACTCCCTGATGTTCAAGCTGGTTTTAGAAAAGGCAGAGGAACCAGAGATCAAATTGCCAACATCCGCTGGATCATGGAAAAAGTAAGAGAGTTCCAGAAACACATCTATTTCTGCTTTATTGACTATGCCAAAGCCTTTGACTGTGTGGATCACAATAAACTGTGGAAAATTCTGAAAGAGATGGGAATACCAGACCACCTAACCTGCCTCTTGAGAAATCTGTATGCAGGTCAGGAAGCAACAGTTAGAAATGGACATGGAACAACAGACTGGTTCCAAATAGGAAAAGGAGTACCTCAAGGTCGTATATTGTCACCCTGCTTATTTAACTTCTATGCAGAGTACATCGTGAGAAACGCTGGACTGAAAGAAACACAAGCTGGAATCAAGATTGCCGGGAGAAATATCAATAACCTCAGATATGCAGATGACACCACCCTTATGGCAGAAAGTGAAGAGGAGCTAAAAAGCCTCTTGATGAAAGTGAAAGAGGAGAGTGAAAAAGTTGGCTTAAAGCTCAACATTCAGAAAACGAAGATCATGGCATCTGGTCCCATCACTTCATGGCAAATAGATGGGGAAACAGTGAAAACAGTGTCAGACCTTATTTTTGGGGGCTCCAAAATCACTGCAGATGGTGACTGCAGCCATGAAATTAAAAGACGCTTACTCCTTGGAAGAAAAGTTATGACCAACCTAGATAGTATATTCAAAAGCAGAGACATTACTTTGCTGACTAAGGTCCGTCTAGTCAAGGCTATGGTTCCTGTGGTCATGTATGGATGTGAGAGTTGGACTTTGAAGAAGGCTGAACGCCGAAGAATTGATGCTTTTGAACTGTGGTGTTGGAGAAGACTCTTGAGAGTCCCTTGGACTGCAAGGAGATCCAACCAGTCCATTCTGAAGGAGATCAGCCCTGGGATTTCTTTGGAAGGAATGATGCTAAAGCAGAAGCTCCAGTACTTTGGCCACCTCATGAGAAGAGTTGACTCATTGGAAAAGACTCTGATGCTGGGAGGGATTGGGGGCAGGAGGAGAAGGGGACGACTGAGGATGAGATGGCTGGATGGCATCACGGACTCGATGGACGTGAGTCTGAGTGAACCCTGGGAGATGGTGATGGACAGGGAGGCCTGGCGTGCTGCGATTCATGGGGTCGCAGAGAGTTGGACATGACTGAGCGACTGAACTGAACTGAACTGAATAAAAAGAAATGGATTATTGACACATGAAACGACATGAAGGAATCTAAAGTACAGTAGGCTGAGTAAAAGAAGTCACAAAGCAGCAGATGTGTAGGATTCTAGTTATATGAACGTCTGAAGCAGGTAAAGCTAATCTACTGCAGGGGAAAAATAGGTCAGAACTGTGGTTTCCATCAGGAAAGCGGAAATGGAGAATGACTGGAAGGTGGCATTGTACTTGAAACTGCTTTGCTCAAAGCTCAGCCAATCTACACTGAAGATTTGTGCATTTAAGTTTATATCAAAAGAAGAAACCTTAAATACTGAATTATATATATGCTGAAGTATTTAGAAGACATGTATTGCTATCTGCAATCAATTTGAAATGCAACAACATGAAGATAGATAAAGGGAAGGATAGAAATATAACAAAACTGGTTCTATAAAAAATGGGAGATCAAAGCAGTCCATCCTAAAGGAAATCAACCCTGAATATTCACTGGAAGGACTGATGCTGAAGCTGAAGCTCCAATACTTTGGTCACTTGACGTGTGCTGTGCTGTACTTAGTCACTCAGTTGTGTCCAACTCTTTGTGACCCTATGGACTGGTGCCCTCCAGGCTCCTCTGTCCAAGGGGATTCTCCAGGAAAGAATATTGGAGTGGGTTGCCATGCCCTCCTCGAGGGAATCTTCTCAACCCAGGGATCAAAACCAGGTATCTTGCATTACAGCCAGATTCTTTACCATCTGAGCCACCAGGGAAGCCCTTGGTCACTTGAGGCAAAGAGCCAACTCATTGGAAAGACCCTGATGTGGGAAAAGATTGAAGGCAGGAGGAAAAGTGGAGGACAGAGGATGAGATGGTTGGATGGTATCACCGACTCAACAGACATGAGTTTGAAAAACTCCAGAAGATAGCGAAGGACAGGGAAGCCTGGCATGCTGCAGTCCATGGGGTCCCAAGGAGTTGGACATGACTTAGCAATTGAACAGCAACAATAGAATCTGTGTGGCAGGTTTACTTGTGTTTACTGTAAAATTCCTTAAGCTTTGCTATTTGAACATTTTTATAATCAAGTATTAGGAAAAAAATTAAAAACTCAGGAAAATGGGCAAAAAATTTAAAGAAACTTCATAAAGTTATTTCTAAATAACCAATAACCATACGACAAGGTGCTCAACTTCATTAATCCAGTTCCAGTTCAGTCCAGTCCACTCTAGTTCGTGTCTGACTCTTTGTGACCCCATGAACCACAGCACAACAGGCCTCCCTGTCCATCATCAGCTCCCGGAGTTCACTCAGACTCACGTCCATCGAGTACGTGATGCCATCCAGCCATCTCATCCTCAGTCGTCCCCTTCTTCTCCTGCCCCCAATCCCTCCCAGCATCAGAGTCTTTTCCAATGAGTCAACACTTCTCATGAGGTGGCCAAAGTACTGGAGCTTCTGCTTTAGCATCATTCCTTCCAAAGAAATCCCAGGGTTGATCTCCTTCAGAATGGACTGGTTGGATCTCCTTGCAGTCCAAGGGACTCTCAAGAGTCTTCTCCAACACCACAATTCAAAAGCATCAATTCTTCGGCGTTCAGCCTTCTTCACAGTCCAACTCTCACATCCATACATGACCACAGGAAAAACCATAGCCTTGACTAGATGGACCTTAGTCAGCAAAGTAATGTCTCTGCTTTTGAATATACTATCTAGGTTGGTCATAACTTTTCTTCCAAGGAGTAAGCGTCTTTTAATTTCATGGCTGCAGTCACCATCTGCAGTGATTTTGGAGCCCCCAAAAATAAAGTCTGACACTGTTTCCACTGTTTCCCCATCTATTTGCCATGAAGTGATGGGACCAGATGCCATGATCTTCGTTTTCTGAATGTTGAGCTTTAAGCCAACTTTTTCACTCTCCTCTTTCACTTTCATCAAGAGGCTTTTGAGTTCCTCTTCACTTTCTGCCATAAGGGTGGTGTCATCTGCATATCTGAGGTTATTGATATTTCTCCCGGCAATCTTGATTCCAGCTTGTGTTTCTTCCAGCCCAGCGTTTCTCATGATGTACTCTGCATAGAAGTTAAATAAGCAGGGTGACAATATACAGCCTTGACGTACTCCTTTTCCTATTTGGAACCAGTCTGTGGTTCCATGTCCATTTCTAACTGTTGCTTCCTGACCTGCATACAGGTTTCTCAAGAGGCAGGTCAGGTGGTCTGGGATTCCCGTCTCTCTCAGAATCTTCTTTTTGTTGCTGAGGAGAATCCCCTGGGTAAATACCCTAGTTTATCCATGGTAAGAGGACTTTTAAAACATGCCTCCTTTGTCAAGTGTATGTGTTTCAAATATCTCTTTCAGTTCTGAGTTCCTTCTCATTCTTCTAGCGATGCCCGTTGAGAGGGAAAGTTCTTGTTATTTGCTTATTGGCTGGCCTGGGGTCTTCATGGCTGTATGGGCTTTTTGTCTAGTTGCAGTGAGGTGGTCTTGTCTGTAGTTATGGTCCATGGGTTTCTCATTGCTGCATCTTCTCTTGTTGCATAGCACAGGCTCTAGGCTCGAGGCTTCCGTAGCTGTGACTTCTGGGCTCTAGAGCACAGGCTCCGTAGTAGTGGCACACGGGTTTAGTGGCTCCCCAGTTTGTGAGGTCTTCCTGGACCAGGGACTGAACCCGTGTCCCATGTGTTGGCAGGCAGATTCTTTACCACAGAAACACCAGCAAAGCCCACGTTCTTAGTTTTAATACTCCAATGTATCAATTTTTGATGGCGACTGGTTTTAAGAAATCTCTGCCTACTCCAGGTTATGAAGATTCCTTCTCTATTTTTCTCCAAAAGTTTTACTGTGTTAATTTGCCCAGTTAGAACAGTAATCCACTTTGAACGGATTGTTGTGAGTGATCGGATATAAAGGCAGATCCAGACATCTTTTTTTCTATATGGCTATCCAGTGAATCCAGCATGGTTATTCAATTGATCACCTGGCCACATTTGCGGTTGTCACAAATCAGGTGACCACATACGTATTGACCTATTTCCCACTCTGTTCCATTTAATAGGTTAATTTTGTCTATCTTTGCACCAATACCACATAGTCTTCACTACTATAGCTTTATAATTAGCCTTGATAGTATACCAGTGAACTGATTTTTAAAATTTAATTTAAATAGCTATGGGGCTAGTGGCTACCATATTGGTAAGAGCAGATATAGAAAATCCTCATAGGAAATTCTGTTGACGGTACTGCTTTAGAAGACATCTAGAGGCCAATACCAGATACTTCATTTCACAGCCACAGGGCATCTTGAGTTTATGGCTGGGCTGCTCTTCAAAAAAATCTGTGTAATATCTTTTAAAAAAGAAATTAAAAATGCATCTTCCCAAAGATAGGTAAGACATCCAGCTGTTTTGACCTTCTACTTTTAGCAATGAAAATATTATTTCAGGTTTGGGAGGGTTTAATGTTTTAGGAGACATTTCCTGTGATCAGACACCATAAAATATGTAGCCCCAAATCATAGGGAAAGTTTCCTGCTGTAGTGCCATCACCTGTAGTTTATTGTCTGCTCTCATCCAAGGTCACACAATTCTCTTTCAGAGGGCTTTCCTGGGCTGTTACTAGCTGTGTCTGAGAGTTTGCCCTCAGACTTGTAATCAAAGGTCTGAGTCAAATCTGGCTCCTGTGTGTAAGGGGTTCCTTAAACCATACTGTCCTGTTTTATTCCATGGTATCATTGGAGTCTTTTGACTTGTAAATGATACATATGTACTTATTATGTCCTTCCGGTGTTACTTTTTATGTTACATGTATTTATTTCTGCCCAATGCTTGATTGCATTTGATGACTGTTTCTTTTCCAGTGTCTTGTGTCTTATATTTACTGTGATGGCTGTTTTAATTATCATCAGTTTCCACACATGAGGATAGCACAGGGCTATGGTCATGATCTAAATTTCCATTGGGGTAACAGATATTTATTGAGTGCTTACTCTGTGAGATGCCCTGTGCTGGCCCCTAGGATAAACTCTGACAAATAACCAATGATAGTTATCATTGCTGCTGCTGCTGCTGCTGCTAAGTCACTTCAGTCATGTCCGACTCTGTGTGACCCCATAGACGGCAGCCCACTAGGCTTCCCCATCCCTGGGATTCTCCAGGCAAGAACACTGGAGTTGGTTGCCATTTCCTTCTCCAATGCATGAAAGTAGAAAGTGAAAGTGAAGTCGCTCAGTTGTGTCCGACTCTTCACGACCCCATGGACTGCAGCCTACCACGTTCCTCCATCCATGGATTTTCCAGGCAAGAGTACTGGAGTGGGGTGCCATTGCCTTCTACCATTGAGCATCTACTAAATACTACACCCCAAGCACTTGCATTTGTTACTTTTAATCCTAACAACATTGTAAGATATATACTGTTACTACATTTTTTTTCAGATGATAAAACTAAGGTTCTAGGAGTCAGATGGCTTATCAGTGCTGGAGCTGAGATTAAAGCTGTGAATCCTACCACCGCCACCTCTATGAGAGTTATCAGACTTAAAAGGTACTTTGGGAACATATGGTCTCATAGTGGAGGCAAACCCACAATAACCACAACCCCCAGCAGAAAAGATACTACAAAAAGAGAAGGGGGTGAAAGCACAGAAGAAAAGGTAATTGGCCATGAGTCCTGCCAGCAGGTCTGTAGCATGCCACAGTTGAAACTAGCCTGTGGGAAATGACTCAGATGTCCTTAGCAGCTTGGTCTTGTAGATGACTCCAGATTCTTTCTCCTCCTTCCGGAATGATCCAAGAAGTAACAAGTTTCCCTGTTCATCTTCTCAATGCTCAGCCAGGCTTTTCTCTGATCTCACATATGAAGAGGAGGCATTGCTAACAAGTGGTCAGTATCCTCTTTAAAGGATGACTCTCCAATGACTCTCACCTCAAAACCAGAATCTGTTCGTGCTAGGCTGCTTTGAGAAACCCTCCAGAGTAAGGATGGGCGCTTTAAGAAGACCTTGAATGTGACTGTGATGGCTGCATCTCTAGCTGCTATCTTTGACCATCTCCTAGATGTGATGGGTTGGATTGTGTCTCCCCTAAATTCTTGTGTCCAAGTCCTACCCCCCAACCTTAGACATGACTTTATTTGAAATGTGATATTGCAGGATCATTGCAGATGTAATTAGATAAGAAGGTTGTACTAAAGTAGAGCAGCACCTAATCCAGGGTGGTTGGTGTCCTTCTGAAAAGGAGAGACATGGGCACAGAAACACACTCTCAGGAAGAATGCTATATGAATAAGAAGATGAAGGAAGAGATGACTCTACAAGCCAAGGAATGCCCAAGGTTCCCAGGAAACCACCAGAAACCAGGAGGTAGACGTGGCCCAGATTCATCCCGCCAGCCTCTAGAAAGCTCCTTCTCAGATGTCCAACCTCCAGAACTGGGAGACGCTGCTCTTCTGTTCTTTAAGCCACCCAGCTTGTGATCCTTTGTTATGACAGCCCTTGGAAACTAACATGCTAAAGATGGCAGAGAAATGAGTTAGGAGGAATCTGAGCCCCTGAGAACTGTATGGAGACGACTTCTACATCAGCTTTGGTCCTGATAAACATCTGCCTTGATCAAGGTCCTGTGTACTGTGGCCCTGTTTCTGGCACAGAACTCCTAAAACTCTTCATGACTACAGTAAAAAGTGTCTTTTGTTATGTTAATGACATGACTTTTGGAAAGTGCAGGATATGGGCTGGTTGCCAGAGGACCCAACCCTGTGGTTCGAGGATTGGAACTTTTAGTCCCTCCTCTCTCCCCTCTACCCCACACCAGGGAAGGAAAGGGGCTGGAGGCTGACTCAGTCACTAATGGCCACTGATTTAATCTATCACGCCTTAGTGAGGAGCCTCTACAAAACACCAAAAAAGACAGGGTTCAGAGAACTATGGGTTGGTGAACCCATGGAGATTCTGGGAGAATAGTGCTTTCAAAGTGGGCATGTAAACTCTGCTCCCCTTTTTACCACGTTGCCCTCTACATCTCTCCCATCTGGCTGTTCCTGAGTTATGTCTTTTTATAATAAACTGATAATTTAGTAAATAAAATGTTTCTCTGAGGTCTGTGAGTCATTCTAGTTACTATAGTTGAACCCAAGTCTAGAGTTGTGGGGACATCCGATTTAAGTCAGTTGGTCAAAACCACAGGTAACAATCCAGACTCACAATTGGCATTGGATGTTTGAGCTGGGAGGGGATGTTGGGACCGAGCCCCTGATCTGTGGGCTCTGATGCTATCTCCAGGTAGATAGTGTCAGAATAGAGCTGATGTGTGTGGCAAATTCCCATACATCTTAATTAGTGATCAGAACCTTGGACACTATCACCGGGCCTCTGTTATTTGCATGAAAACCAATCCTGATAGTAAGGGAAAAGCTCAAACTCCTTATGATAACATACTAGACCCAGTTAAGATGTGTTCCCTGCCTGATTTTCTGCCTTCTCCCTTTGGAGCCTGCATATTCAGTCACATGGCACTACTTTACTCCCAAATCCTCTCTTAATCTCTTTCCTCTGTGCCAGTAACATCTTTCTTACCCTCTGCCAGTGTTCTTTCTCACCCTTCTTGGCCTGGCAACCCCTTAGACTTTTTCATTCTCCAGAATTCCTTTCCTGACCTCACCAGGCCTGGTTTCTGATCTCATGCTCCCAGTGCCTCCTGCTATCATGAGGTTTATTAATTATGCTGTAGATTATGAACTTTAGAGTTCAGTGCCTGCCCCATCATAACTACTCATTACCTCATTGCTCAGTGATGAAGGGTCACTGGGGGTTTCTTTGGCCATCTATGGGAAGAGGTGTTCTGAATTTCTTTAAAAAAAATTATATAGTTTTTTTTTTTGAAGAGCAGCCCAATAATAACTTAAGATGGCCTGTAACTATGAAATGAACTCTAGAATTGGCTACTGAAAGTGAAAATCACTCAGTCGTGTCCGACTCTTTGTGACCCCATGGACTGTACAGTCCTTAGAATTCTCCAGGTCAGAAAACTGGAGTGAGTAACCTTTCCCTTCTCCAGGGGATCTTCCCCACCCAGGGACTGAACCCAGGTCTCCCACATTGTAGGCGGGTTCTTTGCCAGCTGAGCCACCAGGGAAGCCCAAGAATACTGGAGTGGGTAGTTTATCCCTTCTCCAGCGGATTTTCCTAACCCCTGAATTGAACTGGGGTCTCCTGCATTGCAGGTGGATTCTTTACCAACTGAGCCATCAGGGAAACCTACACTGGCTGCTAGATGTCTCCTAAAGCAGCGCTGTTTCTATGGAACTTCCTGTGAGGATGAAATGGCCCATGTTTGTACTGTCCACTAGGGTGGCCACTAGCCACATGGATATTTAAATTTAATTAAATAAGAAAATTCTGTCCTCAGTATGGTAGGTTGAATAGTGGCCTCCAAACAGATCCACCTCCTAATATCCAGCACCTATTAGTTGTACCTTACATAACAAAAGAGATTTTATGGATATGATTAAAGATCTTTTTTTAAATCTATTTTTTATTGACGAATAATTGCTTTACAGAATTTTGTTGTTTTCTGTCAAACCTCAACATGAATCAGCCATAAGAAAGAAAATTGAAGTTGCTCAGTTGTGTCCGAATCTTTGTGACCCCATGGAATGCCAGGCTCCTCCATCCGTGGGATTTTCCAGGCAACAATACTGGAGTAGGTTGCCATTTCCTTCTCCAGGGGATCTTCCTGACCCAGGGATAGAAACTGGGTCTCCCACACTGCAGGCAGGCTCTTTACCATCTGAGCCACCAGAGAAGCCCCCATAGGCATACATATAATCCCTCCCTTTTGAACCTCTCTCCCATCTCCCTCCCCATCCCACCCCTCTAGGTTGACACAGAGCCTCTGTTTGAGTTTCCTGAGTCATACAGCAAATTCCTGTTGAATATCTATTTTATATATGGTAATGTAAGTT
The DNA here is from genome assembly GCF_014754425.2 of Oryx dammah. Classification (NCBI taxonomy): domain Eukaryota; kingdom Metazoa; phylum Chordata; class Mammalia; order Artiodactyla; family Bovidae; genus Oryx; species Oryx dammah. Next base: position 67,796,221 of record NW_024070187.1, read on the forward strand.
TCCATGTTACTTTTTCCATACATCTCATCCTCTCCTCCCCTCTAGATTATATACCTTGAGGTGGAGAAATTATCCTGGATTAGTCGAATGGGCCCTAAATGTAATTACAGGTGTCTGATAAGAAGGGGACAGAGAGATCTGACTGCAGAATAGAAGAAAAAGACAGTGTGACAGCTGAGGCAAGATGCTACACTGGAGACTTTGAAGGTGGAGGAGGGGCCTTGAGCCAATGAATGCTCAGAGTGGAGCTCTACAAGCTGGAAGAGGCAAAGAAGCAGACTGTTCCCTGGAACCTTCAAGAGGAGCATGGCCCTGCAGACACCCTGATGTTGGCCCAGGGAAACTGACTTCCAGCTCTGACCCCCAGAACTGTAAGATCATAAACGTGTGCTTTAAGCCAACAAGTTTGCGACATTTGTTACAGCAGCCATAGTGAATTCATATACTCTGTAGCACTAGCCTCATTTCAAGAGCACACTTCTAGACAGTACAGTTCTAGAATCTTCTGCTTAAGGAGGAAGAATATCTCCTGGACATCTTTCAGAATTTAGAAACTCTGAATGTTAATATGTTCCTTGCAGCCAGTATGAATTTATGACACAATTATTTTGCATAGGAAAACCAAGCTCCGAGAGCTCATCTGTCTTCTGCTCAAGCAGATCATCCGGACTGGTAAATCAAGGCCTTTGACATTGTGATCCATTTACTTCAGTTAAGACAGCTTATAAATAGCCTCATTTCTGTCATGAAAATTTGATACCAAAGAGACTTATTTCACTTTATCTTTCTCTTTGGAACACCAGAAATAGCGTCACGACAGATACAAATTATACTTCTCTTGCTAAATGTCTCACAGAAATAGAGATATAGATGTCTCGGTTTTGTTTGCTGTGTACATGTACAGTCCAGGAGGGAGTGCATCAAAGATGTGAGGGTCAAAGAGACTCACGTCTGAACTTTGCTTCAAAAGGATCCTCACACATTAGTTTTTACGGCATTGCATTGCAGATTTCAGCTTTACGGTCTCTACCTGTCTGCACACATGCAAAGGTTTTATAACAGTTAACTGTTGTCTGGTCCAGTGGTTAAGAATCCACCTTCCAATGTGGGGACGTGGGTTCTATCCCTGGTTGGGGAACTAAGATTCCCAAATGCCTTGGGGCAACTGAGCCCACACACCACAGCTAGAGAAGCCAGTGAGCTCTTGAGCCCATGCTCTGCAACATGAGAAGACCATGGCTCCTCAATGAGAGGTCCTCGTGCCACAGCTACAGAAAGCCCATGCACTGAGAGGAAGACCCAGCACAGCCAAAAGGAAGACCCAGCACAGCCAAAAATTAAAAAATAAAATTAAAATAAAAAGAGCTGTCTTCTTTGAAAATGATGTGGAGAGAAAAGCACCACCAAACTCTATTACTAAATTACTCTGTATCATATTCCTTACCATCTACACTCTAAAACTAGCTGGGAAAGGTGGCTTGTAGCCCACCACTGGCAACCTTTATGCTTAACATTTTTTTATTGTCCTAAAATATACATAACATAAAATTTACCATTTTAACCATTTTTTAATATACAATTAAGTGGTATTAAGAATATTCACAATGTTGTGCAATCAACACCTCTATCCATTTCCAGAAAACTTTTATCATCCCTAAACTGAAACTATACCTCTTAAACAGTAAATCTCCCAGGGGAATTTACTAGGAATCATGCAAGATCTGGCTTATTTCACTCAGCATGATGTTTTCAGCGTCCATGCATGTTGCAACATCTAACAGAATTTCATTCCCTCTTAAGGCTAAATAATACTCCATTGTATGGATATACATTTTGTTTATTCACATCTATCAATGTGGAGAAGGCAATGGCACCCACTCCAGTGTTCTTGCCTGGAGAATCCCAGGGATGGAGGGGCCTGGTGGGCTGCAGTCCATGGGGTCGCGAATAGTCGGAAACGACTGAGCGACTTCACTTTCACTTTTCACTTTCATGCATTGGAGAAGGAAATAGCAACCCACTCCAGTGTTCTTGCCTGGAGAATCCCAGGGATGGTGGAGCCTCGTGAGCTGCCGTCTGTGGGGTCACACAGAGTCAGACACGACTGAAGTGACTTAGCAGCAGTAGCATCCATCAATGGATATTGGATTGTTTCCATTTTTTTGCCTACTATGAATGTTGGTGTACACAGTGGCATATTTTACTACTAGGTTATACAAACCTTTTTAACCAGAATTTGTGCAGGGTGAGAAACAGGTTTAGAGTCTTCCCTAAACGAGTGATTGTAAAACTTGGCCATACATTAGAACTTTCTGGGGTGTTTTTAAAACCTTCCAGTGCTCATGTTGCACCCCAGACCAATTATATCACATTATCTGGGAGTGGAGCACAGGCATCAATATCTTTTGTAAATCTTAATCCCAATGTGCAGCCTGGTTTGAGAACTAGTGCTCTAAACAGTGGACTAGGAACACCATCCCATCTTGTTTCTTTCCCCACAGTATCTAAATCACACTTAAATTTCCCACACTTTCAAATCCAGTTTAACTGAATTCATCTTTATAATTTTAAGATCTTCTAGTCAGAGCATTTGGGGCTTCCCTGGTGGCTCAGTAGTAAAGAATCTGCCTACAATGCAGGAGACGTGGTTTGATCCCTGGGTCGGGAAGATCCCTTGGGGGAGGGCATGGCAACCCATTCCAGTATACTTGCCTGGAGAATCCCACGGACAGTGGAGCCTGGTGGGCTACAGTCCATGGAGTCGCACAGAGTCAGACACAACTGAAATGACTTAGCATGCACACAGTCAGAGCACTTAAACCTATAATCTAAGTTTGGAAGGGGGGTGGTTGAGAGGAAGTCTCAACTCTACCTTCCATTATTACAGAAATCTTTGTTCCTATCAGCGACAAAGTGAATACATTTAAGAATTAAAAAAATAAACTTTCATGCAATTAGATCTAATAATTAAACTAGAATATTTTCTTTAATTTCAGGTCTAAAAATCAGCTCCCATTTACATAACTATTTAAGAGTTCTTTGGAAATTGTATGGTAATGTAATTATACATGAAAAGAGAAAAGCACCATTATTTGCTGGTAATGCAATTGATAATTTTAGAAAATCCAGAGTAATTAGGTTTTAAAGAAAAATTCTAGAGATATAAAAATAGATTAATGGTGAGAAAAAGATGAAAATCGACAGGATCCTCATATAACCAACTGAAAATAAGAGATCAAACTTAAAAATATACAATACTAGATATATACTTTATTTTCTTTTGTTTTATTGGTTTAGTTATCAACCATACAGGATAGTGCTTTGGAGGGCAGCTTGTAGAGAGGGCTGTTTGGTGCCCATCTTGGCTTTCACCCTTAGCAGCTGTGGGAAATTGGGAAATTATTTAACCTCTCTGAGTCTTAGTTTATCCATCTGTAAAATGGGAGTTTTTTGAAAAAGGAATAAAGACAAGTGGAGAACTATAGCATATTCTCAAATAGTGTGAATTTATAGGCATAAAGGATGGAGGGAGAGAGAAAATAAACAATGAAACATTGGGTGCATAAGAAATTCTGAAACTTGAAACTAAGTTTTCATATTTTGTTTTCCTTATTTATAATTGCATAAATATGTAAATTATAACATTTTATTTTAATGCAATTCCAATTAAACATAGAGAATACTAAATATAAAGAAAAAATAATTTTTAAAATGGAAAAGTACGTGGATTCAACTACAGGGGAATATCTGAAAGGGAAAGGCTGTTATCAGTTTTTACATCCTCTTTTGCAGGAATTACAGACCAGCAGTGATATAGTGGAATTCTACTTCAATGTAAAAGAATCCAGAAACAGACACAAGTTTAAAGAAGAAACCCCAAGTTTAAAGAAGAAAGAAACAGAAAACAGAAAATCTGGCTGTGTTAAGAGCATTCAAAATCAAAGAGATACAGGAAACTAATGAATATATTTTGATAACTGAATAGAAATCTAAAAGAAAAACTCATAGATAAAAATTTAAACGTAAAAGTTTAACTTCATGGAGACTTATCAGGGAATGATTTTTGAAACACATCTGTGAAAGAAAAGTCAATTTCTCTCTGTTTGGAAGAACTCAATAGAAAAAGACATTGGAATATATATTATAACTTTAAATATTTGTAAAATGGAAAACAAAAGCATAATATCAGAATTGGAAGTTTAAAAATCAAGTACGACACAGTTGACTCATCACTTCTCCCAGTCTCCACAGCTACCATCCTGCCCACAGCCTTCCGTACCTTAACCTCCAAAATGGATTCTCCAACTTGTCCGTCTACTTCCACCCTTGCTTTCCTAAAAATCCATTCTCTGCATGATGAGCTGAGTGATCCTTTTTAAAGATTTTAGTTAAGACTGGGTCAACTCTCACACTCAACACTCTCCCTTGCTTTTCCATGGCTCCTAAAATTTAAACCCTTGGTCAGGCTCGTGTAGCCCCGTTTGGTCACTCACCTCCCCCTCAGTCTCTCGCTTTAAGGGGCCCTGCCTGAGTCTTGTATCACCTGTTTCCTCTGACTGCAACGTTCTCCCTAGCCCATCTTCACAAGGCTGGTCTCTTATGTCCTTTAGGTCTCAGCTTAAATGTTTCTTCCTCCTGGAAACTTTACGTGAGTCCCCAGTTTAAAGTAATAATCAAAACCAACATTTATGAAGTGTCAAGGCACTTTCTGACACTTTATTTTCAATAATCCAAGACTCTCACAAGCACCCAATGAGACACATTCTATTATTATCATTTCCATTTTATAGTAAGGGAACTGACTCCCAGCAAAGATATGTAAAAATCTCAATATACTGCAAGAAAGTAGCTTACCAGAGACTTTGGTTAAGTGCTCCGCTGCTTATAAGATAGCCTGCCAGCTACTCACAATCACGTCACAATCATACTTTTCAAAGTGTGATTTTGCTTGTGTATTGTTTTCTCCTCTTAGTAGAATGTAAACCTGTCTGTCTTGCTCACTGACTAATGTCCAGTACCTAAATCAAGGGCAGGCACATGGGAAATAATCAAGTAATATTTGTTTATTTTTTTCTCAACTAATGTTTCTTGAATGCTGAATGAATGGATGAGTAAATAAGTAAATAATTATAAAATAAACTAGATTAAAAAAAAAAAAGACCAAGAGAATCTAAGGTTCACTTTAAAAAAATTATTTCATTTTTTTTGGTTGTATTATTTTTATTTAAAGACCTAATTTTAATTTTTAATTTTTTTGGCTACGTGGTTTGTGAGATCTTAGTTCCTCAGCCAGAGATCTAACTTGCCCACCGCGCCCCTGCCCCCTGCTTTGGAAGCTCAGAGTTTTAACCATTGGACCACCAGGGAAGTCCCCAAAAGTTCACTTTTATTCTCATTCAAAACCTCCTACATTCTGGTGGATATAGCCCACACTATCCCTCATTTATTCTAGAAGGGAAAAAAACTTACTGGGGAGTAAATGTGTCACAAAGTGAGGGATGCAGGTGCTTCTTGAGATGTGGTGCTCAGGTAAATGAAGCCTCTGAAAGGTAGTATTTAAACTGAGACCTGAGTGGCAAGAGCTCCAGTTATTGAAGATGGGGCCAGGGGGAGCACTGTGGGCAGAGCTAGCACAACCGTCTCAAGAGCAAACATGGGGGAGAGAAGGCTCTGATCACTAAGGCCTTACAAGCCATGTAGGGCTTTGGATCTTATTCTAGTTATCATGGGAAGCCCTTGACATGTCAGAAATTCTGTGACATTGTTTGCTTTTAAAAGTCTCCTTTTAAAAGAATAAAGAATAAATTTTTATTTCTTGTAAATAAATAAAGAATAAATTTCAGGAGGACAAGATTGGATACTGTTAGAAGAGTTAGTAGTGGGTGAAGATCTGCTGGAGGAGAGCATGGCAACCCACTCCAGTATTCATGCCTGGAGAATCCCCATGGACAGAGGAACCTGGTGGGCTACAGTCGCTGGGGTTGCAAAGAGTCGGACATGACTGAGCAACTAAGCGCAGCACAGCACAGGATCAGTCTAGCTAGCAGTTATTTGAATAGGGTGATGTGGATAGAAATGAGTGGAAAGAATTTGCTGATAGGCTGGCAAATTGCATGTGTGGGCAGATGGGGAAAGGACAGAGGAATAGTGGAAACCATCTGATTCAGGAATGAGCAACTTGAGTGCACAGTGTCATCATTCAGTGAGCCCAGGAAAACTGAAGAGGGAGCAGGTTTAGGGAGGGAATCGAGAGTGAAGTTTTGACCATGATTTAGTAGAAGTGGACGTGAAACGTTCAAGTGGTGACAACAAATATGTAAGAAATATATTAGTTTAGAGGTGAGGGGAGGAATCAGCTTTGGAGATAGATTTGGGAATCATTGACACAAAGATACTGTTTATAGAGGCCAGTCCTGGGCTAGGACACTGGTATGGAATATTATGCAGATAGAGAGTAGTGGGCGTTTCCCAGGTGGCTCAGTGGTAAAGAATCTACCCACCAGTGCTGGAGCTGCAGGAGGCGTGGGTTCAATCCCTGAGTCAGGAAGATCCCCTGGAGTAGGAAGTGGCAACCCACTCCAGTATTCTTGCCTGGAAAATTCCATGGACAGAGGAGCCTGGTGGCCGCAGTCCGTGGGATCATAGGGAGTCAGACACGACTGAGCGACTGAGCATGCGCACTGCCATTGCACAAGTAGCAGGGAGTCCAGCCCCAGCCCCAGAACACTCCAACATTTAGAGATGGAACAGAGGGGCTGGCCGGGGAGAGCACCTCGTACAGTAGGAGAAAAGCCAGGGGAGTGCACACAGAGACTTATTAAAAGAAATTGGCTCATATGATTACAAGCCTGGCAAGCCCCAAGATCTGCAGGGTAAGTCAGCAAACTGGCGGTGCAGGAGAGCTGATGCCTTAGTTCCAGTCTGAGCCGACAGGCCTGAGAACCAGGAGGACCGAGTGCAGCTCCTATTGAGGGCCAGCAGGCTCAAGACCCAGGAAGAGCTGGTGTTTTAGTTCAAGTTCAAAGGCAAGAAAAAAGCTGATGTCCCAGTTTGAAGGCAGTCGGGAAGGAGGAATTCTCTTACTCATGGCAGAGGCATTCTTTTTGGTCTGTTTAGCCCTTCAACTGATGAGATAAAGTCCATCTACATTAGAGAGAGAAATCTGCTCTGAGACTACCGGTTTAAATGTTAATCTTATCCAAAACACCCTCACAGAAACACCTAGAACATTTGACCAACTATCTGGGTACCCTATGGCCATGTCAAGCTGACATGTAAAATTAACCATCAAAGTGATGGTTGAAGGAAGAAGGTATTTGGAAAGAGGAAGTAGTCAATTATTAAGAATGGTACTACGAGCGTATATAATAGAATACTTAACCACAGAAAGAATGAAATAATGTCATTTGCAGCAACATGGATGCAACTAGAGAGTATCATAAGGGAAGTAAGTCAGACAGAGAAAGACAAATATTAATACCATATGATATCACTTATATGTGGAATTCAAAACACGACACAAATGAACACATTGGTAGCTCAGACCACAAAGCGTCTGCCTGCAGCGCAGGAGACCTGGGTTCGATCCCTGGATTGGGAAGATCCCTTGGAGAAGGACACGGCAGCCCACTCCAGTACTCTTGCCTGTAAAATTCCGTAGATGGAGGAGCCTGGTAGGCTACACAGTCCATGGGCTTGCAAAGAGTTGGATACGACTGAGCGACTCCACTGGTTCACTGGCGAAAGAAGCAGACTCACAGGCATACAGAACACACTGGTGGTTGCCAAGGGAGAGGGACAAATTGGGAGTTTGGGGATTAGCAGGGTTAACAAGTACAAACTATTATAGATAGGATGGATAAAAAATAAGATTCTACAGTATAGCACAGAAACTTATTCAATATCCTGTGATAAACCATAATGGAAAAGAATATGAAAAAGAATCTATAACTGAATCACTTTGCTGTATAGCAGAAATTAACACAACATTGTAAATCAACTGTATTTCAATAAAGTTAAAAAAACAAAGAAATCAGTATTTTGTAATAACTGTAAATGTACAAAAGTAACCATACAAAATTGTAAAAAAAATAAAAAAATTTTAAACTATGAAAAAGAATGGTATTGAGAGATTTGTTAAGAACCTAGTTAGAACCACTGATTTGGCAAGATGGACATACTTGAAGTCCTCAGTGAGAACAACCAGGTTGGTGGATACAAGCTTCAGTGCAAGAATGTGAGATGCAGACATTGGTAGGTTCCAGGGCACTTCATTGGAACAAAGGGAAGGCAGAGTGCAGGTACCAGTAGAGGCTGGCTGGTGAGAAGGTAAATGATAGACTGCTCGTCTAATTGCTTCTACTTCTCAATGAAGTATGAGGCAAGGTCATCGGATGAAAATGTGCCTGGTGGGTGAAGTCGGGGAGTATGAGACTATTCTGAGGGAAAAGATGACAAAGTATGGCAGTCATTTAAGAGAGTAGAGATTATAGAATTGTCAGGCCGTGCTAAGTGCCAGTTCTGGTTCTGTGATTGTGAACTCAAAGTGAGACCTGGCAGCACATTTAGGTACTGAAAGGTTGTTGTTGAGTCACGACGCCGGGATTCTTGGCCCCCGGAGGAGAAGAATTCAATCCGGAGCCAGAGACAAGGCTTGATCGCTCAGAGCTTTTGTGTAATAAAGTTTTATTAAAGTATAAAGGAGATAGAGAAAGCTTCTGACATAGGCATCAGAAGAGGGTAGAAAGAGTACCTGCTTGCTAGTGTTAGCAATGGAGTTATATACTCTCCAGTGAATCCAAAGAATGTCTGGAGGTTGTAAAGACCTCACCAGACCCACTCCCATAATTTACATTTTAAGATAACAGAATTAGCCAGAAGGTTTAATCCAGAGACTGTCCTCAGGCAGAATACATTGTTGTTATATAATCCTAGTAAAGAGCAGGTCTACTCCCATAATTTACAGAATTAGCCAGAAGGTTTAATCCAGAGACTGTCCTTAGGCAGAATACATTGTTGTTATATAATCCTAAGGAATGTAAAGAAGAAAAAAGTTTGTCCTTTCTTCCTCCTTGAGAATTCCAGACCCCTGTCTCCTTGGGGACCCCTAGACTTCTTATCGACCTGCCTAGGAAATGACTCTCAGTATCATGACAAATCAAAACAATAACAGAGTAATCATTGTACAGGCATACCAAAATGGAGCCCAGAGTTCACTGAGGACCTCGTCTCAGACACATCCCTCTCCCCCTGAGAACCTGAGCTTTCTATAAACTATACCTAACCAAGGACACCAACCATTTTTAAAACATCTGCTAGCTGCAAGCTTATTGCAAGGCTGTTCCCCCTTGTAACTATGCAACCATTTCAGACCCCAATCAATCCTTATTTAATAAGTACCCCTACTTCCTGCCAGCTCCAATTATAATTCTTGATAAACAAGTTATGTAACAACTGTAACCTTGCAGTTTTTACCTTGATAAACCTCTCCCATTCTGTAGTCTGGAGGAACGCAATTCAAGTGCTTCTTGAGGCTGTCTTCTGGGCTTCAGTCCTAACAAACCCCCAGTAAACATCTTTTTTATTTCAATCAGGTCTCCATTTCTCAAGTTTTCATTACAGGCACATTAAATCACAGCAACGCTCAGGTACAGATGTACCCCCTAAAATATTCCTTTGCAGTCGTAATATTTATTGATAGCTACCTTTAAATACTTTATCTTCTGTAAAGTCACAATATAACAATGTGTTTTATAATACAATGTGTTTTAGAATACAATGTGTTTAGAATACAATGTGTTTTAGAATACAATGTGTTTTTTCCAGTAGATCATCTATGCAACATTAGAATTGAGTGAGGGATATATGCCATTTCCTTTAAGTGGTTTTCTTGCTCAATTCCATTTTTACATAGATAATCTAGAGTCCAATGATGGATCAATTTTTAAATAGTTTTATATTGTATACACACATGATAATATTTCATTGTTTCAGAAAAACACATATATATTTTTTCCTGAAAAGATCACTGAAATATGAATTAAAATTTTTTAAATGCCAATTCTTACAGGTATCTTTCTGACAAAAAAAAAAAAAAATATCTGGGTGCAGACTTAACTTTTGAAAACAGTACTTTGATTGGATTACAACAGTACTTGTAAAATACTTGTAAAGCTCAAGACAGACCAAGGCTGTATTCTAACTGGGAAGCCTGAGACTGGTAGGGGTACAGGTCAGCAATTCTGTAATTTTATGCAACAAATTTACACACAGGAGAGAGTTTAACAAATGACAACAGACTTCTCATTATTAGAGACAGAAGTCACGAGTAAGTAAGGGAGGAGGTTGGGTTAGAATGCGCCCTGTGGTGCTGAGGGTGGCAGACATCAGTATAAACTCTTTTATTTATTATGTCTGGATACAGAACTGTAGGAACCTGTGTCTACATGGATTAATATACAGATGTATTTCCTAGCTTTGTCCACCAAGGGGACCTAGGCATTGACACCCTAGTAGCAATAACAATGAGCACAGTTTGTGCCTAGATCTTGGTTTCTAAATAACATTATCAGTAAAAGGAGTCATGGTTACTTAGAAAAATGACAGGTCCTAGGACTGGACAGAACTACAAGATGAGGCTGAAGCAATACAAAAAAAAAGTAAGGAAGTGTTCAAAACAAAAGGATAGGAGTGTGTCAAAAGGATGTAGGAGCCACCTTCAGAGTTCTCAGAGGCCAAAGCTCGGACAGTTTGAACAATAGTATAAAGAGTAGACTTGGATTACAACCAAAGAATAATGTATATATCCATAAGTCCATACTGATAAAAATGACTGAGATGACAAATCTTTCTTACAGTAGAATTCCCATTAATAAATAGAGAAGTAGTAAATCACCACAGTAATAACTGAAATAGGCAAGATCCACCGTAGAATAGCAAAATTTTGTGAGTTACACTTTAATAAGAAACAGGATATTTGCATAACAACACTTCAATTTTGGTGGTTTCATTCATTAAACTAAAATTTCTAAAATGGTATCAATTTGTGAACAAAGTACTTAAAAACAATCCCTTTTAGAGAGCTGTCTTAATTCCATTTCTGAGTTTAGGTGTTCAAATCCTTTATCATTGGAACAAATATCACTCTTAACTCTAACAGAATTGATTACAACGGCCCTTATTTTCTGGCATCTTTCACTGAGTCTTGGTAAATGTTGATAAATAATTCAATTAATTGCTAAAACATCTGAGAAGCCTTTTGAGTTGGCTAATAGATAAATTATTTCGCCAGTCAATGTATCTTGTGCTCCATCTGTTACAAAATGATGGAAAGAGGGAATCTGTCCTACAAATAATTTAAGATCCAAATGTCAAAAAATATGTGTTCATTATTAATAATTTTGAAACTATTTTTGCATAAGGAAGCATAAAAGATTCATATTCTTTAACCCAGTATTGTGTTGCTAAACACACCTTGAAATCACTCATACCAGTTGACAGAATAAGACTTTATCCTTCAAAAAAAAAAAGACTTTATCCTTCCAACAGACATTTTTTAACATTCCAATCACTGCAGTCTTATTTCACAACTGTTCCTAACTTTGTTGGAACTCAACAGTGTGAAATAAAGACTGAATAGTTGTGGTGGAGTTTTAAAGAATCTGCATGCCAATTCAGGAGACATGAGACGTGGGTTCAATCCCTAGGTCAGGAAGATCCCCTAGAGGAGGAATAGCAACCCACTCTAGTATCCTTGCCTGGAAAATTCCTTGGATAGAGGAGCCTGGTGAGCTACAGCCCATGGGGTCACGAAGAGTCAACATGACTGAACACAGAGCCCACATAGTGAAATAAGGGCTGAATAAACACATCTGCACATTTGTATGAGGTTTCTAACATACCTGAGTATTTGAAAAGGGAACCAAAGTGAGCCATGATCAGAACTCCAAAATGGTATAATTAACTTTATTCATAAGTTTTTAGAAATTGACATCGGACAATAGCCAACGCTGAAGTTCAAACCTGCTAACAACACTGGCTGCTGTTGTTGACTTGCTAAGTTGTGTCTGACTCTTTCGCGATCCCCTGAACTGTAGCCTGCCGGACTCCTCTGTGCATGGGATTTCCTGGACAAGAATACCGGAGTAGGTTGCCATTTCCTTCTCCAAGATATCTTCCCAACCCAGGTGTTGAAATCTTGTCTCCTGAGTCTCCCATATTGGCAGGCAGTTTCTTTACCATCAAGACACCAGGAAAGCCCAACTGAGTTCACTTACATTTAGCTAAGCAATGCCTAAGGTCAAGTTTACATACACTACTTAATGCTCATCAAAACCCCCTTCATCATGTTTCAAAAGATATGCCTGTCCTTGTGAAGCTTACCTTCTACCAGGGAATAGACAATTGGTATACAAATTAGTAAATCTAGTCTGTCTCATCACTGATGGCATCACTGACTCTATGGAAATGAATCTGAGCAAGCTCTGGGAGTTGGTGATGGACAGGAAAGCCTGGTGTGCTGCAGTCCAGGTGGTTGCAAAGAGTTGGACATGACTGAGTGACTGAACTGACTGACTGAATCTGTCTCAAACCTCTTTAAAAGTGACCCTTGACCACAATGAGGTACCATCTCACACTGGTCAGAATGGTTGCCATTAAAAGTCTACAAACAATAAATGCTGGAGAAGGTGTGGAGAAAAGGGAACCCTCTTACACTGTTGGTGGGAATGCAAACTAGTACAGCCACTATGGAGAACAGTGTGGAGATTCCTTAAAAAACTGGAAATAGAACTGCCTTACAACTGAGCAATCCTATTGCTGGGCATACACACCAAGGAAACCAGAACTGAAAGAGACACATGTACCCCAATGTTCATTGCAGCACTGTTTACAATGGCTAGGACATGGAAGCAACCTAGATGTCCATTGGCAGACAAATGGATAAGGAAGTTGTGGTACATATACACAATGGAATATTACTCAGCTACAAAAAAGAATGCATTTGGGTCCTAATGAGGTGGATGAAACTGGACCCTATTATACAGAGTGAAGAAGTCAGAAAGAGAAACACCAATACACCAATACAGTATATTAATGCATATACTTGGAATTTAGGAAGACAATAACGACGACACTATATGCAAACCAGCAAAAGAGACAGAGATGGAAAGAACTGACTTTTGAACTCTGTGAGAGAAGGTGAGGGTGGGATGATTCGAAAGAAGAGCGTTGAAACATATATATTACCATATGTAAAATAGATGACCAGTTTAAGTTTGAGGCGTGAAGCAGGGCACTCAAAGCCGGTGCTCTGGGACAACCTAGAGGGGTGGGGTGGGGAGGGGGTTGGGAGGGGTGTGTCGGGGATGTGTGGCTGATTCATGTTGATGTATGGCAAAAACCACCACAATATTGTAGAGTAATTTGTCTCCAATTAAAATAAATTAACTAATTTTTTTTTAAGTGATCCTTGAACACTGAATTCTAACGGTCAGTGGCTATCATCAATCTCCTGAAAGGAAATTTGTTAATAAACTTTTTTATATCACCGTTTTTGTCTAAAAGGTCACCAGGAAAGCTATTTATTTCTCCATTTTACAGAAGAAAATGCAGATTGTGTCAAGAATTTATCACTTCCCCCAATTGCTTAGAACAGCTCCTGCCCCTTTAATACAGCTTCTCAGGTCTCTCATCTATACATGTACCATGATCACTTAATACCGAAAGCTGAAAGCTCATCTTTTAAAGGTTTCTCTAGTTTCAGTGCAAAAGCTTAACAACTTGGCTTAACACACCCAGTAATGGAATAGATAGAGCACTTCTGCTCAGGAGCCCTCTTACTAAACCCTGTACTACCGGCACTGTTTCCATGTCTTACCTTCTTTTGATACCAGCATTACTATGAGCAATAAACCCACGTCTAAGGATGTACCCAGAATACGGTTTGTTTTAGGCACAGCTTGAAATAAATAACTATTGGAATAATTTTCTCTCTGTGGCTAAGTTGTCAATTTGTTACAATGTTCATGAGTTTGTTTATATTCAGCTTTTGAAAGGGGAGTAGGAATCTGCCCAGCCCCATGATAAGTAATCACTTTCATTAGCTTCTGGCTTATCCTTCCCTGTCTCTTTGCAAAATTGGGTAAATATATGTATATATACACACAGGCATATCTTGTTTTATGGCTTCAGTTTATTGCACTTTGTAGATACTGCATACTTTACAAACTGAAGGTTTGTGGTAAGCCTGTGTGGAGCAAGCCTGTCCGCTCCATTTTTCCAACAGCATGTACTCACTTTGCGTCTGTGTCGCATTTTGGTAACTCTTCCAATATATCAACTTTTTCATTATTGTTATTATAGTTGTTATAGAAATCTGTGAAGTTACTACTACAAAAAAGATTATGACTTGCTGGAAGTTCAGTGATGGTTACCATTTTTTAAATTAAGGAATGTGGATTGTTTTTTTAAACATATTGCTACTGCGCTTAATATACTACAGTATAAACCACTTTTATATGCACAGAAAAAGCAAACAATCTGCATGACTTTATTTACCACCAGTATTGTATGTGGAACCAAACCTAGCAATATCTCTGAGGAATGCCTCTTCCTTTCTTCTGCTTTCTGAAAGGTGGCACCCTAGATACCAGTTCTGCATCTTGCTTTTATTCTCAGTAATGGTATAATCTTTAGCAAGTTATCTACCCTTTGAATTTATTCATCTGTAAAATGGGAAGAGCACTGTGTGAATTAAATGAAAAAATGTAAGGACAGAAGTGACAAAGTGACAAACACAATATGATGAATGCTATATCCACTCTGCTCCCTCACTGCCACTGCCTATCATGGTAACAAGACTACAGTCTGTACCAGACAAACATCCCTTTAGACTGTAGATTAAGTGCCCACAGGAAATCAGGCCAGTACAGCAGATCATCCCACATTAAAGGGTCCATAGCTTTCTCCCTAAGGGAAATAAAGAGAGAGTTATTAAACACACCAGATGATTACCCAAGATTTACAATTTGAAACAAACTTAAAAGATTTCCACGGAACCTGTAAACGTGTACACTGGATTCTTTCACCTTCAAACAACATCCAGGTTTCCAAATTCCCTCATGTATGTGAAAACACTCTCTGGTGTCCCCAGCAAAGTCTAGAAAAGATTATTGGGAGGAAAACTTTTCCTTTACCAAGTTTTTCTTTTTTCAACTTAGGCCGAAGTAGTTGGGGGCCTGTGGATGAACAGACAGATTAATAGAAGCAGAGATTATTATACATGTATGCAGGAGCACACTTCAAGGAGTACAGATTTATAATCCAGCTGAATAGGACGGGGTCAGCTGGGGAAAGGTTTTAAGGCCTCAGTGGGAAGCATGGAAGGTTCTCACAGGACGTGTTTACACAGTTCCTTGGCAGGTCCTGCTGTGGAGTCGGGCTCCTCCCTTAGAGGAAGCTCCCTGGGAGAGGGGTTAAATGTATGTGTGCTTAGTCGTGTCCGACTTTGCACCCTCATAGACTGTAGCCCACCAGGCTCAATGGGATTTTCCAGGCTAGAATACTGGAGTGGGTTGCCATTTCCTCTCCAGGGGATTTTCCCGACCCAGGGATCAAACCCACATCTCTTGTATCTCTTGCATGGGCAGGCAGATTCTATACCATTAGTGCCACCTGGGTTATAGCAGCTGAATTCTTAGAAAGACTTGCTATACATATCAAAGGGAAGTTGTTTTTTTTACCCCCTTCAGCTGCTGTTTGTTCAGATGTTCTCAGTTTAAAATAGCCATCATGCCATTTTTGGTGGGGTTAGCCCCTTCATTTCCCTGTTAAAAGCTTTCATTAAGTTTCACTGGCAAGGAGCTGGGGAGATTGCTGTGGAGAGCCGGGAGGTAAGAGATCTGCAAACAAAAGCACAGATACAAGGATGAATATGCCTAAAAGAGCAAATCCCAACATGTAGCCCCATCTTTCGCTGAACCAGTCTCTTATCCTCGAGAACAGGTCAGTCCAATTAATCCATGCTTCCCTCATCTTATATAGGATGTCAGCCTGTTTTAGTAGCTGGCTCACATCCTTCTATATTTCTTCTGATCTGCTTCCATACAAGCAGCACTGCCTGCCAATGATGGTACACTGTGACCCTTGTTGGGCAGCCCATGGGGCCAAGAGATGGTGATTTTGGAGCCCAGAGGCAAAGCTGCCAACCCCTGGTGGACATACTTTCAAGGTGTGTGTAGAGGTAGTGAATCCTGGTTCCATGGTTCTGGAAATGTTCAGAATTGCTTCTTCTGGATCGAAATTCTCAAACTTGAAAAAGCATCCTTACTGAATCAGTATTGTGGTACACGAGTACTTGCCTACAACGTCTGGTTGGATGCGTCTATGTGGTGCAACTTTATGCCTGAAGGAGCCCAGGCTTCTAATCTGGTTAGCATTTAAAGTGGGATACCTAGTGAGGGGGGCTTCCCAGGTGGTGCCAGTGGTAAAGAACCCGTCCTGCCAATGCTGGAGACCTAAGAGATGTCGGTTCGATCCCAAGTTTGGAAGATCCCCTGGAGGAGGTCGTGGCAACCCACTC
The DNA here is from genome assembly GCF_014754425.2 of Oryx dammah. Lineage (NCBI taxonomy): Eukaryota > Metazoa > Chordata > Mammalia > Artiodactyla > Bovidae > Oryx > Oryx dammah. The sequence goes on from NW_024070187.1 coordinate 67,812,800, forward strand.
CAGTATTCTTGCCTGGAGATACCCATGGACAGAGGAGCCTGGTGGGTTCATAGGGTCATGGAGTTGGACACAAATGAAGCGGCTGGGCACACACACATGCCCCTAGTGAGGAAGGTGCCAAGTAGCCAAGACCACTTCGCCCTGACCATTTATATGGGAACCCTTATATACTTTATTGCCACATAAAATAGAGACCAGAGGTGCTCGCAGACAAGGTCAGAGTGGAACCTGCGACCCACCAGGTTGGAGCCTGGTGTCCATGGTGGCCTCCGTCATTTATATTGTCAGTTATGTTGGCGTCTGTACATCTCCACTTCCCATGTGCCTCTGTGAGGTTGTCAGAGCAGAGTGGATTGTGAAACATCTGGTGGTGAAGATCTTCAGTCCAGCTTTGGCAGCTGTAGAGACAGGTGTCATTACCTGCCCAGGTCATTCCAGAATTCTGGTTGGCCCCTTTGTAGCCTGGGGCATCGGGCAGATCAACCAGGAAAACAGCTGAGCTGTTCCAGGTCCCGTTTGTGTGGTCTGCAGACCAGGAATACTGCCCAGTGACTAGGCAAACATGTATATCATTATAATCAGTCTTGAACTCGTTTGTAACAGCTATGGGGGGTTTGAGGTACCATCCATCCATGGAATACAACCTTAGTGCTTGATTATAGTACTGCTTTGGTATGTAACCTAAGAAGAGTCCAGTGCCATTTTTATTTTCAATGCAAAGAGAAAATTTTCCCTCCAATAGCCTCATCTGAGTGAAGGATAGACCCTGAGCTTCCATGGGGGATCCCCAAGTGCCCTGCCACAGGAGGAAGTAGGGTGTCTTCCATACATCCACTGTCCAGAATGGCTCTACCAGATGTTCGCACTGGCAGGAACGAAACCTAATTCAGGTTCTTGGGCCGTATTTAGATGTTGACATAACCAGCAATTACACTGATTAGTTAAGGTGGCTGCTGCTGCTGCTGCTACGTCGCTTCAGTCGTGTCTGACTCTGCCACCCCATAGATGGCAGCCCACCAGGCTGAGATCTCCAGGCAAGAACACTGGAGTGGGTTGCCATTTCCTTCTCCAATACGTGAAAGTGAAAAGTGAAGTCGCTTGGTTGTGTCCGACTCTTAGCAACCCCATGCACTGCAGCCTACCAGGCTCCTCCATCCATGGGATTTTCCAGGCAAGAGTACTGGAGTGGGGTGCCATTGCCTTCTCCGTAAGGTGGATAGGGTCTGGAAGATTAGTGTGAGTAAGTGTTGGGGCCATGTTAAAATTGTTGAAAAAGCAGTAAGAGTTAGCTGAAGCAAGACATAGCTTGAAAGGGAATGCACAGTAAAGGAATAGAGGGGGGATAGGTTAATGGCAACCCGCTCCAGTATTCTTGCCTGGAGAATCCCAGGGACGGGGGAGCCTGGTGGGCTGCCATCTATGGGGTCGCACAGAGTCGGACACGACTGAAGCGACTTAGCAGCAGCAGTAGCAGCAGCAGCAGGTTAAGACAAGCAACCTCCGGTTAATCTTTCACTAACTGAAAGAGGAAGGGTTTTGTTTGAAATTTGTAGGTCAGAGAATTTTGCAGGTTTCTAGGGAAGATAAATGGAGAAATTTTTGATCTGAGATCTTGGGTAGAGCCATCTACTTTGTGGTGTTGTCTGCTTCTGGAACTCTAGACAGCTCTGGAAATCCTCAGTTTGAGGTTGCTCATAGGAATGGCCTTCTAATCATTCTGGAGAGTGATATCTGGATGCAGCTTGCTATTTCATGTAAATCCAGGAGGACTTTTATTCTGATGACGGTGTAGATAGCTGTACTTCCTAAGGCCTATCCTGGCAAGGTGATGGTGTATATTTTCTTCTAAAAATGTTGATGTATACTCACCTCCTGGAAGAAAGGGAAAGCATGGCCTGTCAGTGAAGACCATGATTTTTTCACCTGTTGATGATATACACCAAGTATAGAACTAGTCAGAATACTGAAACTGTTCACTCAAATCCCCAAGATGCTAGCCCAATCCAGGAATGGAAGGTTTAGAGATGCCAGCAGGCACTGGAGTGACTAAAAACTATTTCAAAAGAGGTTCATTTTGAGTCATCTGGATCTGCATAAGGGCCAGGGCTAATACTTCTCTCCATGTAAGTCTCAGTTCAGTTCAGTTCAGTCCCTCAGTAGTGTCCTACTCTTTGCCACCCCCTGGACTGCAGTATGCCAGGCTTCCCTGTCCATCACCAGCTCCCAGAACTTGCTCAAACTCATGTCCATCGTGTCAGTGATGCCATCCAACCATCTCATCCTCTGTCGTCCCTTTCTCCTCCCACCTTCAATCTTTCCCAGCATGCGGGTCTTTTCCAGTGAGTTGGTTCTTTGCATCAGGTAACCAAAGTATTGGAGTTTCAGCTTCAGCATCAGTCCTTCCAATGAATAGTCAGGACTGATTTCCTTTAGGATTGACAGTTAGACATTCTTGCAGTCCAAGGGACTCTCAAGAGTATCCTTCAACACCACAGTTCAAAAGCATCAATTCTTCAGTGCCCAGCTTTCTTTATAGTCCAACTCTCACATCCATACGTGACTACTGGAAAAACCATAGCTTTGACTAGACAGACCTTTGTTGGCAAAGTAATGTCTCTGCTTTTTAATATGCTGTCTAGGTTGGTCATAACTTTTCTGCCAAGGAGCAAGTGTCTTTTAATTTCATGGCTGCAGTCACCATCTGCAGTGATTTTTGAGCCCCCCAAAATAAAGTCTCTCACTGTTTCGACTGTTTCTCCATTTGTGATGAAGTAATGGGACTGGGTGCCATGATCTTAGTTTCCTGAATGTTGAGTTTTAAGCCAACTTTTTCACTCTCCTCTTTCACTTTGATCAAAAGGCTCTTTAGTTCCTCTTAGCTTTTTGCCATAAGGATGGTGTCATCTGCATATCTGAGGTTATTGATATTTCTCCCTGCAATCTTGATTCCAGCTTGTGCTTCATCCAGTCTGGCATTTCGCATGATGTACTCTGCACAGAAGTTAAATAAGCAAGGTGAAAATATACAGCCTTGACGGACTCCTTTCCCAATCTAGAAACAGTCTATTGTTTCATGTCTGGTTCTAACTGTTGCTTCTTGACCTGCATACAGATTTCTCAGGAGGCAGGTCAGATGGTCTGGTATTCTGATCTCTTGAAGAATTTTCCACAGTTTGTTGTGATCCACACAGTCAAAGACTTTGGTATAGTCAATAAAGCAAAAGTAGATGTTTTTCTGGAACTCTCTTCCTTTTTCAATGATCCAGTGGATGTTGGCAATTTGATCTCTGGTTCCTCTGCCTTTTCTAAATCCAGCTTGAACATCTAGAAGTTCACAATTCACATACTGCTGTAGCCTGGCTTGGAGAATTTTGCGCATTACTTTGCTAGCATGTGAGATGAGTGCAATTGTGTGGTAGTTTGAAAATTCTTTGGCATTGCCTTTCTTTGGAATTGGAATGAAAACTGACCTTTTCCATGTAAGTCTAATTTCTAGATAAACCTTTTTCCCCTTATCATTCTTTTTTATGTCTACACTTTAATGTCTTCCTTCCCTTGAGGATCAGGGATGGTAGGGAATATGAAATTTTAATGAATATCCTCTCACAGGTCTTTGTGAGCAAGTGATTTGCTTCTGCTGTAAAGTGAGTTCCTTGGACAAACTAGTGGTTACCAGCGCAAGGATGGGGAGAGGCAATATAGAGGTGGAGGAGTGGAAGGTACAGACTATTGGGTATACAATAGGCTACAATGATGTACTGTACAACACAGGGAATACAGCTACTATTTTGCAGTAACTGTATATGGAGTGTAAGCTTTATTAATTGTATGAAAAATTTAAATATTATAAAAATACAGAGAGTTCCTTGATCAGATTCAGTTCAAAAAGGAGTGCCAAAACAAGGAATAGTTGAAGTTGTTAGTTACAACCACTGTGGCATCAGTTCGTCTAACTGGATAGCACAGACCATCCACTGAACGTACAGACAATAATCAAACAGCGAAAAAGAGTCAAAGGCTGAAGGTAAATCGATAAAGTCCACCTGGAGTGCCATAAAGGACAGTGTGGGGTCTTGGAGGTCTCCCTGGGGTACACTAGGTGCCTCGGAAAACTTGGTAAGATTTATTATAGGTGGTGCAGTGGGATATGACGTGCAGGAAGTACCTGCAGAGGTCAAGAAACTACGGAGCTACCAAAGTATGCTAACAGCATGACGGACTCCAGAGGCTTATCTGGTTCTGTAAAGGGTTGTAGCTTCCCCTTCTGCCAATGTATCAGCCCTTGAAAGAGTTAGGAGTTTTGCAGCTTGGGCAGAGTTTGTAGTGGGCATGCACACTTAGTCACTCAGTTGTGTCCGACTCTTTGCAACCCCATGGACTATAGCCCTCCGGGCTCCTCTGTCCATGGGATTTCCTAGGCAAGAATACTGAAGTGGGTTGCCATTTCCTTCTCCAGGGGATATTCCTGACTCAGGGATTGAACCTGCATCTCCTGAGTCTCCTACATGGGCAGGTGGATTCTTTACACTGAGCCACTTGGGAAGCCCTTTCCAGTAGGCAGCACGCAGCAAGTGTTTTCTGTGGGATAGTCAGCTTCCCTGAAAATTTTATTACAAGAGCCATCATAGAAAAGAACACATATGGTTTGCAAAAGGATGCACTAAAGAGTTTTTCTTGTGGTTTAGAAACCATCTAGATGGTCATAAAGTGACTGGGTGGAATGGCTCATTATGGCTTATGGAACCCGTGAATAGGAACTGGGTTTATCTGGTGCCTTCCCAGGCCTTGGCCTTCATGGATCTGATTCTCCCCGCCAATGGTCCTTCTACAAGAACTCTCCTAGCAAGGCCTTCACCTTTATCCTCTCCTCAGGTCCGCACCTGGTCCAGGGCTTCTGGTTACACAACGCCCTAGAATCCTGAGTTGCTTGCTTCTTTGCCCTGTTTCAGTTTATTTTGCATGTCTCCTATGTGTCATGCACCCTTCTAATCCTTCAAAGGACAAAACAGAAGCCTTTGACATTTTAGTGGAGAACAACAAAAAAAAATCAAGATGTAAATATATAATGTCTTAATAATAATAAGAAAAAACTAAGTGTTTATTACTACTTGGAAGACTAAAGATAGAAAATAGTATTTTCTGTGAACAAATGCCTCTTCTGACAGTGAGAAACAAAGAAGCAAAACTCATCATGATTGGTGTTACTGCGCTGCTTTAAGGAAAGCAGGAAAACATATTTCACTGCAGAAATGATTAAATATGATAGAAGGCTTTTTACCAGGCGTGATAGCTGGGTGGCGCCCTGCACACCCGAGTAAGGTCCTATATGGATCTGTGTTTGATCACACAGAGGAGACAGAGATGGACAAGAACAATGGCCCTGAGGTGTGGGACACGCGGGACACAGCCCTGGGGGCAGTCACTAGTTAAAGGATGCTCAGGAAGGAGGCTAACTGTCGTGGGGCTGGGATAGTGGTCTTCAGACCTTTCATATTCCTGGACCTCCTCTCCCATCCCTGAATAGGCCTGCAGTGCTATCCTTTCCAGTGTTCTGATAGCTCAGGGGAACCCTTCCCACAGAGCAGCAGCAATCCCACAGTTCCAGTCTGGGCTCCAGTCCCATTAGCCTCTTCAGCCCTCCCCAGGCTATTTATTTTTTGTCTCTTGCCTCTTCAGTGGCTTCTCTTTTTGCTCTTCAGTCTGGCTCCAGAGATGGGTGTAACCACTATTCAAACTGCCCTTCGCTTATGCTGATGGACCACCTCGTTTGTATCTATCTTTATTTCATTGATGTCTCCTTTCCTCTCTCTCCCTTTTAAATTAAATTACATTTTGTTTTCCCCAAGCTATTTCTACCTTCTAAATATGTGTGTTTTCACAGTATAATTGAGTAAAGCCAGGGATGAAGAGAGCAGTGATGGTGAAATAAAGTGGAAAGAGACAAATGTTCAGTCTTTGGAAGCAATTGCCTCATGTTGGGATGTGTTTATTCATTTATAGAACCCATTTGTATTGAGAACTACCGTATGCCAAGTCCGGTGGTAGACCTGGAGATAAACAGACAGAAGAAAAAAATGGAACAAAACATGGACCTTGCCGTGTGGAACTTTTAGTCTAGTGAGTAAAACACATTAATACAAGAATCACATTGGAGGTCAGAGACTCAGCTGTGAGGCTGAGGAAGGGATTTTAAAGCAGAAAATTGAAGATGAGTTTATGAGGCAAAGTACAGGGGCTTCTATGTAGAGGGAAGAGCATGTACGTGCAGAGTGTGAACTCCAGAAAGGAGCTCAGTGCTTTCATGGAGATGGAGGAAGGCTGTTGTGACTTCTGCACTGAAAACCAAAGGATGAGGATGGAGCTGCAGGATAAGGCATGATGTAAACTGGGCTGTGGGGGTGAGGGCCTGGGGTGAGGTTGGGGGTGGGGGTTATAATGTGTTGTATATACACATGTTAGTAAAAATTTGTTTGCAAGTCTGGCATGTGTTCAGGCCAGCATGTCAAAGATAATGAGTCCTAGCCTTTACTGCACACTTACTACATGCTTCTGTAACTGAGCACGCCCCTATGGGGCCTTCCTGGGACACACCTTACCCCAAACTCTCTGCTTCAGCTCCTCTCTGAAGTACCTGTTAATAGATAGTAGTATTTTATGCACATTTCCTGAGTCATTTTGTAGATGTGAAATGCCACCACCCCCCACCCTCACCAAGTGAAGGAACCTCTTGATGAGCATAAGCATGCTGTCTGGAGCCTAAGGACAGATAATGTTACCCGTGTGATATCACCCTGCTTCCTCACCATCAGCCAGTCAGAGAATTGTGCAAAAAACTGGTCAGGTACACCGCTGACCTCTGATGCCCCTCCCCTCCACTTGTCCTTTAAAAATACTTTGCCAAAACCCTTTGGCGAGCTAGAGGCTTTTCAGGGTATCAGTTGGCTTACTTCCTTACTTGGCCTTGCAGTAAACCTTTTCTCTTTTCCAAACTCTGACATTTCAGTTTGTTTGGCCTCACTTGTGTGTTGAGCACATGAACTCGCTATTAACATTCCTTTAAGTGTTCTACACATATTATCTTATTTACTCCTTTCAGCTATTTGCTGCTACTGCTAAGTCACTTCAATCGTGTCCGACTCTGTGCGACCCCAGAGACAACAGCCCACCAGACTCCCCCGTCCCTGGGATTCTCCAGGCAGCTATTTACTGGGTATGAAATTTCTCATTTTGTACCAGAGGATCCACATCTTGCTAATATTTTGTGAGAGCTGTTCCCTTGTCACTTTAACAGTTTAGGTGGCTGGTAAACATATAAAGGGACTTCTTGGCAGTCCAGTGGTTAAGACTCTGTGCTTCCAGTGCAGGGGATGCAAGTTCAATTCCTGGTCAGGACACTAAGATCTCACATGCCCTTTGACCGTGAAAAAATTGGGGGCCTTCCCTTGTGGCTCAGCTGATAAAGAATCCGCCTGTAACGCGGAAGACCTGGGTTTGATCCCTGGGTTAGGAAGATCCCCTGGAGAAGGGAATGGGTACTTGCTCCAGTATTTTTGCTTGGAGCCTGGCAGGCTACAGTCCATGAGGTCGCAAAGTCGGACATGACTGAGTGACTTTCACTTCTCTTTACTTCAAACATACAAGGAATTATAAGCACATCCAGGGTATCATCTAGTGGGTCAAGTTCCTTTGTGAAATGTATACACAAACACAACCTTAGGGAAGAAAACTGAAATCATAGCTGCAATGGCCAGCTGGTAGACACAGGATGGCAGCATGGAATTCTCAATTTCTGTGAGCTTTGAAGGTGCGTTTCTCTAAAAATGATTGTGGAATTTAAATTAGAACACTGAAAATACCCAGAAATATGTTGATGGCCATATTAGAAGTTGTACATTGATCAACTGAACCTAGACAGTAGTGGTGGTAATGGTGGTTTATTTGCTATGTCATGTCCAACTCTTGAGATCCCATAGACTGTAGCCTGCCAGAGTCCTCTGTCCATGGGATTTCCCAGGCAAGAATACTGGAGTGGGTTGCCATTTCCTTCTCCAGGGGATCTTCCCAACCCAGGAATTGAACTGGAGTCTCCTGCATTGCAGGCAGATTCTTTACCAATTGAGCTACATCATTTAGCATTAGATTATATTGGATTTTAGATATTGCCTTTTCTTTCTTTTTTTGGTCATACAACACAGCTTGTGGGATCTTAGTTCCCCAAATAGGGATTGAACCCAGGCCCTTGGCACTGACAGCACAGAGTCCTGACTGCTGGACCACCAGGGTATTCCCAAAGACTGCTTTTTCTTTAAAAAAAAAAAAAAAAAAAAAAGCACTCTTTAATTTGATTACATGTTATTCATGAGAAATGGAATATTGCCTGCCATGTCAATAAACAAAGGATGTCACAGTCACCAGACATTGCAGCTACTGATGACAGTGAGCTAGTGAGCCCTGAGGGAACTTAGGAAGGAAAAGAATAACTACCATCTAGCAGTTCTCAGACGGTAGCCGCTCCCTACAGTGAGCCCTGAGGAGATTCAGGGTGTGAAGACACAGGATACTGGCCCTGCTGGCTGCGGTGCATATCAAAGAAATGACTTCCAGGAGCCCAGACTCCTGCATGTTCCCATACATGCGTGCATGCATGCTAAGTCACTACAGTTGTGTCCAGCTCTTTGTGATCCTACGGACTGTAGCCCACCAGGCTCCTCTGTCTACGGGCCTCTCTAGGCAAGAATACTGAAGTGGGTTGCCATGCTCTCCTCCAGGGGACCTTCCCAACCCAGGGATCAAACTCCCTTCTCTTATGTCTCCTGCATTGGCAGGTGGGTTCTTTACCATTAGTGACCCCTGAGAAGCCCTTTCTCATTCATAGAAAAGTGTTAAATACCTTGATGAATCTGATTTTCCTTAAATAACAATAACCTCTGACATTCAGAGTACCTGCTCTTTTGTTGGAAAACTCCTATAATATCCTGGCTCCCCACTCAGTTCTCTCAGGGTTACTTGAGGTGCTGCCTTCTAGGCTTGAAATCCTAAAAATTTCCACCGAATAAAATGTAACTCCTGGACTTTCCTGGTGGTTCAATGGTTTCAAGTCCACCTGCCAATGCAGGGGACATGGGTTCGATCCCTGGTCTGGGAAGATTGAACAGGCATTGGAGTAACTAAGCCCATGCACCCATCTCCTGGGCCCAAGCGCTGCAACTACTAAAGCCCAAGCACCCTAGGGCCTGTGTTCCACAACAAGAGAAGCTACTGCAATGAGAAGCCCACAGTAAAAAGTAGCCCCTACTCACCGCAACTAGAGAAACCCCGTGTGCAGCAATGAAGAGCCAGTGCAGCCAAAAACAAATAAATAAATCTTTTAAAAACCCTAAAAACATAACTCTCAACTTTTAGGTTGTGAATTATGTATTTTTAGTTTCTATCCATTATGCTTAACATCCAATGTACTCTATAAAAGTACTATATAAATTATATGTGGTTGGTCAGCTAAACTAATTAGCATAAGGTATCCAATTGAAAGTACAGTCTAAATGGACTATTTAATTCCATTAAATATAATGGAGTGAAGAGCTAGACCCCGCTTCTTCGGTGGCACAATTTTAATGAAACTGCTTCGGATGACTCTTGCTCTACATCAGAAAAGAAACACAAATCCCTCCAGCTTCTATTTCTGGTTCTACCACAGGCTTTGCTGGTATACCCAGAGCAAGAAGGAACCTGTTACTTTTTTCTACCTGCAAAATGTAGGCAGTGCTTTTAGCCTTTTTTACAGAGGCACAGGATTAATGAGAGCCACAAATGACCTTGACCTGTTTTGTAACTGCAAATGTCTTTTTATTGCCAAATATTCATGAAAAATGAAAATCTGCTAAATTTTTTTTTTTAATGAGTCAATATTAGGCTAAAACTTTAAAGTCTGGAACATGTACTTTATCAGTTGTTTTTTAAAATTCCAGTTTCCAAATTTAAACAAAAGGAGAATAAGATAAATCTTTCAAGTGATAATCAAAACAGTAGGAAGGAAGTATATGGGTTTCCTTATAAATTGAAGTCTGTTTTTCAAAAACTATGATTTTCAGTAAGATTAGTAAGAGTGTCTGAAATATTTATGTTAGTAAAGCCATGGTGAATGAGGCTGGCTTGCTGGAAGAAATCATGCCAAAAGTAAGTTGGCATGTCAGGAAGTGGTGTTCGTGTGTTTACACGTTAAGACAGTTGAGAAGTTCGTGATAATGTGCTAATTTAGAATGATTGTTGACTACTGAAATCTTTCCATCAATCCTGATACTGATGCTTTGGGCCTGGGACTGATGGTTCACGAAGGAAGAAAACATTCTCAAACGTGGTGCTTTTGCAGAGCTCCAGCTAGTCAGGAGATTCTTTTTTCATCCTAGGCAACGATTACTGGTCTATATCACTGTGGGAGAATGCAGTCCTTATTTTGGTGATTGAATTAGATACACATGATGATTTACTTGTTTTTGAAAGAGACAATTTAGGTCAGAATCACAGGAATGAAATCAACTACTCCCCAAATATGGAGCTGGTTAGTGGAAAGTGCTTAATTCCCTAATCTATAGGTTCCAGGTGGAAGTATTTCAAGTAAAATAACACGCTTGGTTGTCTGCTTGCTTCCTCTTCCCCTGGGGAAGGAGGGGCTTCTCTCCTGGATGAGTTTGGAGAAGGAGCTGGGCAGCTTCTCCCCACCTCCGGGGCCCTGAGGGCAGCTGATCCGCAGGAGCTGATGTGATTTCTGTTTACTGCCACTGAGTCCATGTAACATATTTACTTCATACTTCTGTCCATGTTATTATTAATGTTTGTTATTTGGACTCTGGAATGAATATTGCATAATGAAGACAATTCATCCATATTCATAAAATTCCCCTCAATCAAGACTCATCTCATTTAAGTAACTCAGGAGAAATTACCCTTTTATATATCCTGGAATCCAGATAAAATGGAAAATAATGGATATTCTGTCTTTTACTCCTGTTCACCTTCTTCATATTCTCTATAAGCAGTGGCTGCATAAGTGCAGAGGGAAGGGAAAAGTGCAGCATTTTTACATTTACTTTTCCTACTTTAATTTTAACAAAGACTGTGGGTTGTACAAGGCTATCTCCTTAGGTCTAACATAGTAGCTAACAAATATTTGAAGCTCAATCTTATTTACTGACTGAATGAATTATTAAATTCAGAGCATTTTCAATGAAAATGTTTAAAAAACATTTAAAGATATTTCATAATGCTCTTAATCAAATTCCATAACTACTTACAGGTTATCGGATCCAACCTGGGGGTCTTACCAAGCTTCTTTCGGGGCATTCCATCTCAAAGGTCATGGGTATGCAGAAATGAGGAAGTTTTAAAAACATTTATCACACAAAGGGGCAACTACCAATTAGCATACAGACTCCCCATCCCGCTCCCCGCCCCGGCACACTGGTTCAAGCCATAAAGAATCCATGTGCAATGCAGGAGTTGCAAATTCGATCCCTGGGTCAGGAAGATCCCCTGGCAGAGGGCATGGCAACCTACTTCAGTATTCTTGCCTGGAGAATCCCATGGACAGAGGATCCTGGCGTGCTACAGCCCATGGGGTCACAAAGAGTCAGACGTGATTAAGCACACACACATACAGGCACACACACAGAGAGAGATCTACATAAATATATAATACAGAAATACAGAATCCCAGACAAACACTTCTAGATGGGAAGCATCTATCATGGACACTAATTACAAGGAAAATATCAGCTTTCTGGGGCCTGAAGCTTTAGCCTGTGCCCAGCAAGAGCTGTCATTCAGTATTCACCTCACCCTTGGCCTGTGCCTAATGAGCCCCTGTCTACTTACCAAGTGTACTTCCTCTGACTCCCTGGACCTTTCCACATCACAAACTCCAATTGCCTGTCCTTGTTCCAGATGACACACCTTTAGGGATTCTTGCTCTCCTTTCCCAGACTCCTGGGGACTCTCATTTTCAGCCTAATGGGTAGAGTGGTCTCAATTTCATTAATGCACTTAATTGAGTAACAGGCACTAATGGAGCACCAAGTGTGTTGAGCACTGGGCTATGTGCCTGGGATACAAAGATGATCTACACCTAATTCTGACTCTCCCAGAGCTCATGCGTAATGACTGGACAGTAAGTGATGTGGTCGAGTTAGCACCAGGCACTATGGAAACAGAAATGAGACATTGAGCCAGACCTAGAAGAGTTCCAGGTGCAAGACCGCCTTCCTCAGGTTGCCATGTCCCAGAAGAGACTTAGATGGAGGTAGAATTGAGATTTTGTTTTAAATTTTTTATTTTTTTTGTAATAGGTGTTTCTTGGTTATCTATTTTATTAATAAATAGAGCAGTTTGTACATGTCAGTCCCAGACTCCAAATCTATCCCTCCTCCCAACCTTTCCCCACTGGTGACCATAAGTTCATTCTCTATGAGCCTGTTTCTGTTTGGTAATTACTTCATTTGCATTATTATAAGAGGTATCTTATAATATTTGTCTTTCTGTAACTTATTTCACTTAGTATGACAACCTCCAGGCCCATGCACGTTGCTGCAAATGGTATTATTTCATTCTTTTTAATGGATAATATTCCAGTGTGTATATACATATATACACACACACCACATCTTCTTTATCCATTCATCTGTCAATGGACATTGAGTTTACTTCCATGTCTTGACTATTGTAGACAATGCTACAGGGAACACTGGGGTGCATGTATCCTTTCGAACCGTGTTTTTATCCAGATGTATGCCCAGGAGTAGGACTGTTGGATCATATGGTAGCTCTATTTTTAGTTTCCTTAAGGAATCTCCATACTATTCTCCAGAGTTGCTGTGCCAATTTATATTCCCACCAATAGTGTTGGAGGCTTTGAAGGAGGAAACAGACAGAACAGGCTCCGTCTTGAAAGCAGGACTCTATCTTGGGCCAGACTGTGGACTTTGAGCTATATGCCCAGTATCTATGGAAACGACATACCAACTGGAAAACCAGGCCCCCTGAACGGAAGAGCCTCAGGGCTTGTATCTAGACTCTTTGTTGCCTAAAAGAATACCCTAATTATCTGTGTAACTGAATAGAATCATAAATTCTATTATGCTTATTGGGGTATGACCACAGGCCTATCGATAATTGTCCCCTATTAACTACCTGGGCTTAAGGCATATGAATCAAGGGTTAACTCTGATTGTATCTTTCCTTTGTTCAGACTAGTTTCAGGGAATTTGGGGAGGTGGGTTTGGCAGGTACACTTAGGGTATATAAGGTTTTCAGAAAAAACTGGTTAGGGTCCTTGGCTAAGAGGAGACTCTGCCTTGGGCCCGCCGGTGTAATAAACTGCACTCCACTATCTGCATTGTCCTTCTGAGTGAGTTTGTTTCCCAGAACACGTGGCTACAACAGCTTCACTTTTCTTCATGCCCTCTCCAGGATTTTTTGTTTGTAGACTTTTTGGTGATGGCCATTCTGACTTGAGAATTGAGAATTTTGAACAAGTCCCAGATCCACAACAAAAGGCTTTATGAAGCTGAGTCTGTGGTCAGATAAAGAGGAATAGCTAGACGTGGGCTCTGCAGAAGGAAAGGAAAGTTCCGTAGACATTACAGAAAATGTTAGTTTAGATTTGGGTGCTTAGAAACAGCACTCTTCCCTCTTTTTGATGGAGCCTTATTGGTCCCTTTGAGAAGCTGGGGTTAGAGAATCAGGGATAAGGGATAAAAAGGGTCCATTTACTAAAATTCTCTTATAATACATCAGGGGAAATTGGGTGTGTGCTGTAGAATTTTGCTGCCATTTTAGGGGAGGTTTATGGTTTCCTGACAAGCTTCACTCATTATAACTTGCATACTTGTATAGACAAGTTGAGGGGAAAAGTGTAATTGACGATAATCCCAAAGGTGTTGATGGGAAGGGTTTTTTGTTTGGCTGTCTTTGAAGTGAAGATCAGAGGTGATTCTTTGTCACCCACAAAACTTTGATGTTTTCCTGCACGAATGCTCACAGGCAGGATGTAAACACCAATATTCAGTGGCAACATCCATATCACTTTATGATTAGGTGAGAAGTTTGTTAAGGAAAATATAATTTGTTACTGCTCAGTGTGACTTTGAAATGTTCTTGGGCACGGTGAAGGGAAAGCTAGTTCTAGAATAGAAACATTAACATCCATTAACAGTCTATGTGAAAAACTGATTTAACTGACTGCAAATGAATAGTTTGCATAGTTAAGATGACTAATACATAAGTACATGCTCAAAATGGTAGATACATTGATCTTGAGCAAACTAGTCATTTCACAAAATTTTAACTGAAGCCTCAAAGGATATGGTATCCTTTGATATGAATTTTAAGTGCACTAAATGCATTTAAAGTTATGGTATGAATTTTTTTTTCATTTTTCATTCTTTTTTCTTAAATTTATTTATTTTAATTGGAGTCTAATTACTATACAATATCGTAGTGGTTTTTGCCATACGTTGACATGAATCAGCCATGGGTATGAATTTTAAATGCACTAAATGCCCCATATACCCTACCTTGCCAGCACTTCGTGGTATGATATTGGCTAACATGTTTCATCATTGCCATGCTGAAAATGTCAGACAGGACTCATGGAATGATATGGATGAAACCTGGTAGGGAACCTGGTAGAGGACCAATTTGTTCACACACATAATGATTGTAATTATCCTATATACTGTAGTAACATAAGCCACAATGATTTCTGGCTTTCTCTTACAAATATTATCCTCTCCTTATTTTATGACCTGATATATAAAGGTGGGAGCTTCCCTGGTAGCTCCGTGGTAAAGAATCTACCTGCCAGTGCAGGAGATGCAGGTTTGATTTCTGAGTCAGGAAGAGCCGCTGGAGTAGGACATGGTAGCCCACTCCAGTATTCTTGCCTGGGAAGTCCCATGCACAGAGAAGCCTGGTGGGCTACCGTCCATGGGGTTGCAAAAGAGCTGGAAACGACTTGGTGACTAAACAACAGTAACAACACCACGTAGGTAGAAGTAGTGCTTTACTCAGCAGAATGGTCCTCTACTCTCTGATTATCCTACTGTGCCTTAAAGAAGGAAACTGCTGCCTGGCCCAACAGGACAATCAAATTCATCCAAACATCCATCCATGCTTTCATCCAGGCACGTGCACATCCATCCGTCTGTCCATCTACCACTGTTTTAAGCAGTGGGGATGTAATGTTAAGCAGACAGCTACCCTCATAGACTCTGTAATCTATGAATCACTGGGGTGGCTGATCTGCCAGCCAGTTTGTCTTCCCATCAGAGCAAAATAAGAGCATTCCATCCTAAACAATTACTTAATCTAGAAAATTTAGAAAATATACAAATAAAGAAAATGATGATCATTTTTCATATTTCCTAGAACTAATCACTGTTAGGGACCTCCTTGGTGGTTCAGACAGCAAAGAATCTGCCTGCAATGTGGGAGACTCAGGTTTGATCCCTGGGTTGGGAAGATTCCCGGGAGAAGGGAATGGCTACCTACTCCAGTATTCTTGCCTGGAGAGTTCCATGGACAGAGGAGCCTGGCAGGCAACAATCCATAGGGCCTCAAAGCGTCGGACACAGCTGGCCGACTAACACTAATCACTATTAACATTTTGGTGTATTTACTTAAAAGTTTTCTGTGTATGTGTGTAATAACAGTGAAATATACAATACATAATTTTAAGTCTCTTGTTTTATTATTTGCTTAACATTATATCATGAGCAACTTCCTATGCTATTAAATTATTACAGATATGACTTATAGTAGTTGCTTGATGTCCCATTCTATAGATCCATTAATTTTTGCTAAACATTTAGACTGTTCTTATTTCCCTTATTTTTTTGCTTTCAGTTAATACTAAAATAACATCTTTAAACCAAAAATTGCACCCAAATCTCCTCAGGATTTCCCCTTAGATTTCTAGAAGTGTAATTTCTGGATAAATGCACATGAAAGTTTTATGGTTTTTGCCAAATTGCCTTCCAGAATAGAAAAGATTCCACTCTAGAATATCTAGAAAATTTTAAAATAGTTTAGCTCAGTGTTTGCTGTCATGCATATCAATCATGATACCATATTTGGCTGAATGGTAGTATCTTCTACAGGTGAATGTTTGGACACAGACTTTAAATTATAGGTTTTGAGAGGGTGACTTTGAATGAACCATGCTGAAAACAATGGACATTTTTCAGGTATTTTTCTTTTTTGTTCATTTCTTACAGCTAACCTCCTCATTCCCTTTCTTACTCTTTTTTATGCATACAATTTCAAATCCTTTACCCCATTTCCATGCCTTCACATATGCTGGTAACTCATCCTTCCATGTTTTTTCTCAAGCTCACATAATCATTATACATTTATACACCCACATGCACACACACATAATCTTGTTATTTTATAGAAATGCTATCTCATTATATTCACTTCCACATAAAGAAAAAAGAAAGCAGTGCCTCTGGTAGTATGTTCAGCAAAGTCTTCTGGGAATCATTACTGGAGGTCTAGCATAGAGCCAACTGTCCTAGCTTTTTCAATAAATTCTGGTATTAAGTTTCTTTCTAATTCAAACAGCTAAAGTGATGCCTCTTTTATTCACTTGAATCCTGACCTTATTCAAGTCCCTTCCTCCAAATCCCGTGATTATTATATGTCAATGCTCTTTAAAATTCTTGCCAATATGATGGGTATTGGGCTTCCCTGTTGGCTCAGTTGGTAAAGAACCCAACTGCAATGCAGGAGACCCAGGTTTGATCCCTGGGTCAGGAATATCCCTTGGAGAGGGAAATGGCAACCGACTCCAGTATTCTTGCCTGGAGAATCCTGTGGACAGAGGAGCTTGGCAGGCTACAGTCCATGGGTCGCAGAGTCAGACATGACCAAAGCGTCTGAGCACACACACATGCATAATGGGTATTAAGTGATGTCTTGGTATTGCTTAATCTTGGATATGAGTGTCCCCCAACTCTCTTGCTCTGATGTGTTTGAATATCGTCTTTGCTCCTCACTGCAACTCTCTGCTTCTTCCCCAGATTTTACTGCCCTTCTGCCCTTTGTGGTTGGAGTAATCTACTGAGTCATAGGTTATTCCCCTTTATTTAAAAATTATTTTCACTTCTGCTTCCTTATATTCTCTTCAACACTACTTCTACCCTAATTTATGGCATATCAATATCCATGCAGGCCAATTCTTCCTGTATCCCTCCCTTACCTCTCCGTGATCATTCCTTTTTTTTTTTTTTGGCCATCCTAAGTGGCTTCCAGGATCTGAGTTCCTTGACCAGGGATCTTGCAGGGGAAGCATAGAGACCTAACCACTGGACCACCAGGGAATCCCCTCAGTATTCATTCCTTTCGATTGCTGGGTTGCATTTCATTGTATGTATATAGCATCATTTGTTTATCCACCCGCCCACCAATGGATCTTTGAGTTGTTTTCGGTTTTTTGTCCATTGTAAATAAAGCTGCTATGGACATTCATGTTAGTCTTTACAGTCAAATAGAGTTTGCCCGCAGATTCCAGCTGGCCCTTGACCTCCTTTGCTCTGTTTATAGTTTGTTTCAGTTTTTTTTTTAATTGAAACATAGTTAATTTATAATACTGTGTTAGTTTCAAGTGTAGAGCAAAGTGATTCACATATACTCTGATATCTATCTATCCTTTCTTTTTCAGATTCTTTTCCATTATAGGTTATTACAAGATATTGGATATAGTTCTCTGAGCTATACAGTAGGTTTTTGTTGTTTGCCTATTTTACATCTAATATGTATATCTGTTAACCCCAGACTCCTAACTTATCCCCCACTCTCCTCTTTGGTAACCATAAGTTTGTTTTCTGTCTGTGAATCTATTTCTTTTCATAAATAAGTTCATCTGTATGTCTTTAGCTCTTAAGTGCTAACCCTGCTAGCCAGCAGTAGCCCCCAGACTCACTGCAAATGCTGGGTGGTAGACTCTCAAAGGGACTGTCAAAGGATATGCACTACTTCAAGGTAGCAGCCTCCCACAGAACAGTCCATAAGCTCCTTCTTTATGATCTCATTTCAATAGCCGGCCATGCTTAGCTTCTCAAGAATCATAGACATCTGCCTACACCAGTACACAGAGAAACTGTCAGTGACATTTTCTCTGATCCATTAACTTCACCTTATAGACAGACTCTCTGCCCAGTCATTCAGATCTAAACCCTACCATATTCCATAACACCCACAGCGGCTTTGCTACCCTGACAAGTATATCCTCTCAAAGCTGAAATAAACTTATTTCTTTGGTGTTCATTTCCTTTTTCTTCTTCTCTTTATAAAATGAAAAATTTTTAGCAGCTTTATTTGTGATAGCCTCAAACCAAAAATAGTTCAAGTAGCCATCAATAGTAGGAAGGGCAAATGCTGTATATTTTATTCATAGAATGAGATGCTACTTAGCATCAAAAAGAATTACCAATACCCTGAACAACACTGATGAATGTAACAGACAAATGCTGAGTGAAAGAAACCAAACAACAAAGAGAACATACTGTATGATTCTACCTATATGAGGTTCAAATCAGAGAAAAGTGATCTATGGTGATAGAAATTGGGACATTGTGTCCTTGGAAGAGGGCCATGGACTGGGAGAGACATCAAGATTTTTTTCTACTTATGGAAATGCTCTATATTGTGGTCTGAGTGATGTTTACAAGGATATATACATATGTTAAAATTTGAGCAAGGTGTTCAGTGATGATTAGTGTATTTTACCTTTAATATATGGAAAGAGAGAGAGACAGAAATTACAGTCTCTTAGTCTCGTCTGGACTCAAGCTTTAAAAAAAATTTTTTTTTTAAATTTGAAATGATTATAGATTTACAGAAGTTGCACAGATACTACAGAGAAGTCTTGTATACCTTTTACTCAGTTTCTCTCACTGGTTACGTATTACGGTGTTCATTTCTTCAGAATCATTTCCATCATCATCATTTGGTTGCCCACTACCAGTGGGTTTGAAACAGTAGTATCATTTCTTGACAAGAAAGCCCAGAAAAACTTATCAATAAGGCTTAATGTTTTCCAAAAATATAGATTTCAATTCTTTGATTCAGTTAATAACGTATATCAAAAAACAGGGTTGATTAAAAATAAAAGTGATTATAAGCATAAATAAAGGCTTACATTTTCTCTGACTTTTTATACACATTTGTGTTACCCTTGATGTACTGACCTTAAAATGTCACATATTGTCATATGGTCCCACTGCACAGGCCTGGTACTCACCGCACTCCCTATCCCCACTCCCCGCCCTGGTGACAGAAATCTGATAACTCTTGAGTGAGCCAGACCCTGTTCACTGAGATGTGTCCACTAATCACACACCTAGGTGTAGAGGCAGGGTTAAAGTCAAAGGGTCCTGATGGGTTGTGCCAAGTCAATTAAATGCATGGCTGAAATAACAGGCAAAGCTGTGGTCACTGTTCAAGCTCAAAGTCTCTGTTTTTGGAACTTTCTTCAAGGATGACCATTTAAAGTAAAGTGCTCTTTTTATGTTTATCCACTATGTATTTGGAGTGGGGTCTGCGTTAGCTCATGGGCTTCCCTAGTGACTCAATGAAAAAGAATCCTCCTGCAACTCAGGAGACTTGGGTTTCATCCCTGGGTCAGGAATATCCCATGGAGAAGGAAATGGCAACCCACTCCAGCATTCTTGCCTGGGAAATCCCATGGACAGAGAAGCCTGGTGGGCTAGAGTCCATGTGGTCACACAGACGTGGACACAACTGAATGAGTAAAGTACCCACTGCATTAGCTCGGGAGTCAGATTGTCTGGGCTCTAACTCTAGCTCCACTAGATACTAGCTGCATGACCCAGGACAAGTTACTGCACCCCTCTGGGTCTCTGTTTCCTCACTTTTAAAATGGGAGGGAAAAAATGAGAAATTTCTGGTAAAGATTAAATGTCTGAAGCACTTGGAACAGTGTATGGAACATGGGTATTATTGAATACATTTTTTATTAATAGTATGTTATCAGAAGTACCTCTTAGATATATTATGTCAAACCCTTGCAAAATTATTATCCAATTGTTAAATTTAAAAAAAAAATCTCATTTGAAGAAAAAAGCTAAGAATTTCTCTTCTGTTCTAGCTTGGGTTTTGCCTTTTCCAGGAGCCAGTGAATACTGTTGGTTTAATAGGGGGATGGGGAGGCTAAGAACTAAGCACTGTTGGGAATAAGATTCCATAGGTTTATTATCCCCAACCATCTTCAGAATATCAATGTTTGTTTGATAATTTTGGATACATATCTTTATTGACTTTGTTGAACTTTTATTTATTTTTTTAAGCAAGGGATGGTTTAGTAAAATATAATTTTAGACAATCAAAATGACAAGGTATAAGAAGGGGTGACTGACCTCTGTAATCAGGCTGGGCAAAGCTATGGTTTTTCCAGTGGTCATGTATGGATGTGAGAGTTGGACTATAAAGAAAGCTGAGTGCTGAAGAATTGATGCTTTTGAACCATGGTGCTGGAGAAGACTCTTGAGAGTCCCTTGGACTGCAAGGAAATCCAACCAGTCCATCCTAAAGGAGATCAGTCCTGGGTGTTCATTGGAAGGACTGATGTTGAAGCTGAAACTCCAGTACTTTGGCCACCTGATATGAAGAGCTGACTCATTTGAAAAGACCCTGATGCTGGGGAAAATTGAGGGCAGGAGGAGAAGGGGACGACAGAGGATGAGATGGCTGGATGGCATCACCGACTCAATGGACATGAGTTTGGGTGGACTCTGAGAGTTGGTGATAGACAGGGAGGCCTGGCGTGCTGTGGTTTGTGGGGTCGCAAAGAGTCAGACTTGACTGAGTGACTTAGTTTTGACTGATCAAAGCTAAGAAATACCTTTTGTTGTGTGGTGTGATAAGCTTGGTTCCACTCTCTCCATGAAACAATGACTATCATTTACTCAACAGCTTCAGAAGTCAATCTTTCAATAGGGTTTTCCAAAAATTATGACCAACCTAGATAGCATGTTCAAAAGCAGAGACATTACTTTGCCAACTAAGGTCTGTCTAGTCAAGGCTATGGTTTTTCCACTGGTCATGTATGGATGTGAGAGTTGGACTGTGAAGAAAGCTGAGTGCTGAAGAATTTTTTTTGTGTGTGTGTGTGGATCATTTTCTACATTTAATAAAAACATTTTCTCCTTTGAGGCTCTGGAAGTCTTGAGTCACATTTTTCACTGCTGTTGTAAATCTCCCCCTCCCACCAATCCCCCTCTAAAATGTCTTAAAACACATGGTTTAACAGTGGCTGCACAGAAAATATACACCCTCAAAGTCTGACTTTATTTTAAATACAAATATACAAAATGTAAACTGAGACAATAGAGAAATTTACAAAACTTTTCTTTAAAAATAATAAAGACAAAATTCAGTTCTAGTTATTAGGATGCTATTAAAATACGTGCAAGTTGTATCTGACAGGATTTCTATTGCAGTGTTCGCCAGAGACACGTCCAATCCATCTCAACTGGAGGGCCGCCTCCAAACACAGACCTGAGTGGAAATCTCTTTGAGGAACTGGGAGGCTCCCCATCTCAGGGATGGGCGGCCTCCTTCCCCGGCTCCTGGAGGGCTTCCCCACCTGCTGGCCAGGGTGGGACCTCCTCTGGTTGCAATTCTGCTTCTAAGAAGAAGGGTCCAGGCTGGTCCCACCGTGGACTTCAGGCCAGAGCTGCAACTAGCTGCTTCCGGTGGAGTTTGAACTCACGTGGTTTGAATTGATGTGGTGGTTAAAACTGGTCTTGGAATTGGGTGAACTCTTGGAATTGTTCTGATGCTGACGCTTGAAGAGCCTCTGGAGCAGCCCTTTCTTTGGCGGTTCCGGAGGGTGGCTTCTGTTCAGGTCCTGTGAGAGGGTACCGTGGGGTCCAAACATGTTTAGCTCCTTAAAGCACTCTGTTTCTATCATCTCACTTTGCCACGGGATGGGCACAGAGCCCGTGGAGAACTTGGAGAAGAAGTCGTCGTCCGTGTGGTCCAGGTTGATGCCCTTCATGGTGGAGAACTGTCCGATGTCCAAACACAGCCTTGCAGTACACGGCCCGGGGATCTGGAATAAAGGGGGGATCCAGCATCCCAGCCTCTAAGCGCTTGAAATTCATGTTCCTGAAGAAGG
Organism: Oryx dammah; assembly: GCF_014754425.2. Taxonomy (NCBI): domain Eukaryota; kingdom Metazoa; phylum Chordata; class Mammalia; order Artiodactyla; family Bovidae; genus Oryx; species Oryx dammah. The sequence continues at coordinate 67,834,992 of NW_024070187.1, forward strand.
GGTGTCTCTTGACCTCTGTGGCCCCTTCCTCCTGGCAGCCCAGCCTCTGCTTTGCATCTTTGGTGAGCAGCATTTTGCAGATGGACTTGGCCTCCTCGGAGAACTTGTGCGAGTACATCTCCTCCATCTCCAGCACCCGGCGGTCCACCTCCTCCAGCTGCACCTTCTCCTTGCGGCCGCGGAAGGGCGACTGGTCCTCGATCATCTCGTAGATGAGGCGGCCCAGACCCCAGTAGTCGGGGCTCAGGCCGTACCTCTGGTTGTTCAGGACCTCTGGAGCCATGTAGCCAACGGTGCCCACCCGGCCGCGGATCAGGTCTCCCTCGGGGATCTTCACGGCCAGGCCCAGGTCCGAAATCCTAATGTGGCCATAATCGTCTAACAGGATATTTTCAGGTTTCAAATCTCTGTAGACAATGTTCTCACGGTGGAGGTCCTCCAGGCCGCACAGGATCTCTGCCGCGGAGAGCAGGGCGCGCTCCTCCTCGAGGCCGGGGTTCCCCATGCTGTAAATGTGGAACTTCAGGCCCCCGCCATTCATGATGGTCAGGACCAAACACGGTGCATCCTTGGTCTCGCAGGCGTCGGCCAGGTTGACCACAAACTGACTGTTGACTTTCTCCAGAATCTGCTTCTCATTCAGGGCCATGGACTCCCCTTTCCTCTTTTTTGATCCTCTTCTTCTCCAAGCGTTTGCAGGTGTACATTTTACCCGTGGCCCGAACCTGGCAGGCACAGACCTCCCCAGAGCCCCCTTTTCCTAGTACTCCGTACTGCCTGAAAGTGTTTTTGGTTACCGGTTGCCTTTCCAACCACTTCCACTGGAGAAAGCGATCAAAATACATGCTGTCCAGGTACTCGTGGAAGGGTTCTCTCCTCAGGTAGTCGTGGACAGACTGCACGCAGGCCGAGAAGAGTTCTTTGCAGGGTTTCTGAAGGAGCTTCTCCTCCATCTGAGAGACCAGATCCCGTCCAACTTGGGTGATGAAAATTGGGGACTTTGGGGTGAGGTACTTGGTCATAATTTCCTTCCCTTTTTCTCCCAGTTTTTCATCTGGAGTAACTTCATATTCTGCCTATGGTGCTTCGGAGGTCTTCACACTGGTTAATGTGAGGGAACTTCGGGATTTCCTTCAACTTCTTGATTTTCCCTTTTGCGCTTTCCTCCACCTCCTTCCCTGGCTTTCAGCAAGACCGTGTTGGCCACGATGTTTTCCAGCTCCATTGACAGTCGGCGGTCAGCGTCTGACGGTGCTGCCGCTGCTGCTGCCGCCGCTGCTTGCCGGAGCCGGGAGCGAGCAGCCCGCCTAGCCTACCGCAATATTCTTTGCTCTTATCCCTCGGAGTTTCCACCTCTGCAAAGAAGAGCCGCCGCCGCAGCTTCTTCCTCCCTCTGTGTCCCCCCTGCCCCCGTCCCTCAACAGTTTCCCCCCCACCCCCCACCCTGCGCGCTGCTCTGTCACTCCATTCTCCTCCCCTCCAGCTCCCGCGGATGCTTTTTCCGCGCTGAAGAATTGATGCTTCTGAACTGTGGTGTTGGAGAAGACTCTTGAGGGTCCCTTGGACTGCAAGGAGATCCAACCAGTCCATTCTGAAGGAGATCAACCCTGGGATTTCTTTGGAAGGAATGATGCTAAAGCTGAAACTCCAGTACTTTGGCCACTTCATGCGAAGAGTTGACTCATTGGAAAAGACTCTGATGCTGGGAGGGATTAGGGGCAGGAGGAGAAGGGGACGACAGAGGATGAGATGGCTGGATGGCATCACTGACTCGATGGACGTGAGTCTGAGTGAACTCCGGGAGTTGGTGATGGACAGGGAGGCCTGGTGTGCTGCGATTCATGGGGTCGCAAAGAGTGGGACACGACTCAGCGACTGAACAGAAATGAACTGATACAGTCACTAGATGTGTTCCTTCTAATATCATGGCTCTGATCTACATACTGTGCTTCTTTTCTAGATTTTAAGAACTTGACTCTCATATTTCCTTTGGTATCCTTGTTGCATCTGTAGAAGTTAATTCTCTTTACTCTAAAATGATAAGAATAAAAAGCCCCCAAGTACTTAGTGTGTTCTTCTGGTGAAATAATAAATCAATATATCTGTGAGTTCTACCAAGGATTTTATTTGATCACTATTCATTTTGCTTAGGTACTTTACATTGTGCAATGTGGTAGAGTCTATTTAAATATATTCATTATTTTCTAGTCTCTAGCACAGCATAAAACTATAGCTATTTAAAAGGAAGTCCAAAATAGTTATTTAAAAAAAATCTACATTTCTGTCATCCATCTATCTATATTCTAAAGAAAGAACTTGGAATAAAGGTTTAGGGAAATCCTCATGGTGATTTTTGAACTGGAAATTGTAGAAAACATGTCCAGTTTCCTCATTACTTTTAATTCCCCACAATTACCAAATGCCTCCTCTATCACCTTCAGGAAGGCTTCTCAGAGTGATTAGAAGAAGACACCCTCTCTATCATACTTCAGGTTCCTACAAAAGCACGAGTCTCTTTGGGAGCTTTCTTCTCTTTCCATGGATATTTTGTCTAATACTTACCATTATTATAGGTTCATAATACATCTTCACATTCTGAAGAGTGATTCTCTCATCTATCTCAGAGTTTCTTGACTCTTCTCAAACATTATTTCTTTCAATTAAACATTAGAATCAGTTTTTCAATTTCCCCAGAAGTATCTAAATGGAAATTGGATTGGGATTGTAGTGGATATGTAGCTTAATGTGGGAAAATAGAAATATTTGGAATAACTTTATAATTGATGATTTGACAGAAGTTGCCTGTAAAATGAACATGCTGTCTTTTGGGAAGAGGAAAAAAGTTTTAAAAATTTCTTTAGTATTTGTGGGTTTAAAATTTTTATTTATTTATTGCCATCCACTATCTGAAATACCTTCCTGTTGGGGAATTCCTGACCTGTATTCATTGTAACAGTTGAAACAATCAACATATACTTTCCTCTGTGCTCTAGCATCTAGGACCTGGAACTATGTTTTTGGCTCAGCTCACAGTACCCAGGATTTTAAGTCTGGAGCCAATCAGCAAAGAATCAGGGACATTCGAGAGAGCTGGGGTGTTTTTTTCTCGCATGTGGCAATGGTATGAAAAACAGCATCAAATGTTTAAGAACAATGCTTAGTGGTATCATGATATCCTTTCCAATCATGGCATGATTTACCTTTAGATACTCTTTTTTAAAATCCGTTGCTACAGTCAGTGAATTAATATTTTATTTTGGGTATTTTCTGGCATAGTCATAAGAAACATTGGCTGGTACTTTTCTTGCACTATCCTTTTTCACTTTTTTAAAAACAAGGCAAAATTATTTTGTTGCTTGACCATAGGAACCATAACTAAATCTTTACTTCAGATCTTTTTCATATTTAATAAATTTTAGTATTTCATATTCTTCTAGAAAATTATCCCATTTAAGTTTTCAATTTTATTGGCCCAGGATATTCTTCATTCACAGAGTACTCTATTTCCCTCTCTAGTGTACCTATGGTTATTATTTTATTTTCTGCCCTAATATTGGCTTGTTTATGCTTCAAAAAAGATCAGTGTAGCCATAGGTCCATTTGGGTTTTTTTTTGGCCATGACACATCCCTTACTGGGATCTCAGTTTCCTGACCAGGGACAGAACCTAGATCAAGGCCGTGAAAGCCTGGAATCCTAACACTAGGCCACCGGGAAACTCCCCCAGAGGTCCACTGCTTTACTTGTCTTTTCAGAAAACAGATTTTGGGTTTTATAATCTCTCCTGTTTGTCTTCTGTGAATTTCTCGCCTTGCTTCCTGTTATAACTATACAGTAGCTCCCAGACCTTTCCTAGTATCTGTTGATGGATAAAGGAGTTAGCAGATTTCTGGCTTCTAAATTCTCGCAGGGAGCCCAGATCCAGCTCTCTGCCCTGTGCAGGGCCCACTGCTTTAATTCTTAGCCCTGGGCATTAGAAGCTCAGCTCTGAAACCACTAATCCAGTCTATCTCTCTGCAGGCTATATTGATTTAATCTCTGCATAATTCTGGGGCTGTGAGTTACTGCTTCATGTTTAGCTCCTGGAGATACCCTTTTCTTACTTTTGAGTGTGAACATGTGTGTTCTGTTTTGTTTTTAATTTTTTGGCCACACCACACAGCATGTGGGATCTTAGTTCCTTGACCAAGAGTCTAACCAGTGCCCCCTGCATTGGCAGCTCAAGAGTCTTAACCACTGGGCTATCAGGGAAGTCTTGATGAATATATATTTTAAAATATATTTCAAAAGACATTTAGTCCATCATTTCTATGTATTTAAAGTACATCAGGATTCTGTTTTTGTTGGTCACGTCAACTAGAAGTCATCCTTTTGTGTATGTATGTTGCTAATACTTCAAATTCTCACTGATGCTCTCATTTTTAAGAATTAATTTCATAAGAAATTATTTCTGACTTAGTCCTGAAGAGCAGTGTTTCAGATCATCTTTGGCCTTCCCAGTTGGCACTAGTGGTAAAAAATCTGCTTGCCAATGCAGGAGATTCAAGAGAAACAGGTTTGATCCCCAGGTCAGGAAGATCCCCTGGAGAAGGGAATGGCTACCCACTCCAGTATTCTTGCCTGGGAAATCCCATGGACAGAGGAGCCTGGAGAGCTATAGCTCATGGGGTTGCAAAGAGTCAGACACGATTGAGCGGCTGAGCACAGCACAGCATCATCTTTACCAACCCCCAGCTGCCATACAATTACCCTCCAGACAGAGGTGGTCATTTCAGAGGGAGGCCTGCTGAGATCCACTCTGGGAGGAGACGAGGGTGTCCAGGTAGCAGACTGACCTTATGATCATATGGTTCAGGAGTGCTCGTCACACAGGATTAGTTCAGTGGGAATGTCCCCTCCCTCTGTGTTCCCTTCTGCCCTGATCTTGCTTTGCTGGCTCAGTTTCTCCCTCCCCTACACTGAGAACAGTCCTGTCTTGATTTGCTGTTTTCTGGGTCTTGGGGATTCTACACAGAGAGAATGGGTATGGTTTGATAGGGCAGGAGAGGAGGCAGGAAAGAGGAAAGAGAATATAGCTTTCAAGAAACAGCGAAGCATCAAGATGCTGAAGAAGTGTCAGAGTGTGAGCAAGTGAGATCCCTGGGGTGACAAGGAGGTGTGGCTGTGGCATATGACTCAGGTTCCTTTACTGATCTTGGAAAATATGATGAATAACTAGAGTTACTTTTTAGCTATTTCTGGTTTTCAGATATTTTCCTTCAAAGGTGCTTAATGTTTAATTTGGCAATATGAGCCCCACCTTACCTCTGGGTTACAGTTGGATAACCAGCCCCTTCGTTTGCTTGGGTTGTTGACTCTTATCTGTGGCTGGTTAAGTTGATTCTCTCTGTCACCCAGGGAGAAATGCCTGGTATTAGGGGTAGGGAAGCATCTTTGAGGAGCTAAGAGTAAACTGACTCTTCCTTACTTGGCTGGCCCTTCTTAATTTTTACTTGGCTGGACTTTCCAATGAGGCTGAAGATTTCTAAATACTAGGAACTTTCTGGTGGTTCAGTGGCTGACTGCACACTCCCAGTGCGGGGGCCCTGGGTTTGATCCCTAGTCAGGGAACTAGATCCCACATGCTGCAACTAAAGATCCCACAAGCTGCAACTAAAGGCCCCACATACTGCAATTAAAACCCAGTGCAGCCAAATAAATAAATAAATGATTTTTAAAAAAAAGAATTCTAAATACTATAGAGTATTGTTGAATAATTCTCACAATGTATTTTATTGGTGTCAGGGGAATATTCAGAATTTATTTTTTAAAGTAATTTTATTTATCTATTTTATTTTTGGCTGTGCTTGGTCTTCATTGCTGTGCACACTTTTCTCTAGTTGTGGAGAGTGGGGGCTTCTCTCTATTTTCTGTTCATGGACTTATCATTGTGGTGGCTTCCCTTGTTGCGGAGCATGGACTCTAGAGTGTGTGGGCTTCAGTAGCTGTGGTTCCTGGGTTCTGGAACACAGGTTAGTAGTTGTGATGCTTGCGCTTATATGTTCCATGGCATGTGGGATCCTTCCAGACCAGGGATCGAACCCATGTATTCTGCATTGGCAGGCAGATTCTTTACCACTGAGCTACCAGAAAAGCCCTCATTCTTTTTAAAGTATGTATATGTAGCATTGATTCCTAATTACCCTCGATATCCTTTTTTTTTTTTTCCCCTTAATAATAAAATCCCAAATGTTTTAGCTTCCAGAATAAGGACCACATACATTGCCCAACCTTCCTTGCAGCTAGGGGTGGCCAAGGACTCTGAGTGGAAGTTTATATTTCCTAGTCCTTCTAGGAAATGTCTTTAAAAGGAGTGCAAACCCTTCTTCAGGCCATCCTGTCTTTCTGCTGGTTGAAGTGTGGACACAGTGATTGGAGTCAAGCAGCCAACCTGGACCATAAAGCTCAGAGCCTCAGATTTAGGATGAGGGATAAACAAGATAGACATCTGGGTCCTTGGTGACTGTGGAGCCATGCTATTAGCCTGGCCTGCTACCCTATGGATTATTTACATGTGTAAGAAGAGAACTACCGAGGCTTTTAAGTCACTACTATTTCAGTCTTTTGTCACACACAGCTAAAGCTAGTCTGAAATGATACCTGTGCCAGACATCTAACTGTATATTATTTGATGTGTGAAAATATTACTATTTATCTTTTTAATGCACATTCTGAGAACCCCAAAGAACATGACATCGTAGTTGTAGACTGAATAATGGGGTAACTACTTAGAAGTATAAGATGCAAAGGAGCCAACATTATTATCATTAACGCTTGTGGTGGTCTAACCAGCAGGAGAGTCCATTCTAATAGAAACTTAATTGTTTTTCAGATACCTACTCACTCCTGTTCAACACAGCCTGGGATAAGACAACCTCACCTCTACTCTGGGGACAGCCTGGTGAACTAAGTGTTATCCCAGATTTCTGCTCAGAATTTGGTTCAGGAATGGCTCTATGACCCAAGTTGGGCCACTGGGATACAGGAAGCAGATCCAGGAGCTCCTGGGGGAGTTCTTTCTCATTTTCTTGGAGAGTTTCTGAAAGCTACCCTCTCTCACTTTCCCTCGATATTGCTGTCCAGATGCAAGGCCTGGTGTTACTGTAATCATCTTATCAGCTTGACAATGAAGCTGACACAGACGGCAAAGCCAGTTATGCCACAGACCTATGGAATCACAGCCATTGGGTCTGTATCATCTTGAAGTGGGTTCTACCTCCGACCTTCCAGTGAAATGAGTCAACTTCCCTGTTATTGAGGGAAGATAAAATTGGGTTTTCTGTGACTTGCAGTAACATGTAAATAAAATGGCCACATGGTGGAAATAAACCCTTGGCTGGAGCAGAACACTTGGTTCTATTCCCAGCCTTGCCATCTAGAGGCTGTGTGACCATAAGTGAGTCACCTCACCTCTCTGAAACTCACCTTTCTCATCTGAAGCGGCAAGGCTGTTGGACTAGATCAGTGGTCCTCAATCATGGGTGGTTCCACTCCCATAAGAGATATCTGGCGAAATGTAGGGCACTTTTCATTATTACAGTAAGTGTGGAGACATGGCTGGCACTCACTGAGTGGGCAGGCATGCCAAACATCCACAATGCTTGGCATGATCCCAATAAAGAAAATCCATTTCCCCCAAAGTGCCTCTTGAGATACTGCTAGGGGTTCCTCTTACTTTTTACCTCTCTTGTGACTCTGGGTCATTTATTCCTTTCTCTTGATTTCTGCTTTCCTACTTTTTGCCATCTGTTGGTCCCCTTTTGACTGCCTATATGGAGCCTTTATATCAGTGTTTCTCTATTTAGGTCCCAAGGACAACATCCATCAGAGTCAGCTTGGGAATCTGCTAGAAATTCAGTTTCATGGGCCCAAACTATGACCTACCAAATCAGTATTGACATCCCCAGGTGACTTGTATGCAGTCTTGCTTTACGTGTTCCTCTATCTCACTAGGCCACAAAATGCCAAAATAGAAAGCTTTTCTTTTAAAACTTATAAATTTTAAAGTCACTTATAAAGTTTAAAAAATAAGATTATCACTCATTCTGGTATTTGAGTTCTTTGCATAAATTATTTCACTAACCCTCACAAAAACCTAATAAAAAGAAGTCTCCTATTCCCATTTTATGGGTTAAACAAAAGGCTTCCTTATCATTGCAAGTTGGTGAATGCAAGGACTGGGACTAGAGCCCAAATATGCTTGAGCCCAAAGCCCCCTTCATTATGCTGCGTAGTCTCATGTTGTTCTCTGTCTTTGTGATACTGGCTACTGAATAGACACACCAGAAAGATGCCTGGCTGCTACTTGCAACCATGTTCTGTTCACAGCAATGATGTACATCTACAATACATGTGACAGATATCTGATTTGATTTATTGCTAATGAAGAAAGGTCATCTTTACTGTAATAAAGCAGTAAAGTATTAATATATATCTTTTTGCCTTTTCAGACTGTTCATGGGGTTATCACGGCAAGAATACTTCAGTGGTTTGCTATTCCCTCCTCCAGTGGACCACATTTTGTCAGAAGGGAAAAAGGAGAAGAGGGTGGCAGAGGATGAGATAGTTAGATAGCATCACAGACTCATGGGACATGAATCTGAGCAAACTCCAGGGAGATAGTGAAGTTCTGGGAAGTTTGGCATTCTACAGTCCGTGGGGTCCCAAAGAGTCAGACACAAAGTAGCAAGTGAACAACAACAACATTAATATATGTAGCATGACCCCATTTGTTAGCTATATTCCAAATGTTAACAGTAGGAGGCATTACAGAATATATTTTTAAAATGTAATTACATTACACAGTGTGTCAGGGATGGCTGGCTAACCTTTAACTCAGTTATTACTCAAACACAGCTGCCTAAATAGGCACTACAAATCTCAGCCTCCTTTGCATCCAGAACAGGATGTATGGCTAATTCTTACCCATGGGATGTGAACAGAAGTGCTGTGTCACTTCTGGTTTGTGTTTTAAGTAGTGGGCAATGCCTTTTTTCCTGTCAGCCACCTGTCAGCCAGATGCAGAGGACTCCAAGGAAACTGGGGCTATTGGACCCACCATGTGGAAGGAGCCCAGGTCCCTGAATGACCATGTGTGGGTACAGCCACTCCAGGAACTCTGCATTCAGATGGATATATCTTTCCTTTTCTCCTCTGTCTTGCACTCAATATACCAGCAAAATTGGAAAACTGAGCAGTTGCCAAGTCAGTTTTCATTCCAATCCCAAAAGAAAGGCAATGCCAAAGAATGTTCTAACTACTGCAGATTGCACACATCTCACACACTAGTAAAGCAATGCTCAAAATTCTCCAAGCTAGGCTTCAAGAGTACATGAACCAAGAACGTCTAGATGTTCAAGCTGGAATTAGAAAAGGCAGAGGAACCAGAGATCAAATTGCCAACATCCTCTGGATCACAGAAAAAGCAGAAGAATTCCAGAAAAGCATCTGCTTCTGCTTCATTGACTATGTTAAAGTCTGACTGTGTGGATTACAACAAACTGTAGAAAATTCTTCAAGAGATGGGAATACTAGACCACCTGACTTGTCTCCTGAGAAATCTGTATGCAGGTCAAGAAGCAACAGTTAGAACCAGACACGAAACAACAGACTGGTTCCAAACTGGGAAAGGAGTACATCAAGGCTGTATATTCTCACCTTGCTTATTTAACTTCTGTGCAGAGTACATCATGCGAAATGCCAGACTGGATGAAGCACAAGCTGGAATCAAGATTGCAGGGAGAAATGTCAATAACCTCAGATATGCAAATGACACCCCCTTATGGTAGAAAGCGAAGAGGAACTAAAGAGCCTCTTGATAAAAATGAAAGAGGAGAGTGAAAAAGTTGGCTTAAAACTCAACATTCAAAAAATGAAGATGATGGCATCTGGTCCCATTACTTCATGGCAAATAGATGGGGAAACAATAGAAACAGTAAGAGACTTTATTTTGGGGGGCTTCATAATCACTGCAGATGGTGATTGCAGCCACAAAATTAAAAGATGCTTGCTCCTTGGAAGAAAAGCTATGACCAACCTAGACAGCATATTAAAAAGCAGAGACATTACCTTGCTAACAAATGTCTGTCTAGTCAAAGCTATGGTTTTTCCAGTAGTCATGTATGCATGTGAGAGTTGGACCATAAAGAAAGCTGAGTGCCAAAAAATTGATGCTTTTGAATTGTGGTGTTGGAGAAGACTCTTGAGAGTCCCTTGGACTGCAAGGAGATCCAACCTGTCAATCCTAAAGGAAATCAGTCCTGATTATTCATTGAAAGGACTGATGCTGAAGCTGAAGCTCCAATGCTTTGGCCACCTGTTGAGAAGGGCTGACTCATTAGAAAAGACCCTGATGCTGAGAAAGATTGAAGGCAGAAGGAGAAGGGGATAACAAAGGATGAGATGGTTGGATAGCATCACCAACTCAATGGACATGAGTTTGAGCAAGCCATGGGAGTTGGTGATGGACAGGGAAGCCTGGTGTGCTGCAGTCCATGGGGTTGCAAAGAGTCGGACATGACTGAGCAACTGAACTGAACTGAGGTGAGGAACAGCCACAGGCTAGGCAAGAACACTTACAGTTATGTGAGCAATAAACAAGCTTCTGTTGTGCTGTGTTATGGGAATTTGGAGTTTGTTATGGCATCCTACCTAATACAAGTAATGGTGCTACCCTGTCTAATACAAGTTATATTGACTGATCAGTAATTATAATCTTTATTTTCTTTTCATAATGTGTAATTAAAAACATAACAATAATATTTGTGGGTTTCAGAGCTCTAGTTATAGCAATGAGCATCCTCACTGGTTTTTAATTATCAAACTTCACATCATCTAAAAGATATTGGAGAGATCCATAGAAGAAGGAGTAAAAAGCTGGCAGTATGATCCTTTCTGTCCCTTTCTTTTAATATAGAATCTGATCTTGAAAAAAAAGTCATCTAAAAATCCTAAAGTTATTACTACTCCAAAGGGACAAAAAAGTGTCAAAGATACTGGAAACAGATACTGTAAATTTTGCTTTTCCTTGCATTGAGTGGAAAATAAGTTTGTATAAGCAAAGGATGTCAGCTTGCAAAGTGCTCTTCAGTTACAAGGAAGAACGGATGAAAAATTTTCGGAAAGTTCTCTGGTGGTTCATTTGTTAAGACTCCATGCTTCCACTGCAGGGGATGTGGGTTGGATCCCTGGTCAGAGAACATAAGATCCCACATGCTGTGTGACCAAAAAAAAAAAAAAAAAAGATTTGCCTACCCTTTATCATGAAACCTTGTATTAAAGAAAGGAAGCTGAATTTAATACCTCATTAACTGCAAGAAATCACAAGCTTTTGAAAAGCTGGGGGGTACCTTGGATTAATTTCCAGTTGTGCTACAGCATCTTATCCAATAACTCATAATGGGTTGCAGTAACATAATCCAAAGGCAATAAAAAACAAAGCTGACTTACCCATGAGACTTGATAAGAACCATGAGGAGTGCACATTGGAAGGATTTTAATAGGTTTAAGATTTCATCAAACATTAAAAAAAAAGAGATGAAGGAAATGCTTCTAATTGCTTGAGGTAACAAAAGACATCAAAATTAGTTTGACTGTTTAGAATAGAATTGTGAGAGAGTTTAGCTCTAAATATAAGAGAATATTTATTTTCCTGGGCAAGATCAGGTAAAATGGCAATGACATTGGTTCCTCAGAGTTCCACGATGACTGTGTTCTCTCCTTTGGTATCTGAATGAGGAAGAAAACAGACCTTTGTGGGCAGGGACTCAAATTTAAATGGATCCTCACACCACCTGGCTATGTCTACACTAAATCAAAATATCAGGGTAAGGAGTATAAAACTTTAAAAATGCCAAGTGATGCCAAGGTTCCTGATGTTTCCAAACATCCAAGTGTTTGCACAGATGTTTCCAAATATGTAGATGTTGGCAGTTTCGTTGACGAAATTCAGATAAGTGCGGGGACTTTTTATTTTTAGCACAACTATTTTTAGCCCGAGTTTCTATCAACGTTTAGTAATGGGTGATAGAGTAACTGCTTCAAATTCTTGACCCCAGGAAGAGCCCAGGTACTCAGGGAGGCATTTGGAAAGGTGCTCATCCCTCCAGGCTTCTTTGGGTACCACTACTGCTGTCACTTGAAACCTAATAAGTCCTTGAAACAGTCCTGAGTTATTTCAGAGAGGTGAAGGCATGTCAAAGATGTGGGGAACCTGGCAAAAAGACTGGATGGACAGCCAAGGGCTGGACATGCAGGAGACAGTAAGTACATGAGAAAATGTGGCAATCAGAAGCGAAGTTTCCAGCCTCCTTTGACCACATCTACCCACTGGTGGCTTCTGGGGCCTTATCTTAATACAGACGAATTTCCTATGCTGCCGTCTAAAGTCAGTTCTTTCACTTTGCACTAGAGCCCATTTGCTCTTGCCTACTCACAACATTATTCCAACAGTTATCTCTCCTACAGTCAGAAAGTCCTCTCTTCAGGATTCTTCCCAAACATATACACCTGCTATTATTTAAACACACGTACACGCAAATGGGACTTCCCAGGTGGCGCTAGTGGTAAAAGAACCCGCCTGTCAATGCTGGAGGTATAAGAGATGCGGTTTCTATCCCTGGATAGGGAAGATTCCCTGGAGGAAGGCATGGCAACCCACTCCAGTATTCTTGCCTGGAGAGTCCCATGGACAGAGGAGCCTGGCGGGCTACAGTCTATAGGGTTGCAAAAAATTGGACATGACTGAAGTGACTTAGCATGCACGCATATATACACAAATGCACACACTGTAACTTCTTTTGATTATACTTCCTCAGCTAGCCCCTGTCGCCTTTATTTTAGAGTAAAATTCCTCAAAGATGTGTCTATACTCACTGTCTCCAAGCCTTCTCTCGTTTTTCCTCAGCCTACTCTCATCAGGCTTTTTGTTCTGCCCATTCCATCAAATCCGCTCTCATCTGGTGGGGCTGCAGAATCCACAAGAACCCATCAGTCCTCCACCCTCAGATTAACTTGATCTCTCTGTAGCATTTGAACCATTTGATCATTCCTTCTTCCTTGATCATTTCTCTTCACCTGGGTTCTGGGACATCGGACTCTCTAGACTTCTTCCTACCTTGATACTGGCTCTTCTCACTCCCCTGCAATGCTTTTTCCTCTTTCTCCAATCTTATAAAGTTGGGGCACCATCATAGTTCAGTCATTGCCCCTTTTCTCTTTTCTGTGCAAATACATTTTCTAGGAGATTTTATTTAATCTTATAGTTTAAAAATTATCTCTCATATACCTATGACTCTTGTGTTAGTTGCTCAGTCGTGTATGACTCTTTGTGATCTCATGACTGTAGCCTGCTAGACTCCTCTGTCCATGGAATTCTCCAGGCAAAAATACTAGTGTGGGTAGCCATTCCCTTTTCCAGAGGAATCCTCCCGATTCGGGGGTTGAACCTGGGTCTCCCACATTGCAGGTAGATTCTTTACCTTCTGACCCACTAGGGAAGCCCCAAGTTTTAATTATTTGGTCACACTGCAAGGCATGTGGTATCTTAGTTCCCCAACCAGGGATCAAACCTGCACCCCCTGCACTGGTAGCTCAGAGTCTTAACCACTGAATCACCAGGGAGCCCTGTCCAGATGTTCATCTTCCTAACTGCCTTCTCCATATCTCCACTTGGATATCTGATTGACTCCTCAAACTTAGCATTTTCCAAACTCCATGGCTCATCTTCTAGCTCAATGAAAGGCAGCTCCATTATTCTAGGTGCTCAGGTCAAAAGTCATGGAGTAAATCCTTGACTCCTATTCCTCAGCCCCCATATCCAATTCCCACCCATGGGAAATCCTACTGGTGCTACCTTCACTACAGGTCCAGACTCTGCCTATGCTGGGCCACTTTCACTCTTTCCACATGATCAGAGTCATCATAACCTGTCACCTGTCATTGTCACCCTAACAGACTCCCTGTTTCTACCCTTGACCCTTACAGTCTATTCCAACATAGCAGGCAGTGATTTTACAACATGGAAGCCCCACCCTGTTACTCCCCTGCTCAGAAGTCTGCAGTAGCACCTCCCTCCACAAGGAGGAAGAGGTCTTGTAAGGCTCCATGTGGTCTGCCCCGCCACCTCTCTCTCATCACCTTCCCCTACCACCCCCCTCATGCCTTTTGTTCCCACCACACTGCCGCCTGCCTGCCTCTGAGGCTCCAGCACACTCCTGCTCCCAGCCTTTCTCCTGTTATCTGCTTGTCTGCTTTCCCACCCTCTCCAAGTCTTTGCTCAACTGTCACTTTTTCACTGGCGCCTCTTCTGATTACCCTTCTTAAAATTCCAAACCGAAACCCCAAATTCCTGAAAATCCTTACACTGCTCTGCCTTGTCTTTCTCCATAGCACACTCATTACCTTCTAAGATACCGTACACTTGCTTCTTCAGCTCTATTATTTATTGTCTGTCTCCTCCTCCCGACCACTAGGATGGCAGCTCCCATTCAGGCCAGGATCTTCAACTGTTCTGCTCATGGATGCCCTGCAAGTGCCAAGAACAGAGCCTGGCACATGGTGGATGGGCACTCACTGAGGATTTGTTTAGTGAATTGAATCGATAGGTGGAAGAAGCTGGTTGTAAGATTCTCCTGATGGACCAGCATCTCAGGTCCAAGCACTTTCTCTCATTTAATCCTCAAAATAGCCACGTGACATAAATGCACTGATTTCCCACATTTTTCATATAAAAAGTCTGCAGCACAGAGTATTTCTATCATTTGCCCAAGATCGCATGATTGGAGGGTGGCAGAGGTTCAAGCCTAGCCTGCATGTTCGACTTCCTCACTATCCTTCTTCATTCCTGGAGTGAGTATTAATTGGTGTTGCACTTCTGGAGGGTAATTCAGCCTTTGTATGAATGGCTTTATGAATGTTCCCACCCTTTGTTTCAGAGAACTAATCAAGATACACATGGAGACCTATCTAGGCCATTGTTTGTAATGGCAAACAAAACCCCAGAACCCAAGTGATGCATAGCAGGGAGCTGATTTTTTTAAAAATCATAGTGCATTCACACAATGGAAAGCTATATAGCCAGTACTAATGATGGTATAAAAGAATGTAAAATGCCATGGAAAAACCTCCCCAGCATATGTTAAGTATAAACAACAAAGATGATACATTATAATATTACACTGTATCCACATCATGATTCCCCAATTTTGAAAAATTATTTCATACACACACACATACACAAAATGTTTAGAAGAAATACACCAAAACATTAATAATGGTTTTCCCTAATGGTATGATTATGGGTGATTTTTATTTTCTTTGTAAATTTCTGTGTAAGTTTTTATAATAATAAAACATTATTTTTAAGAGGAACTGCTGCCTCAATATTAAAATATGCTTTCCTATTTATATTCTACCCTAATAAATGTTATGAAAAAAATTCAGCATACCTGAATAGCTGAAAGGTAAGACTAGATCCTTGTGAAATACCCAAGGATTCTAAGAGGTTAGGTTGTTACAACTGTGTTTTATTTGGCTGATTAAAATAATTTAATTGTATGACAACATCCTTATCTAGCTGAACTGTAATCATTTCATTTACGCCCACTAGATTTTCAAAGTTTTAATAAAGTTTAGTTTTTCTTTCTCTTTCTTTTGAAGAAATCCCCACCCCGACCCCACTTCCTAACAGGCACTACATTCTGTTTCTCTTTGGAGCACTAGCATCTCTTAATTGGAGAAAAGTATCTCATTCTACAGCACAAAGGACCTCGAGTTGTTTCAAGAACATCTCAGATAGCACATTTAGACTGTGTCATCATATTAAGAAATTATAGTATTAAGGCACATTCTTAAGCAATTACTTATATAATTTTTCTCTTTTAACTCTACTCCTGCAGAATAATCTTGTTTAAAGCCTGTCTTGGAAAACGTCACTTGCGGGGTTTTTTGGTTTTTGCTTTTTTCCTGATCACGAGCCATTTTAAGAGCAGTCAGAAACCTATACAGTGCGAGGGGGTACTGTGGGGTTCCTTAACATCAAAAATGAGGGCAATGACAGAATGACTGGTTAGCTTACTAAATGAAGAAGGAAAAGGACACATTTAGATCTGCTAATGGAACAACTTGAAAGATTCAAAAAGGTTAATGTTTCTACATGAATGGTCATGCAATTGGAAGTGACTTTGAAACTAGCTAATTCCTGAAGCCCAGATAGAATCTGAACATTCTTGTGGGTTTAAAGATGAAATGTTTCAAAGGATTGGAATGAATTTGTTTAAAGAGAGGCTGCGAAGAGAGTGGAAGAGCTGATAGTTGACAGCAGGGGTTACACTGGAGAAGAACACACATCACAGATGGGCACACACACGTGCACACAGGTACACACCCCATTGTTCACATGGCACCCACCACAAACTGTCCTCACTTCTAAGAACTGAACATGAGCCAAATGCCTGTTCCCAAGAGTGTGTTCAGCACAGTCAAAGGAGCCCAAGAGAAGGAGATGGAGACCATGAAAGAAAAGACGTGCCATCAACCTTGAAACAGAAGACAGTGGCTTCAGGTCTGAATTCCACGTCTGGAATAGAGACTGTGAGTAAATGAAGAGGTGACTAGCTGCCAGAGTGTCACAGGGCAGGGCTATAAACAGAAACAAGAGAAGAAAAGTAATTCATATATGAAAACCTAGTGGTCCAGTGGTTTTCAGCAAATGCCTGGCCAGGGCTGGAGCCTGGTGGCCGCGATGGTCCTTCTCACCTCAGGCCCCCTCCGATCCTCCTCTCCCCTGGGAGCAGTAGGGAGCATCAGGCCAGGCTGTCAGATCTCCTAGTCCCACAAGTGGAGGAAGTCCCCTCGCTGTCCTCTCCGAGCCCCCACCTGCAGCCGACATTGCTGGGGACTCTTCACTAGGTGTTATCACAGCCTTTTTTACTCATGAGGAAAGGCGGGCTTTCCTTGCTCGCTTAGCTGAGAAGCAGCAGCATCAGGATTTAAAATCAGTCCTGCTTTCCTCTAAAATTCAGATGTTTTTAATCACCCCATAATGCCAATCAGAGTTCTAGCCCTAATGGTAAATCTTTAACAAATGGTGGCAAGAATTTCTGTTGGAATCTGGTTTTAGAAATTCCGATTAAGTATTTTCTCCTTTCTCGGCTTCTGTCTGGGGCTTCCCTGGTAGCTCAGCTGGTAAAGAATCCACCGACAAAGCAGGAGACCCCGATTTGATCCCTGGGTTGGGTAGATCCCCTGGAGAAGGGAAAGGCTACCTGCTCCAGTATTCTGGCCTGGAGAATTCCACGGACTGTATATACCAAGTAGTCGCAAAGAGTCAGACACAACTGAGTAACTTTCACTTTACTTCTGTCCATTCATTATTCTCCTCTCCCCCATCCAGTCTTCTCTCTCCCTTTATCTTTTCTTTTTTCTAATCTGAAGTTCTGAAGGAGCAGTTTTAAGCCCCACCTCTCAATATCCAGCCTTCCATCTCTGATACGGAAACAACGGATGTTTTTTGCATCATATATGTAGTACGGCCTCAGAGCCAGCCCCCTCCCCGAACCCCCGTTATCAGCCTGGCCCCACAATCCTGTCTTTGTAGAAGTTCTGTGCAGGCCCATGTTCCTGTGCACCTGTGACAGACGGTCAGTGTATCTGAGATACTGTGCCTCTCAGGGGGCATAAAAGGTGAAAAATCTGCCTGCCAATACAGGAGACACGGGAGGTATGAGTTTCATCCCTGGGTCGGGAAGATCCCCTGGAGGAGGAAATGGCAAACCCTCTCCAGTATTCTTGCTGGGATAATCCCATGGACAGAGACCAGCAGGCTACAGTTTACAATGTCACAAAGAGTCAGACATGACTGTGCACACACACACACGTGACTCTCAGGAAGCAAGGCCAATCATCCAGGCTACCCCACTATTCCTGCTGTGCACTTTCTGGATCTTTCTTGCAATGGGCTGAAATCCCAGGTTTCTCATTTTTCTTACCCCTGTGGAACAAAAAGAGAAAGAATGCTCAGATACGTGGGTGCAGGACATGAACCCTTCCATGTGAGGACCACCTGGAAGCAACTGAAAATTGTCCACACGTTTTCATTTTTTTCGGTTTCAAGCCTTCTGTTTTCCGAGAGAAGATGTTCTCCACTGAAACAATTATTGGAATACAAGATAAGGATGAAGGTCATAACAAGCCTGTGGTGAAGAAGTGTGAGTGGAAGAAAGAATGACCTGGTTCACACCCAGGGCCCAGGCTCTCTAGAGGTGAGGCCACTGCTGCCCACCTCTGTCCTCCTCTGGATGCGTATGCAAGGCTACCTTTTTCTCCAAACCTGCTGGAACCTAAGATGAGACATGATAAAATAAATGGGCTGACCAATAAAACAGGGGGAGCTGAGTTTCAGGAGAGCCTACCCTGCTGTCTTTATCAATGGTTCCTAGAGCTCTGTTTATAAGTAAATTAGGAGGATCAGCCTGATGGGTCAAAAAAGCATAGTATAAAGTAGTAATATTTGTGTGCTTGTGTGTGTGAAGCCTTTCAGACACATTCAAGTGTGTTTGAATCAGAAATGTCAGATTTGACTCTTGCATTGCCTCCTCCAGAAAGACTTCCCAGACTGTTCCCAGCCCAATCTATAGGGTGGGTTACGCCTTCCTCCCATGTACAAAGCAACCACTCAGAATACCCAGCAGCACATTTATCTAGTGTACTTTTCCACCAGCTGCGAACTTCTTGTGGCCCAGACCTGGCTTTTGTTTTTATGATACTAACACCTAGTCCAGGACCTGGCATATAGTAGGCCTTCAAGACCTGTGTGCTTGGAAGTGAGGCATCTTTGGACTTTAAGGGGCTGGACACAGTGGTTCACACTGAATGGCTCTGGAGCCAGACTTCTAGGAACAAGCCATGCTATTAGCCTGTAGTAACTGTGGATTCTTGGAGCCCAATTTCCTCACCTTTTCACCTGGGGGTATGATTGGCACCTGCCTCTTTGGACTATTGAGCATTGAATGAGGTAATTATTTCAAGAGCTTAGCCCAGACTCTGCCACTTGGCTTAGTTCAGTTCAGTCTCTCAGTCGTGTCCGACTCTTTGTGACCCCATAGACTGCAGCACTCCAGGCCTCCCTGTCCATCACCAACTCCCGGAGTTCACCCAAACCCATGTCCATCGAGTCGGTGATGCCACCCAACCATCTCATCCTCTGTCATCCCCTTCTCCTCCTGCCCCCAATCCTTCCCAGCATTAGGGTCTTTTCCAGTGAGTCAACTCTTCGCATGAGGTGGCCAAAGTATTGGAGTTTCAGCTTTAACATCAGTTCTTCCAATGAACACCCAGGACTGATCTCCTTTAGGATAGACTGGTTGGATCTTCTTGTGGTCCAAGGGACTCTCAAGAGTCTTCTCCAACACCACAGTTCAAAAGCATCAATTCTTTGGCACTCAGCTTTCTTTATTGTCCAACTCTCACATCCATACATGACCACTGGAAAAACCATAGCCTTGACTAGACAGACCTTTGTTGGCAAAGTAATGTCTCTGCTTTTAAAATGTTTTCCTTCCAAGGAGTAAGAGTCTTTTAATTTCATGACTGCAATCACCATCTGCAGTGATTTTGGAGCCCCCCAAAATAAAGTCAGCCACTGTTTACACTGTTTCCCCATCTATTTCCCATGAAGTGATGGGATCAGATGCCATGATCTTAGTTTTCTGGCTTAGGAGGCAGTCCATAAACAACAGCTAATCTTGCTGTATTGTTAGGTGAGTGAAACTTTCAGAATGAGAACAAGTGAACCCTAGTTCTGTCCCTACTTGGCCTTTAATACAGGTTTTAGAGACCAGCTTATCCAAAATCTATCTCTGTGTGGTGTGTGAACAGCTTCAGCTTTCCTGGAAGCAACACGCTAGTCCCTATCTCAACAGTCTGGGCTCTGTGACCAAGGCTCATGACTGCTCAGGCAGCAAGTAAGTTTAACTTTGGCATTTCCAAAGAAGCTGATGATATCAGCCTCATTCTGTCCACTTAAGGACAGTGGACATTATCCCACTTCAGTACACATAAGTACTTCTTACTGGTTGCTGGGTTACAGGAGGAACATCAGAAAGACAGAGTGTTGTTTGCTTCCTGAGTGCCTCCAAATCTCTAAATACTTCACAGATTGGGAATTTCTCCAAATTAACATCCTCCCTAAACATGATTACTCACTCCCACCCCCTGCTAAACCTTTTAATTATTATGATCTTACCAGCTCACAAAACATGCTTATGCTGTGGGCAGGCTAGCCTCCCTTTTGTGAACGAGAAATCAAAGTCCCAGAGAAGTTATGGGAATTCACAAGGTCACCTTGAGAACAGTAGTGGGGTGGGGGAAGGGCACTGTAGAGTTCAGGACTCTTGACAAAGAAACCAATTTCCTGTTTTATAAGATGTTTTGGCAATGTTGGAAATATTCCCTTCCTTAAAGTCTTCCAGTACTACAGGAGAGACTGCTGTTTATCCATTTTCTCTCCTGCTTCCTTAGTGGTACAACATTCAATTCTTAACTAGGCACATGGGTAATCGGAGAAAGACTCTATTCCCCAGCCTCCCTCACAGGCAGATGTGGAAATGATGTGTACCACGAAAGGGAGAAAGCATATCCTCCTTCTTGCTGATTGCCATGTGGATGTGATAGCTGGCACTCAGGCAGCCATTCTGAACCATGAGGTAGGGGTAAACTGTGTTCTGAGGATGGTGGATGAAAGGCTGAAGGTGCTAGTTCCTGTAGCCTCTGATGGATTATGCAAAGCTTACTTCATGTGGGGAAGAGTTTAATTGTTTAATAGATTGTTATTTGGAGTTTCTGTCACTTGCAGCTGGACCTGACAACAATATTTCCTACCCCACGTATCTACTGCACTCTCCCGTCAAGCAGTAGAATCTATTTTTCCACCTCCTTCGATTTGGATAGACCCTGTGACAGCTTTGACTCACAGACTATGGCCAAAGTGGCCCTACCTGTTCTGGGGGGCCCTTAATTGGGCCGGCAGAGTCTGCTTTCCACCCTTGGAAGCCAGTTGCCATGTAAGACGTGCAGGTACCTTGCAGCTACCATGCTATGTGAAGCTCACACCAAGTGGAGAAGGCCTGGAGACTGAAACACTATGTGAGAGAAGGGAGAGTCCATGGGACACCTGCTGTGTGAGGGAGCCACCCTGGTCATCCTGCCCAGAGGACCCTTTGGGTAACTCCAGGCCCAGCTGCAACCTGGTGACAACCACATGAGACCTAAAGCTAGGACCCCTGAGCTGAGCGCAGCCAAAGGACAAATTCATAAGAAGTAATAGTAAATAGTTGTGTAAAGCCATTTTATTTCTGGATGGTTTGTTAGTCAGCAATAGATAACGTGAGCCCCGGACAGACAGTAGGCCCCTGGTCAAATGAATGATGGATAGATTTCGTCTTTTTGTTCTTTGATAGCTGGAAGCTATAGGGCCACAGTAATGTGAGACAGACCTAGAACTGGTGTGTCCTCCAGGGTGGACCTCTGGCCCTGGGCCACAGAACCTTACTGTAGGCCTGTGATTTAATCCTTGCAAGATTAATGCCAGGAGAAGATGGACTTCCCCTGCAGGAGTGGGTCCAGGAGTTGAGGACACACGTGGAAGAAAGGACTTGGGGTTTCTGCTGGCTGGCACTGGCTCCCTTGCTTACTGCAGCAAATGCCATCTTTAAACCACCAGAAACACCCCTAAAACATCTAAGCAAGGAGTGAGATGGGCGGGAAGTGAGGAAGTTCATGAGATGCAAAAAGGTGAAAGTGAGAGTCAACATGAACAATGGCCACAACTGTCTCTGGGTAGGGGGGCTTACAGGCCATTTCAAATACTTTCTTCCTTTTGCTCATCTGCATCTCCTAAATACCCTTCAAAACACGCCGTACTGTTTTACTAAAAATAAGAAATACATTTGTATTTAAAGACTTTGTGCCCTGAACTTGGCAGAAGGAGAAAACAACCAACCAAATCTCAGGCTCCAAAACTTCATTCTCAGCAGCCAATCAATTTTTGTTTTTAGTTTTAAAGGCCACTATTTGAGGAAATAAAGAAATAGACATATCCTATGACCCAGATAACCATGAGAGTGTCATCACTCACCTAGAACCAGACATCCTGGAATGTGAAGTCAAGTGGGCCTTAAGAAGCATCACTATGAACAAAGCTAGTGGAGGTGACGGAATTCCAGTTGAGCTATTTCAAATCCTAAAAGATGATGCTGTGAAAGCACTGTACTCAGTATGCCAGCAAATTTGGAAAACTCAGCAGTGGCCACAGGACTGGAAAAGGTCAGTTTTCATTCCAATCCCAAAGAAAGCCAATGTCAAAGAATGTTCAAACTACCACACAGTTGCACTCATCTCACATGCTAGCAAAGTAATGCTCAAAATCCTCCAAGCCAGGCTTCAACAATACATGAACCATGAACTTCCAGATGTTCAAGCTGGAATTAGAAAAGGCAGAGGAACCAGAGATTAAGTTGCCAACATCCATTGGATCATAGAAAAAGCAAGAGAGTTCCAGAAAAACATCTATTTCTGCATTATTGACTACGTCAAAGCCTTTGACTGTGTAGATCACAACAAACTGGAAAATTCTTAAAGAGATGGGAATACTGGACCACCTGACCTGCCTCCTGAGAAAGCTGTATGCAGGTCAAGAAGCAACAGTTAAAACTGGACATGGAACAACAGACTGGTTCCAAATCAGGAAAGGAGTACATCAAGGCTGTATATTGTCACTCTGCTTGTTTAACTTCTATACAGAGTACAACATGTGAAAGGCCAGGCCAGATGAAGTATAAGCTGGAGTCAAGATTTCTGGGAGAGGTATCAATAGCCTCTGATATGCAGATGACACCACCCTTATGGCAGAAAATGAAGAGAAACTAAAGAGCCTCTTGATGAAAGTGAAAGAGGAGAATGAAAAAGTTGGCTTAAAACTCAACATTCAGAAAATGAAGATGATGGCATCTGGTCCCATTACTTCATGGCAAATAGATGGGGAAATAATGGAAACAGTGGCAGACTTTAATTTTGGGGGGCTTCAAAATCACTGCAGATGGTGACTGTAGCCATGAAATTAAAAGATACTTTCTCCTTGGAAGAAAAGCTATGACCAACCTAGGCAGCATATTAAAAAGCAGAGACATTACTTTGCCAGCAAAGATGTCTAGTCAAAGCTATGGTTTTTCCACTAGTCACGTATGGATGTGAGAGTTGGACTATAAAGAAAGTTGAGCACTGAAGAATTGACGTTTTTGAACTGTAGTGTTGGAAAAGACTCTTGAGAGTCTCTTGGACTGCAAGGAGATGAAACCTGTTAATTCTAAAGGAAATCAGTCCTGACTATTCATTGGAAGAACTGATGCTGAAGCTGAAACTCCATTACTTTGGCTAGCTGATGCAAACAACTGATTCACTGGAAAAGACCTTGATGCTGGGAAAGACTGAAGGTGGGAGGAGAAGGGGACGAAAGAGGATGAGATGGTTGTATGGCATCACCGACTCGATGGACATGAGTTTGAGTAAGCTATGGGAGTTGGTGATGGACAGGGAAGCCTGGTGTGCTACAGTCCATGGGGTCACAAAGAGTCGGACATGACTGGGTGACTGAACTGAACTGAGTGTAGCTTATGAAGGACAAACAAGAGTGAACATCAGAGTGGGGTGTGAAGGGGGAGGGCGGTCTGGGAAACAGGTACAGAGCATGCCCTGGTCTGTATTTTTCCATGGCATTTTCGGTTTGCTTAGCTTGGGCCATCAGGGCCTCGTGCAGTGGCATCCTGGACTCATCACACTCTCTGATTTGCAATTATCCAGCTCTAAGTTGCTCTTTGGAAACTATTTTGGTCATTATGCTTGCTGGTGTGATTAATTATGCCTTATTTAGAGACCAAGATATATTCTCTGGAAATGTAACCTTTTCTAATTTAGGGGAAGTAATTTTCAGCTCAGGCAGCTTCAGGACCAGGTAACACTGAATCACCAATGGAGAATCACTGCTCCTGAAGTGGGCAGCTCAGTATTTGCAAATCTGATGAGAGAAAAAAAAAAAAAAAAAAACTAGAAAAACTAGCTTGGAAAGGAGTATCTTTGCCTTTGAAATAGGGTCTCCCAGGATTCTCCTAAGGGCAGGCTCTAGACTGTTTCATCTCATCTTATTCAACAGGCATTTATTGACTCCGGCTTGTACGCCTGGAGTTGTTTGGGTGACTGGTTCCCTGTAACACGTGGCATTTATTCATTCATCCATTCTGTAAGAAGTTAGCATCTGTTCCGTGTCAAGCATTGCTGTATGTCTAGATTCTTGTGTTACATCAATGAACAAAACAGATATAAATCTGGGGAGTTGACATTCCAGTGGGAGGGGAGAATAACTATAAACCTTATACAAAGGATTTAATAACCTTATACAATTGACATAGTACAGTAGAAGGTGGCAAGTACTATGGAAAACTAAGAAAATAGTAGCAGGGTAAGTAACAAGGTCAGGAAGACCTGGTGTGTGTATCCATGTGTAAGTGTGTGTGCATGCATGCACACGTTTATATTTTGCAGTTATTATATAGAGTGGTGTAGGGGGTTGAATAATGGCCCCCCCAAAAAGATGCTAACCCCTGGAACCTGTGAAAGTGACCATACTTGGGAAAAGGGTTTTTGCCAATGTAATTCAACTAAGGGTCTTGTATTAGGTTCTCTAGGGAGATATAGAACCAACAGTATAGATATAGATATATAGATGGAGATAGATAGATGTAGATTAGAAGAGATTTATTACAGGAATTACACAGTTATCAAAGGCTTACACAGTTATGGAGGCTAAGAAGTTCCATGATCTGCTGTCTGCAAGCTGGAGAACCAGGAAAGATGATGATATAATTCAGTCTGAGTCTGAAGGCCCAAGAATCAGGGAGCTGATGTTCTTAAGACCTGATCCAAACCAGGAGCGTCAGCGTCCTAGGGCAGGAGACGGTGGATGTCTTAGCTCCAGGAGAGAGAAAGCAAAGGTGCCCTTCCTTCACTTTTTTGTTCCGTTTGGGCTCTTGACAGCTCAGTGGGTGATGCGGGCTCCTGTTGGGAAGGGTCATCTGCTTTACTCATTTTGCTGATTCAAATGCTAACCTCTTCTGAAGATGTGCTCCTGGATTTGAATCCGGGCATTCTGGCTCTGAGGTTAGTGCTATTAAGTACTGCATCCTCACCAAGAGTTGACAGAGATTCCTCAACAAACCTGAAAGATCTTATTTGAAAAGAATTATAGAATATCACAGTTGATGTATACACACCTGTATCCATACATACATACGCACATGGCATACAGATGCCAGAGGCAAAAGGGTTTTGGGTTTTGAATTTTAGAGCATTTGCATGTGTGTGTGTGTTTTAACTTCTCTAACCCTGAGCAGATCTGTTGCCGTATGGAGCAGAATGTTTCCAAGATGATTACAACAATACCTCCTATCCAGCACACCCTTTGCCTCTCCTTCAAGGAACAGAATATGAAAACAAATATATATATGTACATGTATTTATGCACATATGTAATACATATATATATACACACATCTGTATGTACAATTGAATCACTTTGCTGTACAACAGAAACTAATACAACACTGTAAATCAATTATATTTCATTAAAAAAGAGTGAAAAAGTTGGCTTAAAGTTCAACATTAAGAAAACTAAGATCATGGCATCTGGTCCCATCACTTCATGGCAAATAGATGGGGAAACAGTGCAAACAGTGGCTGACTTTATTTTTCTGGGCTCCAAAATCACTACAGATGGTGATTGCAGCCATGAAATTAAAAGACGCTTGCTCCTTGGAAGAAAAGTTATGACCAACCTAGATAGCATATTCAAAAGCAGAGACATTACTTTGCCAACAAAGGTCCATCTAGTCAAGGCTATGGTTTTTCCAGTGGTCATGTATGGATATGAGAGTTGGACTGTGAAGAAAGCTGAGTGCCGAAGAATTGATGCTTTTGAAGTGTGGTGTTGGAGAAGAGTCTTGAGAGTCTCTTGGACTGCAAGGAGATCCAACCAGTCCATTCTGAAGGAGATCAGTGCTGGGTGTTCTTTGGAAGGAATGATGCTAAAGCTGAAACTCCAGTACTTTGGCCACCTCATGCAAAGAGTTGACTCATTGGAAAAGACTCTGATGCTGGGAGGGATTGGGGGCAGGAGGAGAAGGGGACGATCGAGGATGAGATGGCTAGATGGCATCACGGACTCAATGGACATGAGTTTGAGTGAACTCTGGGAGTTGATGATGGACAGGGAGGCCTGGCGTGCTGTGATTCATGGGGTCGCAAAGAGTCAGACATGACTGAGCGACTGAACTGAACTGAACTACAAAGGAAAAGAAAGAGAATCTATTTTCCTTCCCTTGGATCTGGATTGCCCTTTGTGCCTTTTGCTCCAACTAGTTAGAAGATGGTGGAAATGATATTATGGAACTTCAAGCATGCCTTAAAATTTAGCTTCTGCATTTGGCTCAGATGGTAAGGAAAAAAAAAAAAAAAAAAAACACCTGCCTGTAATGCAGGAGACCCAGGTCTGATCCCTGGGTCAGGAAGATCCCTCGGAGAAGGAAATGGCACCCTGCTCCAGTACTCTTGCCTGGAGAATTCTATGGACAGAGATGTCTGGTGGGCTACAGTCTATGGGACTGCAAAGAGTCAGACACGACTGAGTGACAAACACACTTCACTTGGCAAAAGCAGCCACTATAGGGAGAACTTGAGGCTATCCTGCTAAAGGGAGAGGACACCTGGAGAGAAAGGCACTGGAGGACCAGGCAGAATGAATCCAGAGAGGCTGCAGACAGATGGGGGAAGCCATCTTGGATCTTCCAGCCCAGCTGATCGGTCAGCTGAATGCTGTTGCTGGAGTGAAGGCGCCAGTGCCACATGAAAGAGTCTTCACACTGAGCCCAGCCCAAATTCCTGACCCAGAGTGACATGCACAGTAATACATGGTTGAGGACTTTCCTCATGGTCCAGTGGCTAAGACTCTGTACTCCCAATGCAGGGGACCTGAGTTCGTCCCCTGTTCAGGGAACTAGATTCTACATGCTATTAACCAAGATCAAGAGTTCCCACTTGCCACAACTAAGACCCAGCGTGGCCAAGCAAGTAAATAAAAAAGATATAATAAATAATTATTAAAAAATAATGAATACTTTTTGTTGTAAACCATTAAATTTTGGTGGTTTGTTATACAGCAGTGCACAACTGATAAACTCTACCCAAATACTCTTTTTCTATTCCTGAAGAGTGTTAGAAATCAAGATAGAGCCTTTTACTCTGACTCACAAATCTGCAAAAAAACCTGGAAGGCCTGGGTTGACCCGCTCTGTCTCCCCTTGTCTTCATGTACCCAATAAAGAAGATCTAACTTTGTTAAAATCTACTCCTCTGACACCAAAATGTTATTAATGGATTTCTTTGGATGAAGAAATAGCTAATTACCTGCATTTTTCAATCTTCCTAGAATTAGCAAAAATTACTTCAAAAATGAGGATGGATATGCCATAGCTCTCTTCTATAATTACGGCAGCCACTCCTAATCCTTTTCTTCCTTCTTGTAGGGCCTTAAACAGCTAGACATTCATCTTCCTAGTCTCCCTTGCAGTTGGACCAGGCAACTAAGTATCATCCAGTAAGATACAAAGGCAAGATTGCCAAAGGGGTTTGGGGCAAGAGTTTTCCTTCCTGGGAAAAGAGAAGGAGAAAAAGAGCTACACGTGAGAATTTTCTCTCACTCTTCTCCCTCTGCTTCCTGCCTTTGGATATGGTTACTTAAGACTGGGTAGTCTGGAGCTCATGCACCCATCTTATAACTATGCAGCAGTAAGTCTACAGTTAAAACAACAACAACAGAAGGATGGAAAACACCTGACTTCTCAGTATCTTGACGTCACCTTTCGTTGCTGAATAACCCTGGGATTTTTTACCTGTTTTCTCCACATTAACTAACTGACAGATATACTTAGGGCTTAAATCACTGTAAGATGTTCTTTTTCTTTTTTTGCACTCGGTCTTCACTGGTGCATGCAGGCTTTCTCTAGCTGCAGCAGGCAGCTACTCTCTAGTTGTGGTGCGTGGGCTTGTTATTGTGGTGGCTTCTCTTGTTGAGGAGCACAGGCTCCAGGGCACGTGGCTTTAGTAGCTGCAGCTTGCAGGCTCTAGAGCTCAGGCTCAGTAGTTGTGGCACACAGATCTAGTTGCCCCATGGCATGTGGAATCTTCCCAGACCAGGGATCAAACCTGTGTCCCCTGCATTGGCAAACAGATGTCTAACCACTGGACCACAAGGGAAGTCCACGATTTTTTTTTAGGTACTTGCAGCTGAAAGCAGTCCTAGCTGATACAATAATACTGTGGTATTTAACATTCCAATACTTGAATTAATTTATTTTTTACATCTGGCTAAGTCGAATTTCTCAATCTTGTAAATTAATCCTTTTCTTTTTATTTTGCCTCAATAGAGTGAAGGAATTGATGGTTATCCATCTTTGCATTTTTTTCTTTTTTTGCAGGCAACACTTTATATTTCCATTCAATTTTTTTTTTTTTTTTTTTGCTGCACTGCTTGGCTTGTAGGATCTTAGTTCCCTGACCATAGATTGAACCTGGGGCCCCTGACAGTAAGAGGGCCAAATTCTAACCACTGGACAGCCAGAGAATTCCCTTCCCATATTCTTTTGAAGCAAATTCCAGAAGACATATCATTTCATCTACAAACATGTCAGTATTCATCTCTAAAAGCTAATGAGTCATTAAAAAATATAACCGCAATATCATTAGTATACTTAAAGACACTTCCTTAATATCATCGAATATTCTATCAGTGTTCAAATTTCCACCTGTTTTCATTTTTAAGACTGATTATATTATACATCATGATCTTTAGCTGACACAAAAGTAGCACGTAATCACAGAACAACTCTGGGGAAGTATGGGAAAGCTCACAGAGGACAAGTCTGGCCCACCCACAATCCTAGAGGGCTTTGCTGATGCTTCCGGGGTAAAGAATATGCCTGCAATGCAGGAGATGCAGGAGACGTGGGTTCGACTCCTGGGTCAGGAAGATCCCCTGGAGGAGGAAATGGTAGCCCACTCGAGTATTCTTGCCTGGAGAATCCCATGGACAGAGGAGCCTGGCAGGCTTCAGTCCATGGGGTATCAAGAGTCAGACATGACTGAGCACAGCATAGCAGTAGCAAGCACAATCCCAGAGCTAACGCCAGTCTCCATGGTGCCAAGTATGTTCAGAAAAAGATGGCCCTTTCCAACAGGGTCTGTCCTGTGCCAAGGTGTCAGCCACTTCTGTTCTCTCAAATAGATGCCCTTGAGGAATACACAGACTCTCCATTGTGTGTTTGTGACCTAGAGTATTTCATCAATGTTTATATTTTGGATTATAGCCTTCCAGATTTTCAATGGCTATCTACCTAATTTTTGCATAATTATTTTCATACTGTACATTCTGTTTTGTAAGCAGCTTTTTTCACTTAATAGCAGACCACAAACATTTTCCCATGTCATTAAATTTGCTTCCAAAGCATGACATTCTGTGGCTACACAGGGGTGCATTGTATGGCTGTACCACAGTTGGTGTTAGCAGTGACCAGTTGTTTAGACCTGTCGCCTTTGGAATGCAATGCCTGTTTTTGGTAGATAAAACACAGGCAAGAACACACGTCCTTTTCGGGAGGAACATAAAAACACACAGGGGAGTCTCTGCACACACAGTGAATGACCCTGAGGTGTTACATTGGTTCTACCCGTTGGTTTGGGAGGAAAGCAAAGGTATGGTTCCATTTAGTTCAACTCATGCCTGTGGGACTGGGAGCATTGTCCCTGGATGTGTTTAGATTCTTAGCAATTCCACAGTAAACAAGAAGCTTCAGGGAAGAGCAGTGAGGCAAGAAAATAGAACACATCTTTTAGAACCGTTACTCCCAAAGTTATGCAACCAGATCTAGGATCTGGTCAACCAACCTTGGCCAATGTGTGAGGTTGACAGAAGGCAGTGGGCTTAGGGCTCTCGTGGGCCAGAATTGCTGGGTTTTAGGGTATGAACACAGCCACCCCTGGATGTAAACCACCAACTGAGTGCCTTGTAAGAAATCCCACAGACTCAGGAGCAGGCCAGTGGAATCTGGAAAACTGTCAGATCTTGAGATTGAAGATAAACATTAAGATTAATTGCAAAGCATCCATTTGCCCAAACCCCTGGCCCACTGTCAGGCCAAGCCTGAGCCATGGTATTTTCTACACCAGATCTTAACCTCTTTCCTAAAGGCTGCTCAACAAAAGGACTCAGTTTAATGAAGTCATAGGGACAGGGAGAGGTCAGAGGGTAGATGTAAACCAGGAATTCCTAAACCCCTGCAGCCACTCCCATGGGTCACAGAATTGGGTTTAAGTGCTTTGAAATCCCTTAGAGGGGAAGGCCACTCAAGAGCAAATGATCAGAATTATGTTGGGCAGCCTGAGACGGATTCAGGGGAAAAGTCTCCTGGTTTGACATCAACTCATAAATTAAAGCTGATAAACTGAGAAGGAGCCCATATCAACGGGCCTCACTGGAGGGCACATCTCAGGATAGAAGGCAGCACAGAGGTGACTTGCACAGTAAATGTGATCTGGTCGGTAGCCAGGGTTCCAGATCCATAACCTCTCATCGCTTCTAAGGAGCTGCATTTTCATCCAGAATTCACTTACATCTTGTATCAGAAACACTTTTGGATGATGTATTAATTTCTCAGGGCTGCGGTACAAAGTGCACAGACTGGACTACTTAGAACAACCGAAGTGTACTATCACTGTTCTGGAAGTCCAAAGTTTGGAATCCAGGTGTAGGGCAGGGCCATGCTCCCTCCAAGCCCTAGAGGAGGACACTTCTGTGCTCTTTCAGCTTTGGTGGTTTCATCCCACTGTTCCTTGGACTGTGGCTGTATAACTTTCATCCCTGCCTCCTCTTCATGAGACTGACTTTCCTCTATGAGGGGGCCTCTGTCTTACACTCCCCTCTCCTGATAGGAAACCACCATATTGTAGAAAGATGGCAACGATAACCCTACATGCGAGACAGCAAAAGAGACACAGATGTATAGAACAGTCTTTTGAATTCTGTGGGAGTGGGCGAGGGTGGGATGATTTGGGAGAATCGCATTGAAACATGTAAATTATCACATGTGAAACGGATCACCAGTCTGGGTTTGATGCATGAGATAGGGTGCTTGGGGCTGGTGCACTGGAATGACCCAGAGAGAGGGGATGAGGAGGGAGGTGGAAGGGGGCTTCAGGATGGGGAACACATGTACACCCATGGTGGATTCATGTCAATGTATGGCAAAGCCACTACAATATTGTAGAGTAATTAGCTTCCAATTAAAATAAATAAATTTATATAAAAAATAAAATAAAGTCTGGGTGCAGAGAGAAAAGAAAAGGAAATCACCATATTGGATCAGGGTCCCCCCAGTGACCTCACCTCGACTTGATTCCATCTGCCAAGATTCTGTTTCCAAACAAGGTCACATTCACAGGCACCAGAAGTTATGACCACAGCATATCTTATGGGGGATACAATTCAACCCATGACAGAAAGTCAAAGTTCTAGGATAGTAGATCCAGCTTCATTACCAATTGCTCTGTGATCCTGAGCAAGTCATTTACCATCTCTGAATCCCAGGTGCCCTCATCCGTCCGCACAGTTACCCTTGTGGCCCTCAGATACAGTGCAGTTTGAGTGAGAGCCTGCGTGTGTACTAAGTCACTTCAGTTGTGCCCAACTCTACGAACCTGTGGACTGTAGTCCACCAGGTTCCTCTGTCCATGAGATTCTCCAGGCAAGAATACTGGAGTGGGATTGCCATGCCCTCCTCCAGGGGACCTTCCCGACCCGGGGACTGAACCTGCGTCTCTCACATCTCCTGTATCAGCAGGAGGGTTCTTTACCACTAGTGCCACCCAGGAAATCCAAACGAGAGCCTAATTTATTGCAAATTAGTTTTTTAAAATGGACTCACTGTGGAAAGAGTCTGCCAGGGTGGGAGCAGCATCATGACTCTGAGAGGCAGACCCTCAGAGGAAGGGATGGAGGGGCTGTGAAATGCGCTTCCTAACATGGCAGGTTGGGTACCTCGAGTGGGGATCAAGGACACAGGATCCTTCCTGCAGCCAGGCCCTCAACTTAAGTCATGAGCGTAATTGCCATGCTCCTCCCCCAGGCTTCCCTGGTATCTCTGTGGATAAAGAATCTGCCTACAATGCAGGAGACCTAGGTTCAGTCCCTGGGTGGGGGAAGATTCCCTGGAGAAGGAAATGGTTACCCACTCCAGTATTCTTGCCTGGGAATTCCTATGGAGAGAGAAGCCTGGTGGGCTACACTCCATGAGGGTCTCAAAGAGTCGGACACGACTGAGGGACTAAACCACCAGCACTCCCTCAGGTACCCAGGACAGCTAACTGGGGACAGCATCCAGGATCATCAGCCCCAGAGTCCAGTGAGCACAGCCCATGACTCTTGGCTTCCAAAGCTCATTATGAAACCAGCACTAACAGGTGAGACCCCCCCCCCCGCCCGCCCCGCAGCTTGGACAACTCAGTGTAATCAATCCAACTTCATGGGCCTCCCCTTGGCCCAGCTTAAATATTTAGACAGCCACAGCAAATATGTGTTCCAAATGCAGAGGCTGGGAGTGGGTGAGAGGGTTTTAGCCCCGGGTGAGACTGAAGGAACTTGACATGTTATTGAATCGAGGGCCACAAAAGGTGAAGCCGGGCAGTTACACATCCCAGGAATGCGGATGTAGCGCCCAATGTGTATCTGAGGCTGACAGGGTTTGACAGTCTCCATCTGGGAACAATAACCCACCAGCGGCAGGCTGAGCCTTGGGGAGGGCTGCTCTTTCCCCAGCACTGTCCTCTTCTCTCCCTCCCTGTGTCGCTGTGGGATGTGGGCTCCGATTGGGGTGGGGGAGCTGGTGGGGACATAAATGTCCCAGCTACACGCGGGAGTCCTGGAGAAGGCAGGGCTGGGGACTGGCTCACCGAATGCCTGCAATTCCAGGAGCAGCGGGCTGAGGACAGAATCCATTTCCCCGCTCTGGGAGACCTGGGTGGAATGCCATGGTGGGGGAAGGCCATTTGGGATGCCAAGGGCTCACCAGCCAGTTGCAACAGGAGGTGGTGAGGCTGGAGGGGGTGGGGGCCATGCGTTCATTCCCCGGACTTTCTGTGTGAGAATAGGGGAGGGGGCTTTCATCTGTGAAGTTCAAAGCACCGTTCACAAACTTCCTCTGCTAATCCTCACTCTGATCCGAACTCTGTCGTGTAACTAAACTGATTACAAGAATTTGGTGAATCGGGTGAGGTTGGGCCCCTCAGAAAGGCTTCCTCAGTCTCTGCCTCCACGGAGGCCAGGCAGCCCTGGGGCGGGGCAGTGGGGTGAGGAGGCTGGTTTACAGTCCAGAGAATGCTAGAGGAGAAAGGAGCCTCGAGGACCCAGTCACACAGCCCTGCAGAGCCCTGTCTTATAAATGATGCTGAGGGGAGCCAGTGTGAGAAGTGCGACTTCAAAATCTTCTTTCTGTGTCCCAGAAAGACAGCTCTGACTACCTCCTGGTTATCTCCACATGCATGTGTGCTAAATCACTTCAGTTGTGTCGGACACATTGCTATGGACTATAGCCTGCCGGGCTCCTCTCTCCACGGGCTTCTCCAGGCAAGAGTCCTGGAGTGGGTTGCCATGCCCTTCTTCAGGGGATCTTCGTGGCCCCAGGGATTGAACCCGGGTCCCTTATTATATCTCCTGCATCGGTAAGCAGGTTCTTTACCACTGGCACCACCCGGGAAGCCCAGTTATCTCCATAGTCCCTTCAAACACAAGCTGCCCAGAACTAAAGTCAGCATCTCCTCGCACCCCGCTTTCTCCTGGCAGCACTGCCCTTACACCTGGGTCCTGGGACCTCTGCCTCAGGGCACTTGGAGGCCCCTGCCTTCCGCTGACTTTTGCCTCTGCCTCTTCCCACAGGGACATGGCCACCCAGAGCCCATGCCAACCCCTCAACAATCTCAGGTTCCCATGCCTCAGCATTCCCCAACCAAACAGTAACGAGCTTCTCCCAGAGTCTGTGCTGGCCTCTGGGCCAGGTCAGCCCCCCAGATGACGCTTTCTGCCTCAGGAGGGGCCATTTCTGTGGGAAAGGGTGTCAGGGGAGCTGGGCTATATGGCCAGTGTGTCCACTTGCCTGACTTCTCAGGAGGCAGGTACAGGGCAGGCCTCAGCCACAAGTCCTGGCCTGTTCCCCTGCTTTATCCAGTCCTAGGACACATCACCAGCTAGTGTCTGAAGCTAGATACCCTGAGCTGGAAACCCGCCATCATGTTTGAATTCCTTCTCCCGTCCCAAATCAGATACTCCTCACCACATTCTCTGATGTCACCACCAGCGTGACTCCGTATGCTTTCCCTTCTCACCATCCAAGCTGCCTCTGACCCTCCGGCTCCTCTGGACAGAGCAACAGCCTCATCGCTGGGTTCCTCACCTCCACACGAGCCCCTCTCCAATTCATCCTCTGTACTGTGGCCACCAGGATCTTTCATCCTTTGATCTTGTGATTTCTTTGTTATTTACAATCTGAAAAACCTCTGCTTGACCTTCAGCTCTCAACTTGGAGGTCACCCTTGTGACCTTCCACCTGTCCTGTTGTTGTTTAGTCAATAAGTCACGTCTGACTCTTTGCCACCCCATGGACTATAGCCCACCAGGCTCCTCTGTCCATGGGATTTCCCAGACAGGATCAAATGAAACCTGCCAAGGAACCATCAGGGAGCCTCACTCCTGGCCCCCAGCACCTCCCCACCATGCATTACCAGTGCCTATGAATTTCCTATAGGTGAGTACATGAGAACCAATGACATTGCGTGTGTGGGTTCCTGGGTCCACAGTACTTAGCACAATATCTTAGGCAGGTCAGATGTCAAATATTTGTTGAATGAATAAAGAATCCAGACTCATGGTGCCTTTGCTAAGACTAGGATCTCTTGTCAGAGCCAGGTAACTTTTTAGACCAAGAGTTGAGGGGAGTTTAAAATATTGTTGTTAAATTAAACCATCCTTAGTCATGTTCTGACGTGGAACAAACTCTATTTACTAGAATTCTTCTGTAAGAGAGTATGGTATAGCATAGACAGATGGGAGAAATCTTAACATTCTCCAGGGGGACACTTGAGTAACAAGTAAATACGATGCTTTAGGAACCACTTTATTGCTAGGCGGGTGTGCAAATTTGGAGCCAGAGCAGAATTGCTCAGGACAGAAAACTGGAGGCTGTGCTTCTGCTAACAGGCTTCATTCTCCCCTTTCCCTCAAGCCACTCTCAGTGTCTCATATGTAACATAGCCTCTTCTGCAGTCAGGAACAGGTGTGTGGCTGAGCTCTGGCCACTGAGATGTAGGCAGAGTTGCTATATGGGATTTCCGGGAAGGCTCTGTAAAAGGCAAAGGGTGTGAATACTCCTTTTACCCTTCCTTGGTTCCTCCTTCCTGTTGTCTGGAATATGGATGTAATGGCTAGAGCTCCTGGCAGCCACGCTGGATCATGAAGCAAGCTTGAAGGAGGAAAGCAATGATCCAGGATTGGAGCAGAAAGCTAAAGAGTTTGAGGAGCTACTACAGAAGTCCTCTAGACTTCTTTAAGAGAGGAATAAACCTCTTCTTGAAGGTACCACAATTAGATCGCTAACACAATTAACACTATTTCTAAGTGAGTCAGGAGTCAAGTTGCCTGGGGTGCTATATGCCTCCATCGGGTCTGCTCCTGGTTCTTAGCCCAGAGCCCTCTTCCTTTTTCCTTCTTCACTTCCCTCACAGGCCCAGGAACCCAGTGATTCTTGCAGGCCGCCTATAAGCAGTCCCCGCCGCCCCCCAACTTGGCAAGGTGCACCCAGGCTGAGGTAGTGCACGTGCGCGCAGCAGGTGGAGGGCCAAAACAGTGATTAGCAGGGGAAACAAAAACATAAGCAAGACTCTACAAATACTGTAAACAGAGAGGCTTTCTCAGAAGTTTGGCGCTTTTCATTTACTATGCAACCTGTTG
Organism: Oryx dammah; assembly: GCF_014754425.2. NCBI lineage: Eukaryota > Metazoa > Chordata > Mammalia > Artiodactyla > Bovidae > Oryx > Oryx dammah. The sequence goes on from NW_024070187.1 coordinate 67,871,181, forward strand.
CCTGGAATAAACAGATGACGTGATTTTTTTCTCCTGAAATTGTAGACGAAGAACACCACTACGGTAAGCTGTTCAGAACACTCGGTAGTGTTCCTCTCGGGACCAGGGTGCCAGGGAGAACTCAGGGGACTGGGGAAGACAGCCTTTTTCCAGTGGGAAAGGGAGACAGTGAAGGGAACGAAGGCAGCCTGGCCAGTTCCTGGCCCCCTCGCCTCCCAGATGGTCAGCGTCTCCTCCTGACAGTGCCGCTTTGCTTCCTGTAAAGGCCTCGGCAGTTCCCGGGCCTTTAGAATGCGATTGTAGAGTTTTCCTCAGTCTCAGCCTGGGAGGGAGGGCTGTTCACGGATTCCTGTGAGAGCACCTCTGCGGGCCTTGAGACGTGAACCTACTTGCCCACGATCACCAAGACCATTTGAAGAGTCAATTCAACAACAACAACAATAATAAAAGCAACCAAGAGCTATATTATTATTAACGCAACATAAAATATGACAATACCTTAATTGGTGACAGACATTCTTCTGTGCACTTGACCCATTTCAATTTCTTTAATCCTCAGAATGACCTCATGGGGCACTAAGATTCCCATTTCACAGATGAGGACACTGAGGCACAAATAGGTAAAACATGCTCCCAAAGCCAACCCGCTGGTTCATGGCAGAACCCAGACAGAGGGCCCCTCACTCCAGAGTTCCTTCTACCCCAGCACGTGTGAGTGTGTGTGCTCACTTAGTCGTGGCCAACATTTTGCGACCCTATGGACTGTAGCCTGCTAGGATCCTCTGCCGCGCAATTTTCCAGGCAAGAATACTGGAGTGGATTGTCATTTCCTACTCCAGGGGATCTTCACCCTAGCACTAGCACTTAAAAAAAGGCCTCTAAGCTAGAGTCATTTTTGAAAAGGCAAAATCTTTTAGGGTCTTTCTGTGATGGCTGCCTCCATCTGCGTGTGACCTGGAGCGACGGACTTCACCTACAGGCTGGACTCATAGCAGGTGCTGGGGGACAGCAAGCTTTGTCTCCTCTGTGCCTGCTCTGCCCTGTCCTCTTCGGGCACAGAGGACCTGGATGGGCAGCTTGGCAGGTAATGTTCCCACAGGGCGGAATATGCTGATGACCTTTGAGCATCTCCACCTGGGGACCAGTGACCCTTTGAACAACAGATGAGCCAATAAAAAAGCTGATGCCTTATTTTCACAGACAATTCTGTTTGAAATGCCCAAAAAGGCTGTGTGTGTGAAACTTGGCTGACAGCAGGTCTGTGGGGACCCATTCACATGGCCTGTTACCAGTTATTGCCCACCCTCCATTTTATTTCTCTTAAAAATGTAGGCTTTTGATATAAGGATTGTTGAAATCTCAGTATCTCTATATGTATGATTCTGAAACACAGTCTCCAAGAGGGGGTGGTTCCTGGGGATTAGTGACGTTCCCTGTGACAGGAGATGTAAATGTGGGTTTGGCCTAGGCTATTCGGGAGACACCCATACTTCCAGTGGGGTGGCTCATGGTCAGCACGCTTTGTTTGACAAACTTTCCTGGACCCCTTCTCTTTTGCATCGTGACTCACTCCCTGTATGATCTCATAGCTTAAGGAACATCTTTTCACCCAAAATTCCCACAATTCCCACAATTATATCCAACAACCTACTCATATACATCTCCACATGGATGTCCAGTAGACATCACACACCAATATGTCCAAACAGAGCTCCCTCTGAGCACAAAAAGGAGTATGCCTCACCCACAGCTCCCCCATGTCAGTTAATGGAAACCATCTGTCAAGATTTCAGGCCAAAAGCCTTGGAGCCAACCTTGACCTTCTTTCTCTTTCATACCTGACATTCAGATTCTCAGAAAACTCCATTGATATTACTTTCAAAATATTTCCAGAATCTGACCACTCTCACCACCCTCCCTCTTACCTCCTGGTCCAAGCCACTCTCGATTCTCTCACTTGGATTATTGCAGTGGCCTCCTGATCAGTTCTCCAGCTTCCACTCTTGGCCTCTTCCATCTACTCTCCCGCGGCAGCCAGGACAAACTGATAAAAATGAAAGACCACATCAACCCTCCGTTCGGAAACTTCCAATGGCTTCTTAACTCCCAGGAGGAAGTCACAGTCCTTGCTAGACCCCCCGCCTGCCCTTTGATTTGCCCCCCTCCCTCTCCATTCCATCGCAGACCTCCTCTTCTGCTCCTACCCCTGACACTGCTCTGCTCCAGCCTCATTCCTCTGTCTTCAGTGCTGGGACCACAACCACATCAGATCACTGGTGCTGACCCTGCCTCCTTCTGGAACTCCCCATCCCAGCCTATCGAAGATTTTACCTTCCATTGGCACTTTATTCCCCCTTCTCTCCAAGGTAGACACTTCTGTCATCCTACCCAGATTCTTTTCTGGGCCAGTGCACCCACCCCCTAGCCGTATGAGTGTGGCTGCCAGTGGCGCTGAGATGCCCTGTTTTCTGGAGAACTGCCCTCAGTTAAGAGGCTCTGCCTTGGCTGGGATGTTGCAGCCCTTCCTCACCCACCTAAGGGCAGCTCACAGCCAGTGACTGAAGGGTAAAGGGACACAAGACGCTGGCTGCCATTCTTCAAGGTGGAGACAGTTCTATAAGAGTTATATGAAAACTCTAGAGTCTCTCATGGATCGGACCTAAGCCCACATTCTTACATGACTTTTTCCCATTCATTACCTGCTTATTTCACTCCCTTTCATCTAAGAACTCTTTCCAAAAACAAAACCAAAAACCAAACAAACTAATAAAAACAAACCCACCTGCATAAAATCCCCGTCTCAGACTCTGCTTCTAGGGAATCCAACCTAAGACATTTCCTTTGTTTTTTCTTTCTTCAGTTCAGTTACTTAACATAACATATTGACATATTTAACTTTGTCCATCTTTCAGTAAATTGCCACCTAAGGCAGTCATTATCTCCTTTGTCCCCTGCTGCATCCTCAGTAGCTAAAACAGCACCTGGCATATAGTAGGTGCTCAGCAAATGGGTGTTGAAGGAATGACTAAGTCCCCACACCTCTATGCACCCCAGGACTTGCACAAATCCTGACCTTGGTCAACAAGCCAGGAGTCTTAAACTCTTAACACTGTTGCCCACAACCTCAGGCCACATTCTCATCTATTTCCTCCAGCCTACGGAAGCTGGCTTCTGACCCCAGGGGCCTTTTCCTCTCCGTCTTGGATGATCTGCCAGTAACCCGGCTCACTTGCTTGTGTGTCCAAAAGCATCTGTCAGCTTCTCTTGGGACTCCCTGCCTCCCACAGGCTGGTTCACTCAGGTCTCAGTCAGATGATAAGTAAACAAGAGAAATCTGTTCATCTGCCCCAGTGTGATCTGAAAACTAGGTGGATAAGGAAAGATGCGCAGTAGAAGGCATCCAGGTAAGGCTGTGATTCCTCCTCGGGTCGAGCGATCAGAATACGCGACCCAGGCAGGAATGGCCAGGGGCAGGGGAAAGACTTCTATTTTCCTGGGTTGGCGCTCTGCCAAAGCCAGCTGAGGACCACTGCCTAACTCATTCTAGAGGTTAATTCCCACACATTTCATGGGCCTGTCTAGGCTTCCCAGGTGGCGCTAGTAGTAAAGAACCTAACTGCCAATGCAAGAGACCTAAGAGATGCAGGTTTGACCCCTGGTTGGAAGGATCCCTTGGAGGAGGTCATGGTAACCCACCCCAGTATTCTCTCCTGGAGAATCCCATGGACAGAGAGGAGCCTGGTGGGCTACAGTCCATGGGGTTGCACAGAGTCACACATGACTGAGGCAACTTGGCACACACATATTTAAGGCTGCATTCCAGCAAGGCTGCACGGCTGCCAGCCAGGAGTGACTAAGGGACTGGACACATGGAATCAGACAGTCAGGTGGGGCTCAGATCTTGAGGGTTCTGCACTGTTGACTTGTTAGTGACCTGTTTCCTCCCTGGGCTTGGCTTCTGGGCACACTGCTATTTGGTTTCAACAATAGCAAATGCTCAACACTGCTTTCCATGGGGGCACTTCTTTGCTGTGAGCTGCACAAGCCCGGAGGTAGGGGAGAAAGGGGCTATGACGTCCCAGCCAAGGCAGAGCCTGTTGGCTGTGGGCAGTTCTCTGGAAAGCAGGGCGTCTCAGAGCTATTGGCGACCCCACTCACAGTGGCCGGGGTTGGGTGCACTGGCCCAGAAAAGAATCTGGGTGTGGTGACAACAGCGTCTACCTTGAGGGAGGGGGAATAAAATACCAGTGGAAGGTAAACCCTAGATAGGCTGGTCAGGGAGAGCTCACTGAGAAAGTACCTGAAGGAGGTGAGGGAGCTGGTTGTGGGCAAGGTGGGGAGGGTGCAGGAGGGAAGAGGCAGGGTCAGTCTCAGTGACATCTTCCCCTTTATCCTTTCTTCCTATGACTAACTTTTGAATTGTCTCTTGGAATTTCTGTCGGTGCCAGATATTTACAGGTCATAGAAAGGAGGAACCCTAAACCCCTCCCCTGCCACTCTCAGGAGATGCAGAAGCAGGGCTTACTTGTGCAAAATGCCGTACACGTTACTATGCTCTCTGAGAGAAGTGCATCATTTGGTGGTTCACAAAATAAATTCATATTTATCGTGGGGCAAAATCCTGTCCTAGAAACACACTAAAATCTGTTTAAATTCTAAAATCCCACCATGTGAAGTTGAGTTCTCAGAAGACCAACCCTAGGGGCTGGGTGATCTCCTAGACTTTATGGAGTGTGTGGGCTTCCTAGGAGGCACTAGTGGTAAAAAAAAAAAAACAAAAAAACCTGCCTACCAATGAAGGAGACATGAGAGATGTGGGTTTGATTCCTTGGTCGGGAAGATCCCCTGGAGTAGGAAATGGCAACCCATTCCAGTATTCTTGCCTGGAGAATCCCATGGACAGAGGAGACAGGCAAGCGATGGTCCATAGGGTCGTAAAGAGTCGGACACGACTGAAGCGACTTAGCACGCACAAGCACTTGGTGAGCGTAAGTGCTACTGTTTTTTGACTTAAAATGCTAGTTTCTTACACGATGGGCTGCTGCTGCTAAGTCGCTTCAGTGGTGTCCGACTTGGTGCAGCACACATCAATTCATTCAATTATTCTTAACAAATGCACTAAAGAATCAGCTAGGAATTACTGACCGTGCTGGGTGCTTGGTTACAACAGCAAATAGAGCTGACTCCAACCCTGCCTTCATGGAGCTCAGGGTTTGCAGTGCTTGGGATGTGGTGGAGGCAAAAAAAAATTAAACCAATAATTGTGCAAATATTTAATTCTGTGATTTGACTCCGGTTGTTGCAGAGGAAAGAGCACAGGAGATGAGGAGACTGCTGCACAGACTGTCTGGCCCAGTGCATCTGCTTCAGATTGCACTGCCTTGTTCTGCTTTTCCCACAAGCGCCGGACCCGTGAAGGCTGCATGCCAGGAGGAGGCTGGAGGGCAGGGCGAAGGGAGAAAATCGAAGATATTTTTGTCCCCTTTCCCTCCCTGCCTGGGAGATCCTAACTCACACCAGACAGGCCTGCTTTGGTTATGGCTCTGCCTCAGCTCTGGTTCTCCCATCTCCTCTCAACCTCCCCAGCCTTTGGGAGGTAGCTACTTCCTGATGTTGTCAATTTCAGGACTGTCTCACCATCCCTCACTGGGCTTCTCAGCTCTCCCATCACCCCTGTAACAAAGTCCTTGGAAGGCATTCCTTGTTTGAAATCCACAGTGATTTTTCTTAGCCTCGTTGGACTCAGACTGATGGGATGACTCTTTGTAGCTTCAGCCCGGACTATGACATGTGCTCTAGTGCTTGCTGCCCACGAGGAGCTGGGCTGTGACTTTTTCGGCCCCAGGGATGGCCGACAGCAGTGAGCAGCAAGCACTCAGGGGGACAGAGACAGGGATTGTGATACAATTTCCACCCTTGGGGGACTTCCCTGGTGGTTAAGAATCTACTTCCAATGCAGGGGATGCAGGTTCGATCCCTGGTTGGGGAATTAAGATACCACATGCCATGGGGGAAACTAAGCCCACACACAGCAACTACTGAGCTCACGCACCGCAGCTGGAGAGAAGCCCAAGCACTGCAGTGGACAGCCTGTGCACTACAGCTAAGACCAGTGCAGCCAAATCAACCAATCAATCAATATTAATTAATATTACAGCTAAGACCAGTGCAGCCAAATCAATCAATCAATCAATATTAAGAAATAATGTCCTCACTTGGGGGGTGAGGAACTTGTTCTAGAATCTCACATTTCCTGATTCCCAGCCCATTTCCTTGAGGAGCCCACCTGTCACCTCTAGGGTCCCACTCATGACCCTGCAATCCTTCCTACATGCACCTCAGGTTCACCTGACTTCATTACTATCCAAGCGAGACTTTGTCTGAGCCCAGAACCCACAATCCCCACTTGAAAGTGCTATTGTTTCCATAATGTCCTGAGGTGAAGGGGCAAAAGCTGGGCTGTCATTTTAAGCAGGACAGAGGTCTCAAGTCCAGGGGATCAGCCCGCAGCGTGATCAGGGAGGAAGCCAGGATTGCTGATGGAAGGGCAGGAAGAGGTGACAAGCTAGGCGGTGATTCAATTGTCTTCAAGGCCCAGACTTTCCCAGGTGAGTGCCCATCGATTGGAGAAGTAGCAGGTTAAAACCCACTAATATAGTCTCTTGGGCTGCCCAGGTGGCGCTAGTGGTAAAGAACCCACCAGCCAAAACAGGAGACATAAGGAACACCCTGGGTCAGGAAGATCCCCTTGAGGAGGAAATGGCAACCCACTCCAGTATTCTTGCATGGGAAATCCCCCGGACAGAGGAGCCTGGCGGGCTACAGTCCATGGGGTCGCAAAGAGTGGGACATGACTGAATGTGCATGAATACACACACAGTATAGTTTCTTGGTCCTGAACTGGCTGCTGGAGCCCAAAGGAGGATGAGAACCAGCCAGTGATTTCCACTGGGGACAAATGTTTCTCTCATCCAGCCCTGTGTGCAAAAGCCTGACCTCCTCAGAAGAGGCAGCCAGAAAAACCCACACTCCTCATAATCCTATGGTTTCCCCTAATCAGATGTCTAGACAAGAACGGCCCCTGCCCCCTTTCCGGTTTGCAAATCTGCCTTGACAAGTCATATCCCCCCTGACAATACCATTAAAGTGCTCTTTTATTTGCTCTGCGGGCCTTCTGCGACTGGGCTGCTGGAAAGACTGTTAGTTTCTGGATCTGCTCATTTCCCTGGACGTCATGCTCTGATACTCCTCTGCTTAAGCTTCATTCTCTTGAGACAGGTCTGTTAGCAAGGCAATTAGCACTCTCAGTGTAAGTTAGAGGATTGCAGGGTTCAAGGCCAGAGGGCCCACAGGTTGAACTTGGTTCAGGGTTACGGTGACTCTGGACAGGGTACCGTTCTCACCGCGGCCCTGACCGGTTCAGACAACACAATGAGTTCCTTTAAGGCGGTGAGGAAAACGGTGGGGAGAGGGGTTTCAATTTCCATCCATCTACTGGAGACCAGGAGAGGCTCTCAGTTAATTCCTCTCCCTTGGTATGCTAACATAATGAAGGCTGAAAGCAGGATCTATTTATATATTCTAAAATTAGCAATAGAATAGTAGCAGAAGGCTGGCTAGAAAGTAAACCTCAGCTTCTTACTCGAGAAGCTGGAGAACCTGGGCCCTGGGCTCATGGTCCTTATCACCCTCACCTCCCTCTAGACACCACTCAACCCACCCCTTACTCTGAGAGCTGGGCACAGGGATGGCGTAACTCTCAAGATCAGAGACAGCTGCAACAAACCCCCTTGACATGAAAAAAACAGTGTCTTTGTTTTTCTTTGAAAACAGTACATGCATGCGGTATTTGGAGCCTCTCTATCTGCAATCAAATGGCTGCTCTGCCACTTACTAGAGGTATACACACTCTGTACCGCAGTTTTCTCATCTGTAAAATGGTCATAATAAGAGTTCCTACATCTTAGGGCATGGTGACAATTTTAAGTGAATTTAAATATGTTAAGTGCTTAAGAACAGTACTTGGTATGTGATAGTGCCAAATAGTGGAAAAAACCCTGATGCTGGGAAAGACTGAGGGCAAGAGGAGAAGGGGGCGACAGAGGATGAGATAGTTGGATGGCATCATTGACTCAATGGACATGAGTCTGAGCAAACTCCAGGAGACAGTGAAAAACAGGGAAGCCTGGCGTGTAGCAATTCACGGAGTCACAAAGAGTCGGGTGCGACTGAGGAACAATGAACAACAGCAAAGTGCTGAATCAGTGTTCGTGATGGTAACAATACTTTTAAAAGAGTTCTAAAATTCAAATATTATAGGTAGGTATGGAATGAAAAGTAAATGTTCCTTTGAGCTTGATCTGAAAGCTCTTAGTTTTCCTCTCCAGAAACAACCACTGTTACAAGTTAACCAGCTGTCAGCCAAGAGCTATTTAAAGCATATTTGTGTACAAATATAGTTATTTATACAGATATACACATAACAGAGAGGCTTCTCAGATCGCACAGTGGTAAAGAATTTGCCTAGATGAAAGAGACTTGGGTTCTATCCTTGGGTCAGGAAGATCCCCTGGAGTAGGAAGTGGCAACCTACTTCAGTATTCTTCCCTGGAAAATCCCATGGACGTAGGACTATGGCGGGTTACAGTCCATGGCGTTGCAAAGAGTGGGACACGGCTGAGCACTCACGCTACTACGCTACACATAATGGAGAGAAAGCTATAGATACAGATAGCTCCCAACTTAAATAAAATAAAACAGTTATACAATGATCTGTACTTTTAAATTTTAAGTGCAAAAAAATATTTGTTGTAAATCAGAAAGCAAACAAATTTTTCCTTATTAATCCCTACAGATCCAGCTCATCCTCAGCAGCTGCATGAACCCCTGTCTGGATGTGCAGGGACCCTTTAACCAGCCTTTGGGCATTTGGGTTTTAAGCAACAGTTAGAACTGGACATGGAACAACAGACTGGTTCCAAATAGGAAAAGGAGTACGTCAAGGCTGTATATTGTCACCCTGCTTATTTAACTTCTATGCAGAGTACATCATGAGAAACGCTGGACTGGAAGAAACATAAGCTGGAATCAAGATTGCTGGGAGAAAGATCAATAACCTCAGATATGCAGATGACATCACCCTTATGGCAGAAAGCGAAGAGGAACTAAAAAGTCTCTTGATGAAAGTGAAAGAGGAGAGTGAAAAAGTTGGCTTAAAGCTCAACATTCAGAAAACGAAGATCATGGCATCCGGTCCTATCACTTCATGGGAAATAGATGGGGAAACAGTGGAAACAGTGTCAGACTTTATTTTTGGGGGCTCCGAAATCACTGCAGATGGTGATTGAAGCCATGAAATTAAAAGACGCTTACTCCTTGGAAGAAAAGTTATTACCAACCTAGATAGCATATTAAAAAGCAGAGACATTACTTTGCCGACTAAGGTACATCTAGTCAAGGCTATGGTTTTTCCTGTGGTCATGTATGGATGTGAGAGTTGGACTGTGAAGAAGGCTGAACGCCGAAGAATTGATGCTTTTGAAGTGTGGTGTTGGAGAAGACTCTTGAGAGTCCCTTGGACTGCAAGGAGAACCAACCAGTTCATTCTGAAGGAGATCAACCCTGGGATTTCTTTGGAAGGAATGATGCTAAAGCTGAAACTCCAGTACTTAGGCCACCTCATGCGAAGAGTTGACTCATTGGAAAAGACTCTGATGCTGGGAGGGGTTGGGGGCAGGAGGAGAAGGGGACAACCGAGGATGAGATGGCTGGATGGCATCACGGACTCAATGGACATGAATCTGAGTGAACTCTGGGAGTTGATGATGGACAGGGAGGCCTAGCGTGCTGCGATTCATGGGGTCGCAAAGAGTTGGACACAACTGAGCGAGTGAACTGAACTGAGCTGAACTTGCCTGCATTGCTTTCGCTCCTATACACTGCTCTTTGCCTTCCCTCACATCAGTTAAGTGGGAGAACACTACCTGAGTCTTTTCGTGAGGAATCTGAAGCAGGCCCTCACTTCTCCTGAAATAATCAGGCCTCATAATGACTCCAGATGTGAGCCAGGCAGCTCTGGAAGCAGCTCCATGTCCAGGTGGTTGACCACAGTCCATGAGAAAGAAATTCACAGACCTTGAAAACAAACATGGTTACCAAAGGGAAAAAGAGGTGGGAGGGATAAGTTAGGAGTTTGGGGTTAACGTATGCATGCTGCTATAAAAGTAGATAAACAACAAGGACCTACTATTAATATATAGCACAGAGAACTATATTCAATAGCTAGTAATAACCTATGGAAAAGAATCTGAAAAAGAATATATACACATATACACATACATACATACATACATATACATATAACTGACTCACTATGCAGTATACCTAAAACTGACATGACACTTAAATCAAGTCTACTTCAATTTAAAAAAATTCAGAACACCTGGGTCTGGTCAGACTTGCAAAAGTTTGTTCAGTTTTAAAATGGATTTGAATGATTTTCAAGAAACCGTTCCAAGAAGATAGATGTTGGATGTATACATAATTGCAGATCACAGACAAGTGAAAGTCTGCATATGTATTTATATATTGGTTCATCAAACTTGTTTTTCTGGTCCTTGGGAACCCTAGGAACAAGCCATTATATGTGCACAGCCATTTATCTCACTTTCTGAATCTTTTTTTTTTTCAATTGCTCTAAGAGAATATTTAATTTCAGCATCACAATAATGATAACTCTGGAAAGTAGTCTCCCTTCCATCCTGACAGGCTTTCCAACACAATAACTTCAGGCATAAATAACAATTGGCATGTTAGAGTATTGTCTGAAGATTAGCTAATATGACTGGAAGAAAAAATATGTCTCCACTTCTTTCTAGGACAGGGAACATCTGAAAGCTACGCCTTCGTACAATTTTGAAAGTTGGTAAATTTGTTTTAAATAATCAAAGGTCATCAGGGAGACAGCTCTGTGATGATCAGATATCAAGGTTTCCAGCCAGATGGGTCTGCATTTGAACCTCCTCCCCAGCCCCGGGCTGTCCACCACATATTAGCCAGTCACCTTGGTGACTTGCCCTCCATAAACCTCGGAAACCTGAGCTTTGACACAGGAATCAGATAACCCATGAGATCAGTGAGGGGGTGAGAGGAGAAATGAGGTCCTGTGGATGAGTCTAGCAGGGAGCGAGTGCTCAGGAACTGTGCCTCACTTTATGGGCCTGGTGTCACTGTACTGCTCAGCCCTTGGAAGCACAGAGATGACGAGACTAGCAGCCTTCTCATCTTCCTTTCCTTTTAAATTTCGTTTCTGTTGAATTTGAGTGAGGGGGCCAGGGCCCCCACCTCACACAAGGCCAGTGTCTGTGGCGGGGATGGCTGGGAGGGCCATTAGGCTGACCTGGGGGCCCACCAGGTCCCCATATGGTTTTCACATCAGCAGGCTTATTTTGACTTTCTTGAGCTTTCTCGCCACAATCCCTTCACGACTCTGGGAGAGAGGAAGTGAGGCCATCCGAAGTGAGGTCTGTGCACACAGACTCGCTGAGGGTACAGGGAAGGAAAACACCTCTCAGGCCTGTGCAGAAGCCCCCAGAAGGGCCCCCTGCAGTGACTCTTCCCACCCGCCCCTCTCCTTCCCAGGCTCCCAGCCTCTAGCCTGTGTCGGCCTTGCAACGACTCAGTCACGTCTGCTCTTTCTTCCCAGAGGAGAATGGCCTGGGGAATTTGGCAGCGAACAAAAGCCGTGAGCAGCGTCTGGTCTGGCGGAGGCGGGCCTTGGGCTCTGCCGGGCTATCCGTGGGCTGCACCCTCCCTCAGCTGCTCTTCGGCAGTTGGTCCTCTGGTCAGTTCCAGTACCAGCAACTGGTCATCCAGAAATAAAAATGGACCAAGGAAATCAGGCCCTTCCTGTGCAGGGTGGTGGAGCGGGTCTGGATATAGCTTGCGAGTGCTGTGTGAAGCCACAGCAATACTAATGGTAATATTACTAATTATCATCAATTCAAGCCATATATGCTGAGCTCCATATTTATTTACTTTTATTTATTTATTTACCCGTGGCTTTGCTGGTTCTCTATTGCTGTGTGCAAGGCTTTCTGTAGCTGCCGTGAGCTGGGGTTGCTCTCTAGTTGCTGTGCACAGGCTTCTCATTGCAGTGGCTTCCCTTGTGGAGCACAGGCTCCAGGGAGCACAGGGTTTAGGGAGCACAGCTCTAGGCACAATGGTTTCAGTAGTTGCAGCATGTAGGCTTCCCAAGTCTGGCAGCATGTGCTTAGTTGCTCTGCGTGGGTCATGTGAAATCTTCCCAGATCAGGGATAGAACCTGTGTCCTTTGAATTGGCAGGCGAATTCTTAACCACTGGACCATGAGGGAAGCCCGAGCTCCATATTTATTGAGCCCCACCTATATACCCGGTGCTGGACTAGTGCTGAACATAGGTCAATTGTGTCGGCATGGGTGCAAATTGCTTTTCATATGCCATCTTAACTAGCATGCTCCTTAACCTCGTGAGGTAGAAAGTAAAGTTAGCCCCATTCTTCAGCTGAAGAAACTGAGGCTTAGAAAAATAGGGCAACTTTCCCCAAATATTATCACTAAAATGGAAGCTGCTGGTTGGGTGGTGGGCCAAAAAATGAAGCCAAGACCCTGACAGTTGTGCAGTGATCATGTCCATCCACCGTGGATGACCCCAAGGTCCACCCTAAGACTTCTGTTACATGCAGCTTATCTAACTTTAATGCTCTCCAAGATCTCTTCCCATTCTGGAGTCCTGACTACAAACACAATGTCCAGCTTGCCTTGCAGCCCTTCACTTTCTAACCTTTAAAACCCATGTAGAGCTTTACCCACTCCTCTGCTTTCTCCTCTACCTCAGGCTTCCCTTGGATAAGGAAAGAGAGGTCTTCCCAGCCCTGGAGAACAGCCCTTCAGTTCAGGGGCGCCTGGCTCCACCCGCTCTTACAATCTCTTCTAATTCCTGAGTCCCTGCCTTGTTCTGAGACGAAGTTGCCATTTCCACCACGACCACCCTGGCCCCCTAGGATCCTCCTGACCCATCCTGCTGCTTGTTTGGTGTTGGGGGTCCCCTGAACTGGGCGCTAGCTGAGAGTTTGCTAATAGGTATAGGGAGGGAAGGAGTGAGCTTATGAAGCTCTGCGACTGGAGAAAAGCTTCCAGTCACTGGCTCTATCAGGTCAGTCTGATGGAAATGCAAGGCTGGTACTTCTGAGGTTTCAGGCCTCGGGTCTGGGTATCTAACTTCAAGGAAAGACGGAGCATAATCTCTTCTGCCCTTGTCTTCCACTCTGGACACTGCATCTTTATCATCAGTTGGTTGTGACCAACAACTCCACCATCTTCTTCAGCTCAGTTTCAAGCATCTCTCTGACACCACTTCCCACGTTTTCAGCTTCTTTTCCCTGCAGCTCGTCTTGCACCATTCTCAGCCTCATTGGGCAGAAGGCTCCCTACAGCCTACAGGCAGTGTACCTCCCCCACTTCCCTTCCTTAGTTGCCTCCAGCCCCAGTTTAGAGCCCATGGTCCACATCTATAGTCACTTCCTTGCAAGAACCTTCAACTCCTTTCCCTCTCTCTTTTCGCTGAACTTTTTTTTTTTGATAAAACAAGAACTCTACTTAAATCCTGGTCCCCAGCTGCACATAGGCCGATGAACAAGATTGGAGGGAAACATTCACCCATGCTGTCTGGTCTTACTCTACATCCTCGACCACTAACCTCAGGTCAGTCCTGGGCCTGTCCACTGATCCTAGTATGTGTCTCCACGTCTCCTTACTCGTCCTCACTTGAAGTTGACGGTCTTGCTGTCTGCTTCACTGTGAGAAGGGAATGATGGGAAGAGACTCCCATGTGCCCTCTGCCCCGCTCCCCTCGCCCCCTCCACCCCAGCTAGCCTGCTTGCTCCTATACACTGACCTCTCTCTGCCCGTTAGGAGAGAGGCCAGGGCCAGCTGCATCAAAGCCAAAGGTTTTCTTGCAACTCAACAAACCTCCACCTCCTCTGTTTCATTGGCCGGAACCATGCTTCATCCTCCTTGCTGTAAAGGAGACTGAGAAAGGAAAGGCTGTCTCTTCTGCTTCTGTAGCAAAAGCAGCAAGGGCCAGGGGGTTGTGACTGGCATTGGAGCGTCTGCCACAAATACAGTCTCACTCCCTGAGACTCACTCACAGCAGCAAATAGGTTTCCTGGGTTATGTGATGTTCTTCTGGAGGGTCCTTCCCTCTTCAAAGTGGGTGTGGGAGGGGAGCTCATGAACACTGTTCTAGGAGGAGGCTTCTCAGCCAAGCTAAAAGGAAGAGAACAGCTCTTCTGGGCTTTTTGACTTCCTATCTCCCTCTAGACCTTAATCAACATGCTAACTACTACCTTATTCAATCTATGGGACACAGTCCCTACAACTTAAACCGAGCTGGAGGTTCTGTTCTGCTTATGTTTCTTTCTTGGTGATTGGTAGGTATTTTTTCGTATTCTCTCAACCATGTATTTATGTTGGGGATTGAGACTGCTTTATAAAAAAGGGCAAAGATACAACGAAATTCTAAACCAATTAAAACAATGAAGGCTTATCGATGAAGGTGCAGAATAGTTATACCAGGGTGTTCAGGATAAGGAAAATGCATCCAGTTAAGGGTAAACCTCAGGTCTGAGCTTCCTGGGCAATGTAATAGTGTATGGTAGCCACTAAAGAGCAAAAGGGTGTCAGGGGTGGGGAGAAAAAAGTGGATGAAGAGAGTCAAAATGTACAAACTCCCAGCTATAAGGTAAATTAGGTACTAAGAATATAGTGTACAACATGATACATATTTAATTGCTGTATGTTCTGTGTGAAAAGTTGTTAAGAGGGTAAATCCTAAGAGTTCCCATCACAAGGAAAAACTTTAAAAAATTTCCTTTTAGTATTGTATCTGTATGAAATGATGGATGGTCACTCAACTTATTGTGGTCATTTCATGACGTATGTAAGTCAAGTCATTATGCTGTATACCTTAAAATTATACAGTGCTGTATGTTAATTCAGTTCAGTCGCTCAGTCATGTCCTACTCTTTGCGACCTCATGGACTGCAGCATGCCAGGCTTCCCTTTCCATCACCATTTCCTGGAGCTTGCTCAAACTCATGTCCATCGAGTCGGAGATGCCATCCAACCATCTCCTCCTCTGTCATCCCCTTCTCCTCCTGCCTTCAATCTTTCCCAGCATGAGGGTCTTTCCCAATGAGTCAGTTCTTCACATCAGGTAGCCAAAGTATTGGAGCTTCAGCTTCAGCATCAGTCCTTCCAGTGAACACTCAGGATTGATCTCCTTTAGGATGGACTGGTTGGATCTCCTTGCAGTCCAAGGGACTCTCAAGAGACTTCTCCAACACCATAGTTCAAAAGCATCAGTTCTTCAGTGCTCAGCTTTCTTTATGGTCCAACTCTCACATCCATACATGACTACTGGAAAAACCATAGCTTTGACTAGATGGATCTTTGTTGGCAAAGTTATATCTCTGCTTTTGAAGAGAAAGAGTGAAAGTGTGTCTCACCAGCCTGACTCAGTTCAGAAAACAAGAGGGTCTGGTCTGGATCAGCTTCTTTCTGTTGTGAATGTCCCCGAGGAAGGTGGTGGCAGTGTCTGCTGTAACAACTACCATGTTGAAGTCCCATGGCTACAGAGGCTCCTCACTGGGGACTTGAACTTGGAGATGAACTATGGGAGCCTGAGGAGCTTTGTGAACAATGGGGAATGTTCACCAGCTGCGAGGTGTTGGAAGAGGCAGGCACCAATCATTCCAGAGAAACTGTATTTGTCAGCAGACCCTCGTGGAAGAAGTCGAAGCAGCCATGCATGCAAGGCCTCTGAAGGTGGATGGACGAGAAAACTTCAAGGCAAGCCAAACAAGCTTTTCTCAAGAGAAGGCTCTTGAAAGCCTGCCAACCTGGGTAAGTTAGACACTGAAGAACTCCTCTCAAGAGGTTAGTTGAATAGTATGGAAGTAAATAGTAAGGTTGAGTGATATTGTGATAGAATCCACTTTATTGATGGGCAAAAACTTCAGTGGTTATGGTGGTCTTGGTGACAGTCCTGGTGGAGAAGGCAAATAATGTGGGAATGAGGGAGCTGGCAGAACCCACAATGCCCTTCCTCGGTCAATTACAATTAATCTTCAAATTTTGTTTCAGGAAAGGACCAAGATGTCAGAGGCAGAAACCCTGGCTCTAATGGTGGCAGAAGTCACTCTTCTGGCAAACCACAAGACCAAGGTGTCTCTGGAGGCTCCAGACGGTGGTAGGAGCTCCAGGGGGCACAGATAGTAATCACTGTGGGGAGATAAGCCCTGGCAGGGGTGAAAAGCAGGAAAGCGAAAGGGCAGGTGCACTTCAGTCTGGGCTGATGGCCATCCCACGTGCACTGTGGGGCAGCCTGGGTCCCTTTGAGGTCAGATTTTGTGCTATAAGATTGATAAGTATTTCCAGTGTCGCTCCTCAATAAAGCAGGTCTATGAATTCAGCCAAAGCAGTACTAGGCCCTCTAAGCCAAGTTGTACAATATGTCCTTTCAGGCCCAGGCCTCCAAAATACCCCAACATGCTGCTCCTCTGGGGTCCTTTTCTTTAGTTGGACTGAATGGCTTATAGGGTCCCCTAACAGCCCTGGTTCAGAGGTAGTCACAGAATGAGGGAATCTTAGAGTCATGAGTACTTGTGTGCTCAGTTGTGTCCGACATGGACTGTAGCCTGCCAGGCTCCTCTGTCCATGGATAAAATCCAGGCAAGATTACTGGAGTGGGTTGCCATTTCCTTCTCCACTAAAGTAAAGAAGAGACCTTAGATGTGTTCTACTCCAACAACCTTATTTTACAGAAGGGAAAAATGAAGTGCAGAGAGAATTACCTTACTCTTCTGTTCAAACTAAAACTAGAGACTGTACCAGTTTAAATCTCATTTGGCAGTGATCACTTACAATGAAAGAACGTTTATTACTATTTACTTATAGAAAGTTTGGAGGGAGGTGATTTCATTTTTTTCACTGACTCAAAGGTATCCACAAAGAGCTAGGCTTCTGCATTGCCATCAGGTTGGCTTTTTACCCTTGTGCTTGCTACCTCATGATCACAAGATGGTTGCAACAGCTCCAGGCATATGTCTTCAGACAAGTGATCTAAGCAGAAGAGAATGGGGAAGGAAGAAACTATGTTTCTTTTTAACTAGGTGGAAGGTGATTCCCAAAACCTCCCTCAGAAGACTCCCCTTTATATCTCACTGGTCACTTCTTGTGGCAAAGGAGCCTGGGGAAGTAAATATCCCGTAGAGGGACGTGGGAGAGTTAGGGTTAGCTTAGACTAATCATGAGGCATGATGAAGAGCTAGGCCCGTTTCTACCCACAGCAAAATAGGGTCTTGTTGGTGAGGAAGAAAGAATGATGAGGGAAAGAGATAGTTTCTAGAGGCAACCTGGGGTGTCTGCCATTATCTGCATGGTGGAGGAAATGTAGGCTTTGGGGTTAAAAAGGCTGGGATTCAAACCTTAGCTCTACTGTTTACCAACTGGGTAACTGTGACTAAGTTCCTTAGCCTCTCTAGGACTCATTTCTCTTTACTTTAAAATGCAAGAAATAGGCGTTGCCTGGTGGCTCAGTGGTAAAGAATCTGCCTGCCATGCAGGAGACATGGGTTCAATCCCTGGCCTGGGAAGATCCACAGGCCCTGAAGCAACTGAGCCCAGTGCCGCAACTATTGAGGCTGCGCTCTGCAACCAGAGAAGCCATCACGATGAGAAGCCCATGCACTGCAGAGAGTAGCCCCTGCTTGCCTTAACTAGCGAAAAGCCCATGCAGCAACAAAGACCCCAATAAACACATATTTATATATTCATTATATAAATAAATAACATTATTATATATTTATAATTTATGTATTAAAAGCATGACCAAATAAATAAATACATGAAAATTTTAAAAGCAAGAAAGATAATGTATGTACGGACACAGAGCTATTACTGTAACTACTATCAAGTACTTTCTCATAATTTCAAGTATTCACATCCTCACCAGTCTTTGAGGTAGGGAGTAATTCCTTTGATTAACCTGTCCAAGAGCACATGGGAAGCAGGTGGTACAGCTGGAACTTAGACCTGGAGATACAAACATCTCTGCCCTCCCCTCAACCCTCCCCATGATGTTCTGATTGTCCAGTGCACATGGGCCAGTCACTGGAGATAAAGGCTCTTTCAGAAATGCCATCTAAATCCCATTTTTCTGTCTTCCAGAGAGACACACTAAAAGGAAACAAGAGAAGTACAAAGCTCTCAAAGAGTCTAAGGCAGTGTACCTGTTCTATTTCAGTGTCACAATCCAGGACCCATATGAGTCAAATAAGACTCCAGAAGAGATTGTTCATTTACATATAGGGGGAGCATGAGCTGGAGATCTGCTCTTTGACCTGCCTGGCATTCATTTCCTAATTATAAGCAACCTGTTTTCACTCCTGGTCCCAGCGATCCAGTGGGGAATCCAGACCTCACCTGCTCTGCTCCAGGGCTGGGCATGTGATCTACACCTGATCAATCATCATTTTCTATCCTCTTGGTGGAGGTGATCGCCTTTGGGTTGAGAATATGACCCAAGCTAAGCCAATGAGACTCAATCTTGGAACTTTTGCTGGAGATACTGGGAGAGAGGTTGTCTCTTTGAGCTGAGAGTTGCACGCTGTGTGGCTGAGCTCAACCTGCCTGGAGCTGCCAAGGAAAGTCACCCGGCTAGAGCCTGCCTGGGAAAGAAATCAGGCAAGAGAGGAGAAGCCCGCCTGGGACCTGTGGACTTATGAACACCGTTGGAGCCTATGAACCCATATGTTCAGCCATACTTGAACTCCTCCCAAGTCTACCTTTGGATTTTCTGAGCAGTTACACAAGCTTAGAAATTTCATATTGATCCTTGCTGCTGCTGCTAAGTCACTTCAGTCGTGTCCAACTCTGTGCGACCCCAGAGACGGCAGCCTACCAGGCTCCCCCGTCCCTGGGATTCTCCAGGCAAGAACACTGGAGTGGGTTGCCATTTCCTTCTCCAATGCATGAAAGTGAAAAGCGAAAGGGAAGTCGCTTAGTCATGTCTGACTCTTAGTGACCCCATGGACTGCAGCCTACCAGGCTCCTCCATCCATGGGATTTTCCAGGCAAGATATTGATCCTTAAGCCAGTTTAAATGGAGTTTTCTGTCATTTTTTTTTTCCTGTAGAAAGTATCCTGACTACTTTGAAAAGAAAACTTCTCCTCCTATAGTCTCTAGATAAGATGAAAACCGTTCCACTAGCCTTGCTCCTTTGCTCTGTAGCTGAGACCAGCCCTGCTCTCTCAGCTAAACATCATGGATTATTCTTCAGCATCACAGACTGACACCGTGATGACCCCATCTCCAACAATGACCTCAGGACTAAGGGATTTCGGTTTGAGTGGGAGACAGCTGTGAGCAGAGGCTTTCCATGGAAAAGATTCAGCTTTTCCATTGCTTTGCTGACTCAAGCTTTCTATGGAAATCACTCTTCGTCATTGTAAGCAATCAGACATCCGCTGTGACATTAAGCCAGTTTTCTACTATATAAACCATCAGTGGGGCACTACTATCCACTTCCTCAAAGCATCCTGTGCCCTCCCCTGGTACCCGGCTTGTGACTGCTAGCTCATGTTCAAGAACTCATGTAGCTGATGAGAAAGAAAAGTTGAAGTTTTGCAGAAATGAGGGCAGAGAAGTCCACAAATTTTTACTGACTTCAATTTTCTCACTCAAGTAAGTGTTTAATGAGGTAGAGAGAAAGGTATCATAACAGGTTTGTTGTTATTCTTTGTCAGAGGCTTTCCAGAGGGAGTAAAGCCATTTGTTCCACAGCACAGACTAGAGAATCAAGTCATTTCAGGTGTCTGGTCTGTCTCCAGAGGGGCTGGATCTGTTTGTGCTCATACTGACCTTTCGTCACCGAAGGAAGGCAACCCCCTGGGGGCGTAGCGGAGGCAACTTTTTAATCTAGCATTTGTCTATAAATGTGCTTTAATCCTCACCTCTCCCTCTTCAGCACCTCTCTGCCTGCAGTTTCCCTCACATCTGTTCTAATGGGCAGACAGGAATGACTGAGCGCAAACAAGACCTGACCCCTGGGGTCTGGCAGGATTTGCTTTGGGGGTGTGAACATGCTTATCCACAGGGCTTCCCTGGTGGCTCAGACAGTAAAGAAGCTGCCTGCAGTGCAGGAGACCTGGGTTTGATCCCTGGGTCAGGAAGATCCCCTGGAGAAGGGAATGGCAACCCACTTCAGTATTCTTGCCTGGAGAATCCCACGGACACAGGAGCCTGGCGGGCTACAGTCGCAAAAAAGTCAGACATGACTAGCGACTAAGCGCAACACACACATGTATGTCTTATTCTCTTTTCTATGCCCTTTCAACCCTCAGCCTTGGCTGTTTCTATTCTTATATTTGACCACAGGAGACTTTCCTAACAGTCCAGCGGTAAAGACTCTGAGCTTCCAATGCAAGAGACATGGGTTTGATCCCTGGTTGGGGAACTAAGATCCCACATGCTGTGTGATGGAGCCAAAAAGAAAAAAATAAACAAAACAAGATATCCTTAGATTTGACCCAGAACCTAACTCTTCTGCACCTACGTCAGTGCCTGACACATAGTAGCCATGCAATCCAGGCTACCTTGATGCACAGCTCCAAAGGCCCAATTTATATTTATTCTACATGGTGCTCCAGTGGTGCCATTTATATGGAAAACAATGTGTATGGGCTACCTGGAATCAGGCAACTCAGCGACAGCATTCAATATATTTTGCTGATGACTAGACAAATGAATGATTGAAAGAAATCTTGGTTGGTTGTGCTTTGGCTTCTCTCCTTTAATACCCACGGTTCTCCTTTAAATATTGACTGGATGGCATCAGCCTCTAGATTAATCCTGTTCCTGCGCCTAGCTGCTTTCCATTTAAGAAATGTGATTGCTTGTTTTAACTTCTGGACAAGTTCCACTCTAGCAGCGAACTCTTCAGGGTTCGTGGCCTGTACCCCTCTTCCCATCTCTCTTTTATTCCCGCTTGATCCTGCATGTGGATTTTTGCTCCTGGACTGTCAAGACACCAGTATCAGTGGTTTTAGCTTCTTTATTTCTTATGGAAAAATGAATGTCAGAAATGGACCATAATTCAAGTTAGCCACTAAACCTTGGTCAGTTTTTTTCTGCTAATGTCCTTTATTTTTTGTAAGGTGATACTCATTTTTGTTTTATTAATGTTTATTGGAGTATAGTTTTTTGCAGTGCTGTGTTAGTTTCAGGTGTACAGCAAAGTGAATCTGTTGTATGTGTACATACAGCTCCTCTTTTTTTGTATTTCCTTCCCATTTAGGTCACCACAGAGCGCTGAGTGGAGACCCTGTGCTATACAGTAGGTTTTCATTGCTGTGGTCCATTTTTGACATTAACTATGGTCTCGATGTTTCTTCTCCCATTTCCTTTGCTTTCTTAAACCCTGCTGTGCTAGCACCTTGTGCCTTTTGGGACCTTGGGGTTCCCTGTTGGGTTTGGGCACCAGAACCAGTGTAAATGCCCTGCCTGCCAACTTCCAAATGCTTCCATCTTCTAGCTACATCTTACTCACCCAAGCCAAGTAAGTTCGCACTCCATCCTGGCACAAATCCTTCATCAGGGCAGCCTCTTCTGCCCCTCTCTACGAAGCCACATTCATTCTTCCTTTAAATGCACTCTCTTATCCAAAGCTCACTCAACCCTCAACGTCCAGCTCCACTTTCGGTTCTTTTAAGAAGCCTCCCTTGGTCACTCCAGCCCTGTTGATCTTCCTCTTTCTCCTTAAGTACAACTTGACACTCTTTGTATGTATCACCATATATCACCCATTCTTTCCTCTGTAAATCTTGCCTTCCTAACCAGACTACACATTCTCTGGGAGCAGGCATCATGCCAAATTATTTCAGTGACCTTCACATGGCCCCCCACACATGACAGTTTAAACAAGTAAACAGATTCTACTTCATATTTAAATACTAGTATGTCTGATGTATCTTCTTCTGTTAACATTTGAAAAAGCACCAGTTTTTTCAAACTTTCAGCATCACGTTGATGAGGACAATTGAACATATGTTTGCCAGGGATGCAGAACAAACTAGAATACTTTCCTCTGAACCCCTGCTGAAGCCTGTTACCTGTACATAATGGTCACATGGGAAGAACATACGAAGCAATCAGAGGGTCTATGAATGACTAAACGCTCAAGTGGGGCTGCGGCATTTGTCAACAGCCACCAGTGTTCAGCAAATGTGCTTCTGGTCACTGAGCACCGGGCCTATTGTGAGGCATTATCTCTGCTCTGAATAGGGCTGATGTTATATAATAGAAGGACAGGAGGTGGAAAAAGAAATAGACGAATGCCACTTTTCCTTTTTAAAAGTACCTTGCAGAGTACCAGGCTTGCAGTTGGAGTTAAATGGAATTTCACTCCATAGACCCATTTCTAAGTACCCAGTCCCCCAGTACTGGTGCGGCATTGTTCCAGCAGGCCCCTCGGTGGCCCAGATCCACAGATGCTCAGTCTTCCCTCCGTTTCTGTGGGTTTTGAACCCATAGCTGTGGAGGGCTGACTAGAGTCTCTTTTTCAGACCTCGAGACTTCTGGGCAAAATGAAGAGGTAGTTGAACTGAATGCTTAAGTTAAATTCAAGAAGTGGTAATCTTTCCTCTTCCCACCCTGGGAATAAGCTGAAAGTCTTTGTGTTGTCACTGCTTTTCTGATGAAACAATCTTCCACTTTCTGAGCTCTGATCCTAAATTGACACAGTAACACCCTGGTCACATCCCAGCCCTGTAGTTGTGGCTGGGAAATGCTCTTACCCTGGTGGGTTATGTGAGAAGCCACTTTCAAATACATATGAGAAGTCATTTTTAACAGCTGCAGCTCCTGCTATACCACACACCAAACACACACGCACAGAACTTGGGACTCCAGTCTTTCCCCAGTCAGCTGCCCTCTTCATCCTTGCATTTCACATATTCCTTTCCAAATACAAAGCCTCTCCACCTGCAAGTTGCACAGAAGATCAACAAGCAAGATGATGGCTGAGGATGGAGGGGACTTGGCTCCCGGGAGGTGGGACCGTACTGAGAGGTGGGCAATAGGTTGTGGGTGGCGGAGCTCTGGAGCCAGACTGTCTGGGTTCAGACGTTGCCTTTCCCGCTTTTTACCTATATCATCTTGAGCAAAGTGCTGAGCTTTTCTGGACCTGTCGTTAAACAAGGAGACAACAGTATTAGCCTTGTCTTATGGGTTTGTGGCGACAATTAACTGACTCAATATATATGGAACACTTGGAACAGTGCCTGTGATGTGCCTATGCCTAATCAGTATTAATTATCATTGTCAGGGAGGGCACATGATTCCCCTCAGGACCCAGCTAAGACCCACACGAGACAATAAATGATAGAAAGCCACACTGGACCTGTTCCTGCACAAAACCTCCTCTAGCCATTAATTTTAATCAACAGCTATCTACCAAGACCTGCTTCCCCAGAGGCTCAGTTGATAAAAACTCGCCTGCAATGCAAGAGACCCAGGTTTGATTGCTGGGTTGGGAAGACCCCCTGGAGAAAGAAATGGCAACCCACTCCAGTATTTTTGGAGAGAGGAGACTGGTGGTTTACAGTCCAGGGGTCACAAAAGAGTCAGACACGACTTAGCGACTAAACCACCACCAGTATGTGCCTGACACTTGCCGGGCACAGAGAATACAGTCCTGGCCCCCTGTGAGCTCATGGTCCAGCCTGCCTGTCTCTGCACAGACTGGAGGCTGGCTGTGGAGCACAGGGACTGGCTGCTGGGAAGGCCCGAGAGTCACTCACCATTACTCTCTCCCTCCTCACAGACAACCTGCCCATGTAGATTCAAGAGTCACTTGCCCATCCAAATCCCAGATAAACCACCCCCTCAGTTCCCTGAGATGCCATACCCCTTTCTCTGCTTCTCCTTACCCACGTGGAATGTTGTTGCTTGAGCCACAGCCCCCATATTCCTGTTCTCTTTTCCGCCGGTCCTTTGGTTTCTGAAGCGTTTCAGTGGATTTGACTTGCCTGTTAGGTTCTTCTTGAGCTATCCTCACCACCACCCTGTCATTTCCTCGTCCTCTCCCCGAGTCTGGGCCATTGGCCTCAATTCTGCTTCCCAGGCCCCCAGTCAGCCAGCCGTAGCACCCTCTCCATCTTCTCCACCTGACAGTAACCTTTGACCGCAAAGCCATCCTCTTAGTCCAAAGCCACCCTCTTAGTCCCTGTCCTGGCATCAGTGGAAACAGTGAGCCAAGGCTGAGTCAGAGCCTGGAGCCGCCTGGGAGCCTGCCTCACCTCTGAAGCCCTTCTCCGTCTGTGTTCTCCTCCCTACTTTCCTCCCTGTGCCCACTCTGGTCTTGACTCCCCTACATTCCCATCCACAGTTCTAGCTTCCTAGGCTGTCTTCACCACCTTCTCTCTCAATCCCTAGAAAATGCACAGATTCTTTCATCTGTTCACTTTTCACAATACCTATAAGTATTAGTGGGCTTCCCTGGGTGCTTCAGATGGTAAAGAATCCACCTGCAATGCAGGAGACCCAGGTTCAATCCCTGGGCTGGTAAGATCCCCTGGAGGAGGGCATAGCAACTCACTCCAGTGTTCTTGCCTGGAGAACCCCCTGGACAGAGGAGCCTGGCGGGCCACAGTCCATGGGGTTGGAAAGAGGCAGACACGACTGAGCAGCTGAGCACGCACATGAGCAGATGGGAGTATGTGCTATGTGTATGCTTCTGAGTTCTGGAGACGCAGCAACGAAGAACAGTGCATCTCTACTGCGTGGAGCTTACACTCCAGTGTGGAGAGTTAGACAATAAACAAGCAAATAGTGTGGCAAGAAGGGTAAAGGATATAACATGCTGCAGCATATTCCAGTGGCCCTGGGCCTGGCGGGTGAACTGGGAAGGAAGGATGGAGGAACAAGACAGGTCATGCCACAGAAGGGCCTCCTGTAGGTCAAGGCTGTTCATTATAATGAGGGAGAAGCTGCTTAGGGCTCCTTTAAGATGCTGCTTGGCCAATCTGAGGAATTCCCTGAGCCGGCTGCTGTACAGCACAACTGCCTGGAAATTGTTCTCCACATGTTCTTGGGCTGGGTGCGTGCCATGACCTCAGGGAGCCGGCTACATTCTGCCCTCGAATCAGAGTGGATCTGCTTGATAAGCGGTACACTGGCTGGTCCAAAAGACATGATTCCACCTCTTGCCTGCAGATAGGGAGAGAGGAATGCCTTGGTTGGATGTTTTGACAAATAAACACAAGAAAGGCTTTATTCAGCCTTGCTCTTTGCAGCCTATCTCCACATTTAGGCCCAGGGAAAGAGGGATTTGAGGGAGGATTTGACTGAAATGTAAATAGACTTGTGTGTGCTAAGTCACTTCAGTCCTGTCTGACTTTCTGTGACCCTATGGACTATAGCCCGCCAGGTTCCTCTGTCCATGGGATTCTCCAGCCAAGAATACTGGAGTGGGTTGCCATGCCCTCCTCCCAGATGTCTTCCTGACCCAGGGATCGAGACTGCATCTCTTATGTCTCCTTTATTTGCAGGTGGATTCTTTACCACTAGCACTACCTGGAATGCCTGTTGTCAATGGAATATTTCCCAACAACTGATTATGGGATGATCCAGGCTGGAAAATTACTCTGCTTCAGTCTCATAATGAAGATATAAAAGTATTAAACCTTGATAATTTACAGAGCACTTTCATATGCCTAATCTTAATGGATATTCAACATATATATGGCACAGAAACTGTTATAATGTATTTGCTATTGAGCTAAACATATTTTTTAGTTCATATGGGAGTACACATTCTTTAGGTGCTTCCCTGGTGGCTCAGTTGGTAAAGCATCTGCCTGTATTGCAAGAGATCCAGGTTCAATTCCTGGCCCTGAAAGAACCCCTGGAGGAGGGCATGGCACCCACTCACTCCAGTATCCTTGTCTGGAGAGTCCTGTGGACAGAGGAGCCTTGTGGGCTATGGTTCATAGGGTTGCAAAGTGTCAAACACAACTTAGTGACTGAACCACCACCACGTATTCTCTGCAAAAGAAAAAAAAATTAAGTCATTGTTGTTTGCTTTTAGAGCAAGGTAAGAACTATCTCAAGCTACACTGGAGTTTTCCTAGCTTGACAAATGCTAAGGTCATGGAGCGGCTAGCTTTACATTCCACATGAATTAATAATGGACTTCACACAACATTCCCGGCAGAGATGGCCCAGCATACCAAGCTTCATGTTCCTCAGGCTTGGAATGTGTAATTCCTCTATGAGCTACATTCTGCTGTGTGAAGCTCTATTTTGGGACTAGGTTGTTTCTTTATATAGAAACCAGCACCCTTGTCAAATCAAGGGAGTACATGAGTCATTTGTGCATTTCCTAAAAGCGATGGCATCACTTTTCTCATCTGCTATCCATTTTCTTTTTTAATCAGAAGGGAGATGCATTACAATGCAAATATCTTGGTGCAAATCCTAAACTCTCATAGAGTTCTGTTGGAATGAAAATGTTTTCTTATTTTTTGCCAGTGACTGAATTTCATGCTTGTTTAAGAAATGATCACATCACGATTTATATTTCATGAACCAAGTAACTTGCCTATCTCGGCTAACCTGGGGCTCCATTTCTATAATTCACTGTATGACCTGTGATATTTTAGACACTCCTGAATGGCCTGAGCCAGAGATGCTAATTAGGGCTTAGAAAGTATTTGATGGTTCCTGTGATTTTGAGAGCTAATTAAAGCAATAAGAATCAGTAGCTTTGGCCCCAAACAAGACTTCAGTCCTGTTAATTCCGCCATCTAGGTGATCTTGGAATGAAGGGAAGTAGTAGAAGTTTGTTCTCTCATAACATGGCTGGATATTTATGAAGTTTTAATTTCCTTTTAGCTTCTCACCTTATGCTTAGAAGCTGAGGCTGTAGGGAGAGGCTTTGCTTTCTCTGCAAAGACAAATAAAGATGACTGAAGTGTTCTGAGGTGACCTTTTAAGCACCCTAAGAAAAGTTAGAGGGCAAATAATAGGTGTGTCCAATCTGCTTAAGAACTTGGAACCAATGATTCTACTAAACAATTGGCTCAATTCTCTGATTCTTTCTGAACTGTTTCTTCTTATGTTTATCACCTGATCCCAGAATCCTGTCAATATCCCAAGAGCATCACTCTTGCAGGACCAGTTCTGATTCCTCTTGGCTCCTTAGTCTTCTGGGCAAATGATGGGTTGGAGAGAGAAGGGGCAGGATCCTTGTATGCTTGCAGGATTCTTTGCACTGGAGAAAAGAAGATCAAAATGATCTCAGAGAAAATTAACACTGTCTAGTGCTAATATTCAGAGAAGGCGATGGCACCCCACTCCAGTACTCTTGCCTGGAAAATCCCATGGACAGAGGAGCCTGGTAGTCTGCGGTCCATGGGGTCATGAAGAGTCGGACATGACTGAGCCACTTCCCTTTCACTTTTCACTTTCATGCATTGGAGAAGGAAATGGCAACCCACTCCAGTGTTCTTGCCTGGAGAATCCCAGGGACGGGGGAGCCTGGTGGGCTGCCGTCTATGGGGTCGCACAGAGTCGGACACAACTGAAGTGACTTAGCAGCAGCAGCAGCAGCAGTGCTAATACTGTAAGATTTTTTATTTAACTAAGGGAACCCGAATCATGGCTTTATTAATAATGCAGTCCTGGAACTAATAATATGCAGTCCTAATAATAATTAGGAACTAATGAATTCAGTTCCTAATACTCAATGTTTTAAAAGGCTTTGGGAAAATGCACTCTGTGAGTTTTCTTACTTTCCATGAAAACACAGTGGAAATTCACTAGCTGCTCCAAGTAATGTTTAAAACTTGAATATATTCTGAGTATTGTCATCAGTGTGTGTGTGCTAAGTTGCTTCAGTCATGTTTGGCTCTTTGCAACCCTATGGACTGTAGCCGGCAAGGCTCCTCTGTTCATGGGATTCTCCAGGCAAGAATATTGAAGTGGGTTGCCAGTCCCTTCTCCAGGGGATCTTCCTGATCCAGGGATTGAACCCACATCTCTTATGTCTCCTGCATTGGCAGGCGGGTTCCTTACCCCTAGTGCCACCTGGGAAGCCTCACAGTCATCAGATTACTTATCAAATAGGTCTTCTATGTTGCCAGAGAAAAACAACTTAGGCTTTAAGATATAAATCATTGAGAGGAGAAGAAAATCTCCAGTTTTGCCCTAAAGGACAAGGAGGATTATCTCCATTTTCTCTTTTACCTTCACTTTATGTACTACATTGAAGTAGAGAAAGAGAGTGGAGGAAACCTTCCAGAATAAGAAAGATAAAATCTGGTAGAGCAACAAGGGATTATAATTGTAGAACACTAGTTCTTCTTTCTCCCTGAGTGTGGAAAGGGGGGGGTGGGGAGTGTGGGTCATTCGCTACCATAGAAACCAACCAAGGTATGTAGAGGGGAGGGAAGGCCCATTTGAGGAACTTAAAGATCTTAACTTTTTTCAGAGTTAAATTGTTCTGGTCAATAGGTAATCTTTCTAATGGCAAGAGGTATGTGTATGTGTGTGCATGTATCCTTTTTATTTGATTTCCAATCTGCCTTCCCTCCTTTGTCTCTTGAGCTTAGTTATTCTTTCAGTCCAGCCTCTGCAAAAGAGAAGGCTGACAATTTAAAAAAATCATTGTGCCCCCACTGTGTACCAGGCGTGACTCCCTGCAGTGGAATGCACAGAACTGCAAGACATTCAACACACAGTGCACAGAACCATTGGGTGCAAACCCTCTGTTACACTTACTTCCATCTGGTGCTATTTCCACACTCAGAAAGCACGTAGAAAATGAAAAGCTCAAAATGAATTCTTTCCCCTCTTTCATCCAGATGCTGCTTCTGAGCCATGGTTCTTCTTAATTGTTAAAATAGAAGGATTGAAACGCTATTACAAGTCATCCTCAGTGAAGATGCAGGAGACTCGCCTCTGGTGGTTTTTCTTGTTCCTTTAGGCAAGTACCTTTCCTTTTCTTTTATTCAGTCCTTTAGTCCTTTCCAAATACCATGGAAGGCTTAGGAGCAATGGATCAGGTGTTTGGAAAGCTGGTGAGGATGCCAATGTCT
Source organism: Oryx dammah (assembly GCF_014754425.2). Classification (NCBI taxonomy): domain Eukaryota; kingdom Metazoa; phylum Chordata; class Mammalia; order Artiodactyla; family Bovidae; genus Oryx; species Oryx dammah. Next base: position 67,900,378 of record NW_024070187.1, read on the forward strand.
GCTTTTCAGGAAGGAAGATCTATTCCCCTTGTCCCTTAATCTGGGTGGGTTCTGGGACTGACCAACATAGCTGAAGTGATGCTGTGCCAGCTGCTGTGCACAGGCCTTAAGAGATTGACGGCTTCTGTTTCCTTTCTTAGAATACTCCTTCTAAAGGAAGCCCCTCGGCATGCTGGGAGGGAGCCTGAGCTAACCACATTGAGAGGCAAGAGAGAGAGAGAGAGAGAGATACTGGCCAGTCCCCAGCTGTTTCAGCCATTCCAGCTGAGATGCAGAGATGTCAGTGAAGAAGCCATCTCAGATATCGAGCCCAGATGAGGCTTCAGATAACTCCAACCCAGCTGGTGTCTGACTGGAACAACACGGGAGACCCCAAGGGAGAACCACCCAGCTGAGCACAGTCAACCCACAGAGCTGTGAGAGGCAAAGGCTGGGGGTGGTTTACTGAGCAGCAGCAGAAAGGTGCAATGGGAAGTAATGATGGCATCTACCTTTTAGGACTGTCACAAAGGAAAAAGGAGAGTTTTGCTTGTTAAATCCCTAATCTGCAGCCTGGAATAAAATAAGCTTTCAATGTACATCAATTCTCCTGCTCCTTCCTCTTCCTTTATATTAATTCTATGTATTTCTGAGAAGGGGTAACTCTCAGTGTCATGGTCTGAGGCAGGGTGGGGTGGAGGTAGGTAGGTTCTTTGCTTGATATTTGGAATCTGAAGAGCTTTCTCCCATCTTTTTCTTCTTTCTTTCCTTCCTGTGTTCTTTAAAGCACAGTTAGATGGTTTAGACCTAAAATAAGAATACCAAATTCAGCCTTTGTGTTTCAGACAGAAAAATCATAGGCTTGGTACAGGCTCATGGTACTGAAAAATCAAGCTCCAGAAGCTAAAATGATTCAAAGCAAATTTCCCCTTGACAACTTTTGTATGTCTCTGTGTGTGTGTGTATAAAAAACAGCTAAACAAAAACTTTATAGAGTACACAATTATTTTACCATGTAAGCATCATAGAATCACCGCCTTTTTTGGAGGGGGGTGGGTGGGTTGAAAAGTACATGGTTACCTGTAATTATAGTCTTCCTAAGTTTGATTTTATGGCAAAAAAACCACAGCACATTTCTTTGGAGTGTTTATGAACAGCAAAATTCAAGTTTGAGTTAAACTATACAGAAAAACATAGTGCATTTGGATATATCTTTTCCCTTTGGACTCAAATGGCTGAATTTCTGTCATTCTTGAGACCTCCCTAGAAGCCAGTCTTTCCTTGTGTTTATGGCTATGGTTGTGTGTCTTGCTAATTATGTTGCCGTTTCTAGCAGACTTGCTGCCAAGCAACTTGAGATTACTCTCCTATTTTGTCCTTGAGTTCCTGCAAACACTAAACCGTGACAGGCTAGAAAGTTCATCTCAGCATCTGAACTAGGTCAGCATCATAAATTCTGTCACATACCTGGTCAGTGAAGTCAAGGTTGGAAGGGGGAGCTGAACTAGATGCCTGATGTGTAGGTAAGGGAATTGGTTTACTTTACTTTTACATTTTATCCTTTAATGTGGGTGTGGACACAGTGCCACAGTGTTTGCTCTCATATATCTCTAGGATAAAAGCCTCTGGAAGATTTGGGGGCTGGCAAGGTTAGGGAGGTGGTGAGGAGAGGGGTGAGATGGGGGGATGGGTAAGCGGTCAGCCTGAGTGTCTGGTGACATTGTGCAGCAGTTCCAGCTACAGAACGTTGCTTGCATGGGGAATTCAGATGCTTTTCCTTGGTGAGGATGTGAGGGGTTGGAGCTTGGGATTTTATGAACTCAAACTGGCATCAAGTCACTTAACTGACCTCGCCATTCCTCATAACCAGAGACTAAGTTCAGATGCTTTTTGCCTCCCAATCTGGTCCCCGAGACAGCTGGGGCAACCGTTTCTTTCCTTTTCACAGCTCCTGGAGGAGGTGTGATGTGTATGAGGCGCTAGAAAGCTTGTTCTATAATTACTTCTAGATTTGCCTCTGAGTGTGCTGTACACGCACCCGACCATATGTGTGTTCACGTGAGCTTGTCACTCGGCCAACAAGAGGTAGAACAAGAAGGGTGACTTTATTTCCCAATACCCCCACCCTCAACCCGCCAAAGTCAACGTCAAAGTGGGAGTGGGTACCGGGTCTTTTAACAGATTGCCATTGTAGTCAAATCTGTGATCCGGGATATGCCACCACGGATGCACCCGAGTCAATGTCTCCCAAATTTAGGAGACAAGCACGCAGCTGGACAGCCAGACGAGAGATCCCGAGGGCTCACACCCTAGAGGTCCCGGCCTCCTGGGCGCAGGTTCCCTGAGTTGGGGCGGGGCGGGGCTGGGCCCAGAGGTCCGCAGGCTGCAGGGAGTAGGCGGGCGGGCTGGTCATCCGGGACGGTGAAGATGCCTAGGAAAGCTCATGAGGGACCGGGGCGGCGCTCTTGTGGGCTGGCAGGCAGCCAGGGTGCAGACATCTCCCACCGCCGACCCCAGACCCAGCCCCGCTTCCCCAACCCCACAGCCACAGCATCTGCCCCGTGCCAGCGCAGCAGGACCTAGGCCCGCGCCCGGCGCTGTTGTCCCCGGCGCCCGCCATTGGCTGCGCGGTCGCCTCCGGCCCCCCCGTTGCCCCCTTCCAGGCTGCCTGTCCCATTTCCCCCACGCCTCACGGGGCCCCGCACTGGCTCCGAGAGACCCCAGGGGCGCGGCGCGCTCGGAGCGGCGCCGTGGGCGGGGCCTCGCGCAGGACGCCCCGGGATTGGCCGCGGGAAGCAAGGGGTGGGGCCGGTCGCGGAGAAAACAGCGCGCGCGCAACCCGGCTGCAGTCTCAGCCCGGAGCCTGAGCCTGCCCTAGTTAGCCTCCGTGTCCTCTTCGGTGCTTTTTTTTTTTTCCCCTTTCTTTTTCTTTTCTTCTTTTCAACCGCGGAGTCCTCTGCTTGGTCCTCCCGCCGCTGTCGCGCAGCGCGATCCTCTTCCTGCTCAGCAGGTCCCGTCCCCCGCGGTGAAGCCTCGGCCGAAGCGGCGATGCGCCTCATTCAGAACATGTGCACCATAGCCGAGTACCCCGCCCCGGGCAGCGCAGCCGCAGCGGATTGTTGCCTGGGGGCCGCAGGCCGCCGCCTGGTCAAGATCGCGGTAGTGGGCGCCAGTGGCGTGGGCAAGACTGGTGAGTCCTCGCGCTCCGGCGAGAACCTGTTTAACTCTCGCTCTGGAGTTCGGCGGCCCCCGCTGGCAGTTTCAACTAAACCCGGCTTGGAGTAGAGGTTGGAGCTGCAACCGGACCGCCTACCCTCTCCTATTGATCCGCGGTCCCTGGGGAAGGACCTTAGACAGCTTCGTTTCCATTCTCCCTTCCTTCATCAGATGAGGGGAACAAACTGATCCTAAATGGCTTGACGGCCCTCTGCACAACCGATACAACTGGGATTCGAAGTTTTGGGTTCTTAAGCCCCTGGCAGTATCTGGCACAGAAAGGGGAGTCAGTGAACGTAACCCTTCCTAGAGCTCTTTAAAGTTAGGAAAGACGTTTGTCTGCGGGCAGGCTTAGGTGTGGCTCGGCCGGGCTCGGAGAATGGGGGTGGGCCAAATGACCCTTCCAGCTGGACAGAGCCATAATTCACAATGCCTCCTAGGCCCCTCGCCGTTGTGTCTGGAAGTAGGGTCAGGGAGCTGCAGGGTAGGAATTTCATTTGGTGGCTGGCTTTTCCTGAGAGTTGTTTTTTAAGGTGAGGGTTGAAGGGAGGAGACCAGTCTAACTTCTTGTGCCAAGGCTAACCCCCTTTCCTTTCTCTTTTCTGACCTGCAGCTCTCGTGGTCCGGTTCCTCACCAAACGATTCATCGGCGACTATGAAAGAAATGCAGGTGAGGAAATGTATTTGAAGAAAGTGCTGTCAGCCTGCACTAGTACTGCTGTTCCCATTTTATAAGTGTCTACCAGGCAGGTTCCTTCAGAGTGACAGCTAGAGCACCGGGATCCTGCCACTTCCAACTTTCCTAGCCTCCTCCTGTGTGCCCCCCCTTCCCATAACTGCCATCTGGCCTCATTCCATTCCAAGCCCATTCATCATTTTATCAAGTGCCTGAAAGTATTCTCCTTGGTATGTTTTAACTATAGGGACCTCAGTTGGAAGCACTCTTTGTACTCAAGAGCCTCTCCCTTCAAAACACTCCTGCAAAAGTCATAAAAAAAAAAAAAAGATGGCCAGCGCCTACCCCCTCCCCTCGCCTTCTCTGTTGGCTGCCTTTCAGAGGTGACCTTTTAAAGCAGAGGCCAAAGGAGCGCAGTTGTAAACCTAAAGTTCTCCTTTTTTTAACAAAGAAAAATAACTACATGGTAAAATTTTAGGAGGAGAGTTCCTGAATAAATGATTGGACACCCTTTCAATTCCTGTGATTAAGGATATCCACTGGGGAGGCTTAAGGGCTTTCTACCTATGCACTGTTAGCAAATTGCTTAATTCCTTAGACCATATGAAGTATCTACAGGGGATTACTTCAAATGTATTATATAAACCATCCCCTGATAAGGCATGGCAGCCTTCTGCTTTGATGTAGAGTCAGCTATGTTACAATTTTATTCCAATTGATGATGTTGGCTGTGAATTTACTAACAATATCTGCCCACTAAGCCATTATATCTAATGGCTAAAAAATAAATTGGTGCCAAAGAGCGATAAGTATGAAAATAGAACAAGAACATTTTTTTTCAAGGAAATTCTCTAAACATGTAAGTTTTGTTTAAAATTAGACAATTAAGTTTCCAAAAATGTAACAAAATTTGTCCTAGTTTTAATAAACCTGCCTATGCAGGGTTGAAACTGCAGTTGTTTTAAAAAAAACATCTGAAATAAGTCCATTAAATAGAATAGACTATAGCTTATTTTGTGCATTGGTTCAGGTTATAATTTCTAAGTAAGAATTATCCTACGATGTTTTTTTTCTCCCTACAATGTTTTAAAAGTTGTACAAGAAGGAAGGACATAATCTTTTTTTTCCCCTCTTTATAGGTAATCTCTATACCAGACAAGTCCAAATAGAAGGTGAAACCCTGGCTATTCAGGTTCAAGACACTCCAGGTATTCAGGTGAGTGTCTGAGATATGTGACTAAGTCTAAAGGGAGTCTGCTTGGCCACAGAGTTGTTCTCATGTTTTCAAAGTACCTTGTGCCGAAGAAGGAAAGAAACCTGGGGAGTCAAGTCTAGGCTTTTATATATTGTTTGACACTTCAGTTGTATCTGGCTGTTGATCAGTCTTAGCCTAGAGGGAAGACTTGGCTAAAGGGGCAGAAATCTTTTAGGACGATTTTACTCAGCAGGAAAGACCAAACCAAACACACTTGGATTTGGCAGAATGCCCATATGAGGGTTTAAAAGGTCAGTTTTTACATTTGTGTTTTTGGCATTAAAAATCAAACATCTAAGTATCGTCTCCAAATCCTCAGAATGACTCTTACACTGTGGAAAGTTACTCTATAGACAAAGAGCCATGCTAGCATGTGTGTGTGTGTGTTTTCCCTCTTGAACTGGGCAGTTATCCAGGTTTAAATGCTTCCAGCTCCTATCTTTACTTCCCCAGACTTACTGTCTAGCCAGTTAATTTCCCATTTTGTGCAACTACAAAGTCTCTCTGCATGGACTTCTCTGCAGGTCAATTTTCCACTTGAGTGTGGTGAGCTGCTCTGTTATTTATTCCAGCTCCATGCAGCTGGATCAACATATTGTCGAGAAAGCTAAAGTGTAGGGGGATAGAACTTGTTGATGGCCTGCAACCTGGTGTTCTTGCTCAGGGCTCTTTTGAATTCTCTCTGTAGCTGAGCCAGGGCTCTCTCCGGCCCTTGCCCTTCACCTTTCTGTCACCCCTTCTCTTTCAGGTCCACGAGAATGGCCTGAGCTGCACCGAGCAGCTGAACAGGTGCATCCGCTGGGCAGACGCCGTGGTGATCGTCTTCTCCATCACTGACTACAAGAGCTATGAGCTCACCAGCCAGCTTTACCAGCACGTGCAGCAGCTGCACCTGGGCACGCGGCTGCCCGTGGTGGTCGTGGCCAACAAGGCCGACCTGCTACACATCAAGCAGGTGGACCCACAGCTCGGACTGCAGCTGGCCAGCATGCTGGGCTGCTCCTTCTACGAGGTGTCCGTCAGCGAGAATGACAATGATGTCTACAACGCTTTCCACGTGCTGTGCAAAGAAGTGAGTCACAAACAGCAGCCCAGTGGCACGCCAGAGAAGCGACGGACCTCCCTCATCCCTCGGCCCAAATCCCCCAACATGCAGGACCTGAAGAGGAGGTTCAAGCAAGCCCTCTCGGCCAAAGTCAGGACTGTCACCTCCGTCTGAAGCAGGGGTACTTGAGGGGGTTTGGTCTTCCTGGGAAGGGGTCCGGGGTGATGCAGGAACGTTGGATGCTGGCGGTTACTTGTGGTTCCAGGAAGGGCTGGAGCAGAGAGGCCAGGAGGGCCTGTTGAACCGCTTCAGGAGAAGAAGTGTTGTTCTGAGCAGGGGGACAGAACTGATGTGGTATGAACGAGCCACCTCTGATGATGCCAAACAGCCTCTACGACTTTCCCTCTGGAGTGGGGAGGGGTTGGGTGATGGCTTGGGATTTTGTTAACTACCTTGTAAATGACAGTCAGTTGTAGATTCATCCAATATATTGATGTGATTTACAGTGGGAATGAAAGAACAGATTAAGCATTCACAGACTTTTCTTTTTTTTTCCCTTCTTTCTTTTTCTCCCCCCAAGAGAAAGAATTGATTTTCTTATACAAGTATGTGTCTCTGGAATACTCTTCCTTATAGAATGACTTTCAAACCTGAAGGATACTCAGATTTCTTTCCTTTTTTTTTTTTTTTTTGAAGAAAAAGAAGAAAATGCTACCTCCACCCTACTAGAAAGAGTGGAGTTTATGGGCCGAATGTTATATATGCAGACTTGTGTAAGCTTCTGGGCTCAGACACAGTATGAGGATGCTGAGTTGGGAACATGTTGGCTGGTTGAGAGCACAGACTCTTCACCCCCAGACTTTTGAATAATTGTGAGGCTGTATAAGTTGTTTTTGTTTTTTTTTTTTTTTCCCAGATCATTGCATCAGGTACAGAAAAACAAAATGTGTCCAACTGATTTTGGTGTGATTTGTGTAAACACAGCAATAACGCTGGGTTGTTTCCAGACCTGGCTGAGTTGTGGCTTAACTGTGGAAACACTATCTTACAGCAAGTGAACAGATGCAGGGACCACTGCCGAATCCCCTACACAGATGCACTTTAAAAAGCCACTCATGCTTTGGCTTAAACTGTAATTTATTTTATGTACAATAAAGCTCATTTTAAAAGGGCAGACATCTGACTTGGTCTTGATTGAAATGTTCACCTTTTGTCCTTCAGACTGTATGTCTCAGCACCTAGTGTTTCTCAGGCACGTCGAGCGGGCATTCTGCCTTCCTGGGGTGAGCCCTGGAGAGCGGGCATTCTGCCTTCCTGGGGTGAGCCCTGGAGTTTCCCAACAAACCACCAAGGTGCATTCTATTCTAATCCCTGTTTTACAGATGAGGAAACAAACTTGAAAACAAGTTAGATAACTTGTCAAAGGCCTCGGTCTTTGAGTTTGTAAATTCTGGTTTGCTGCTCTTTAGTCAAGAGTAACACATCTATTCATTTCCTTCCTGATCCTCCAGGGAAACCTAAGACAGATGTCTGGGTCTATATTTTAAGCTGATAAGAGATGTCCTGGCTAAGCCCTGGAAGAGCATGCCCCTATACAAGATCACTGGTTATTATTTGCCCTATTTGGCGAGCCTTCATTGGGTATGCCACTTTCCAAAAGTGCACGTTTTTCTCATGTTGTAGAAGCTCATAGCCATTGATGCGGGGTGGTTCAGGAACCCCTCCCACGTGGCCCCTGCCCCAGGTGATGTGCTAAAGCTCTCATCTGCTTCCGTCTGGGCCAGGGAGAACGTCCATACAAGCCAGGTGAGTCACCACCTTTACGGGGAAATAATTACACCTTGTATTTGTCTTGAGAGTGCTTTCACATATCTGATCTCATGTAACCCTCAGGATAACCCTGTGGGGAGGGCAGAGGAGGAAATACTACTGTTTCTACGGGTGAGAGAAACAGGCTCTGAGTTTGGAGTGTGATGTCCTTGAGTTCACAGGGCATGAATCAGTGTCTTCGGACTATATTCAATGTTCTTCCTCCTTCACAGCATTTCATATACGGGCCACTGCTGCATGTATGGGGCCTTGGGACTGAGGGAAGCAGCCATAGTGAAGAGTTGAGGGTCTACTATGGCACAATGCCAGACTTTCAAATCTGTTTCCCCACAGGGTAAATGTCCTGCCTGCTCTTGACAGGGCTTCTGGTTATGCCCTACACCTTCCTTAGGTGGAGGGCAATTTTCTACACTTCAAGCCTAACCTAACCTAACCTCTGAGAAGGTATTGGGTGCAGGGAGGGAATGGTGCTCACAGGAGATTCTAAAAATATCTTTTTTCAAAGGCAGTGACAAGGATCTCTGATTAGATTCTGCTCACGTTTGGTTTTATTCATCCTACATGGCTATATTAGTAATGTCCAGTGAGTGAGTGGTTCATCTTTATATACTTAACAATGGTCTTCTACCCATGTTCTGGAAATAAAGAAGATGAGTGTTCCCCGGGGCTTTATCTTGCAGTGGTGCTGAGCAGTGCTGGACATCCTCTGTTTATGAGTGGTGCCTGGCTGTCTCCCTCTCCATTCCACCTGCTCCAGGAATCTGCAGAGCTCAGGCAGACCTCTCCTCCTCCCTCGTGAGCAGTCCTTCCTGACCTCCTGGCACTTGTCCATTGCCTCTCACTTCCCCACCACACTGGACTCGGTCTCTTAAACTTCCTTTCAGAAATTCGGGCTGAAAGAGTCTCAGGGTTCTCATCCATCCTGGGGATAATGCTTCGCTGGAGGCCACTCTGGAAGAGAGAGACTGACCCCTGGCTGGAAACCACCTGAGTTGCATTCCTGTCCACTGTCTCAGGCTGACTTGACTATTTACAGTTCTAGAGTACATCATGTTTTCTTCTCATGAATTTATCATCCTATTTCATTACCTTTGTTCTTCTCTTTCATTATATCTCTGACTCCCTCGTTTGTTTTTAGTATCTGCAATCACATGGCATCAAGGACGGTCCCCTCCTACCTAGGTAGATGGGGATGGCCTCCTTGCCACCTGGGTAGAAGAAGGGAGAGGTGTGTGTGTGTTCAGGGGAGTGAAGAAAGGAATCAGAATTACTGAGCATTTACAGAATGCCAGACTATAATCCATCTCCTTTAATCTTTTGAAGAATCCTGCAAGGAAGGTAATGATAGCACTTCTAGTTTAAAGATGAGAAAACTGAGAGTCGGAGAGATGAAAGCTGGGATCACACAGGCAGTCATTGTTTCTATTGACTGAAAACCTATGTCCCCAGCACTGGAGGGGGGATTTGAAATAACTTTCATTCTCCACACCAACCCCACAATCCATTTTTAGTCCCTTCTACAGACGCAGAGAAGGGAGGCTCAGAAAAATGAGCTCCTAAGTGGCAGATTCAGATTCAAGACTCCACCCAGGTCTGCCTGATGCCCAGACGCCAGGCAGCCAGCTCACGACTTTGCAGCCCAGGCTCCTCTAAGCAAGCCACCATCGCTTCTCTGTTCCTCTGGCTTGCAGATGCGGGTCCTCCCTGTCTTGGCCCTGTGTTCTTCATCAGGCTTCCCTTAGCCTCCTTGTTGCTACCCCGGGCTCGTGGCTCCTCCCTGGCCCAGGCCTGCTTGGCTGCCAAGGCCGCATCTGCTCTTGCCATCAGCCAGCTGCTCACTGGCCTCCAGTCCCAGTTCAGTAATAAAGACGTCCAAGCTGGAGCAGGGGCCAGCACGGCCCACAGCCTGTCTGCCTCAGCCCCAGATCCTCATCTGTAGAGATGTCTGGCTTTCAAGTTTCCTCCCTGCTGCAAATCAAAACCATCCAAACACTCTACAGCCGGCCTGGCACTGAGTCGTGGGCTGAGGTGGCTGAATGCTCCTGGCCTGGGGCTCCCTGTCAGCACCCGGCCACCACCCTGCCCGAATCCCAGGTTCCAAAGCTGTGGGCCTGCTTGTGGTGAGCCCCTCGTGCTGGTGAAAAATGAGATTTCAACATTCACTTTATACCCTGTGGAAGATAAAGCTGTTGCTCAAGCTTGTGGTGAAATCCCTTAGGAATGAGCCCTTGGGTAACTCTGGTGTAGGGTGGTGGTGTGGGGCTGCCCCGCTGAGTCTCTGTTGGTAAGTCGAGATGGTGCTTGGAAAAGGCCACTAGGAATTACAGAGCTTTATCTGTTATAATAAACCAGGAGTGAAAACCCACCTTGCTCAGTGCCACAGGCTAGCTGTGTTAGGGATGGGATCCTTCTACAGCAGCCCTCTCACAAGGTGGGGACCGCTCATTATTATTCCCTGGTTTATAGATGGAGGCGCTGAGGCCTGGAGACCTCCACACTGCTGGCAGTGGCGAGCTGAGACTCAAACCCAGACAAGACTGTGGACCTCTGTTCTAACCACTGCTGCGTCACAAGATGCCAAGAGCACAACTGTTCCCTGAGCCCCCCCACCCCATCCTCCACCCAGGGGCAGATGTGCTACTTCTGGAGTCCTTGCTTTTTCCTTATCTGCTGAAGGCCCTTTGCAGGATTTACACCAAGTCTTCATTTTGCTCCTGCTTTTCATTCAAGGAGCAGCACCCTGTCCTGTGCCTCCGACCTTTTTATTCAAAGCAAACTCTGGTCACCATGATCTTCTTTCAGCTCACCTCTCCTCCAAAGCTTTCTGCTATCTGATTGTCTGCCTAGGTCAGTTTCTACAATCTGTGACCACAGAGATGGAAAAAGATGATTATAAACTAAACTTTTGATGTTTCCCCCACCACTCAGAGACTGCCTTTGGCTATATTTAATCTAGTATTGTGAGCATTTGGGGAACACAGTAACTGATGATACGTAACATTTACAATCAGAAACTTCCTTTGTTTACCACTTCAGATTAGAAGCTTTGGAATATTCTTTTTATACAAGAGGAAATAAACTTGTAAAAATACATTAAAGGCCCAAGAGTAATATATCAATACATCTACTGTGAAAATATTCAAATGACACAAATATACTGAGAGTGAGGCGTCACATTTTCTTAGTCCTCCTATAATAGACTCCTTCCCAGAGGGAACCCCTTGTTAGCAGTTTGAGTTTTGTATTTTCTGAAAGTTTCCTTTGCATATAGACATGTGGTTTGAAACTTAACCTTGAGCAGATCCTCTCACAGGGCCCAAGCATCAGGAAAAGCACCAGATGTTCATTCTGTGAGAGACATGGAGTCCAGGATGAGCCTCATTCCCCACTGTGTCCTGGAAAGTTGGGGACTGCCTGGCACGTGCCACTGGGGAGTTGGGAATGGATGAGTGATCAAACGAATACAGATTGGAGACCCACAACAGGTTACTTATTTACTTTATTAATGAATTAATTAATTTATTGGTCATGCCTAGTTCCCTGGTCAGGAAACTAAGGGAACTGCAGGGAAAATGTTAAGTTGTAACCACTGGACCGCCAGGGGACTCAAGAGGTTATTTATTCATTTTTAAAAAGAGTGATCTTTGCTTTAATGATCATTTCTTCGGGGCTATCTGCCATTTTCTCCCTTACTCAAATTCAAACTTCTGAGTAGAATGAATGAAAGCATCTGGGGTCTCCACTATTTCAGCACCATGAAAGAACCAGTGTTAGGTGGAAAACATACTTGGACAAAATAAAGAATGTTGGGGTCAAGAAAACCTGCCTTGATGACATCTCAAAATGATTTCCAACTTCACAGTTTTCTCATAAAATGGTAGTGTTTTGCACAGAACTAAAAGTAGAGACACATTTTGGTTTACATTTCTTCTACCTGTTTAATTCACACCAGTCATTGTTTTTCAGCTTTCCTTCTTTATTATAAACATCTTTTAGAGATGCTAGAAATTTCCATCAACTGTACACCTACAAATGCATGGGTTCCAAGAGGTCCCTTTCTGCTGGAGCTCTTATATAATTCCACTCTGTGGGTCTAGGTTTTTCTCTTATGGCTAGAAGGAAGACTAAGATTCACAGAAAAGAAAGAAGTCGAAATGTGTAATCATAAGTCATAAGGGGTAGGGTTCCAACCTAGCCCTCCTGGACCAGATATCTTTACTGGGGCCTTCCTTTGGGAGGAGAGGAAACCTTTCATGGGCTGTCGCAGTGCTCCAATCAACCTCTCTCCCACTCCTGTTCCAGGCAGGCTGGCAGCCCTGCCCAGCGAGCAGACAGGAACAACGCAGCTCTTTGTAAAGGCAGGAGATTTACAGAGGCAGATGATCGGCACTGCCCTAGCCGGCCCCCTCTTTTCCTCCCCTGTTCAGAAATGTCTCAGATCAAGAGAGCAACAAAGCCTCAGATCCCATTCGCAATGTTCCCTCCTCAGCTACATTATCTTGAAAACCAAACTTTCTTGACACCCATGATTCTAAAGCATGTCTAACTTCTCCTGGAGCAACTGCAGATCAAACGGCTTGTAATCTACCAACACTCACCGACAGGCACTTGTTTGGAATGAATGAACTTGCAGGTGGAGTCAGAAAGATCACAGAGAGAGGGGTAAGGATAAATGGGCATTATCATGAATTAGGCCAGCTGAAAGGCAGTTTGATGCCTTTAGAAAAATGATTTTTAAAAAATCTCAGCAATACTTCACACTGTGTGGTTATGAAGATTCTTTGGACAACATTCAGTCATAACCATGATTAGCAACAGGGACACTGATTTGGGAGGCATTGGATTTTAACAGATAACAGTATTGGGATTTCCAGCTCAGGTAGGGATCATCTTCTTAGGAGATGCTTAGAAGCCAAGGTCTGGATGCAGCCGGTCAGTCGCAAACAACAGCTCAGGGATGTTAAGTGGCTTCAGGAGTCGCGTGGACAGCACGATTACCTAACAATGGGAGGGGCAAACACATTGCAGACTATTAGGAGAGCCAAGCCCAGCTTATTCGATAACAAGAAATAAAATGCAACACACTTCTTTGAGGGGAAGGCATCGAGTGGATGCTGTCAGGGAGAGGGCAGAAGGCAGCTGCTAGAATGCCAGTGAGTTCTCGAGTCCCAGGTGGAAGAAGGAGAATGCAGGCTGGGAAGGGTGGCTTGCAGGGACAGTGGGGCTGCGTCTGCTGAGCCTTTAACCGGTGAGCACTGGGCAGGGCCAAGCCTAGCCACCACCTCGCTGCTCAGTTGTACTAAATCAGACCTTTGCTTTGTGATCTGGTAATCTGAACTCCACACAGAGGTCCCTCTGTCCTCCAGGGAGGCTTTGCTCCTTCGGGGAAAGAGAGAAGGCATACTCAAGAGCAGCAGGTCGCTGTGGGTGATGATGACGATGATGACTGTATCTATCTCCTAGTACCCAGTTTCCATGACAGAAAGTCATCATCTCACAGCTCAGGAGGTCAGAAGTCCAAGATGAAGGTGTTGGCAGGTTGGTTCCATCTACGGGTTGCGAGGGAGAACCTTCCCTCTCAAGCTTCCTCATGTCTTCACCCTGTCCTCCCTCTGCGTGTCTGTCTCTGGGTCTCTCTTTCCCCTTTGATAAGGACACAGTTGTATAGGTTGAGAGCTTACCCTAATGACCTCATCTTTTTTTAAAATTAATTATTTTAATTGGAGGCTAATTAGTTTACAATATTGTGGTGGTTTTTGCCATACATTAAATCAGCCATGGGTGTACATGTGTCCCCCTGGCCTGAACGCCCCTCCCACCTCTCCCCCATCCCATCTCTCTGGGTCCCAGTGACCGGCTTTGAGTGCCCCGTTTCATGCATTGAACTTGGACTGGTTAATGACCTCATCTTCATTGTGCTCAGTTGCTCAGTTGGCCAGGCTCCTCTGTCCATAGAATTTTCCAGGCAAGAATACTGGAGCAAGTTTCCTACTCCAGGGGAATCTTCCTGACCCAGGGATTGAAGCCTGCGCCTCCCACATGTCCTGCACTGGCAGGTGGGTTCTTTACCACTAGCACCACCTGGGAAGCCTTCATCTAAACTGATCATCTGCAAAAACCTATTTCCAAATAAGGCCACATTCACAGGTACAAGGGGTTCGGACTTTAACATCTTTTGGGAGGGGACGCATTTCCACCCATGACAATGATGATCATAATGATATTCGCTAATATTTATTAGTTCTTAGGATGTGCCAGGCACAGAGGATGCTCTCATTTAATATCCATTTAATCTTTGTAAGAACTCTATCTGCAGATACGGAAAATGAAAAACAGAGATTAAGTAACTTGACCAAGGACACACAGGAAGAAGCTGAATCAGGATTCCAACCCAGGCAGGCTGGCTCCAGTGTCCAAGTGCCTGTCAGGTTACTTCTCCATTATCAAGGGCTCTGGGAAGACTGCTTACTCCCTGAGTTCACATGGACACTTGGACCTCTCTGGCCTGTTGTCATCATATCCCCTTCTGCTTCCCTAAGACTCAGCTATTCCTAGGGGGCAGAGTTCCTCTGCAGCACTGGGACAGCTCATTTCCAGTGCTGGGCTGGGGCAGTGAGGTGCTCTGTCAATCTGGTGAGCTTTTCCCAGGTAGGGGTTTTACACCCAGATGATGGAGGGAAGTGAGGAAGGAGGCACTGGAGTCAGATTCTGGAGCTCAGCCCCTGAGTGCAGGGGTCCCAGGTGGCCAGAAAGCCTGGTCTTTAAGGGGTCACACCACCTGGCTGGGTCTCTTGGTGGGGAGCAAGAGACTTACTCATTCTCTTCCCCTCTGCACCCCATATTGTGCTAGGTAGAACGAAACCAATAAGTCAGCAATTCACTGGCCAAAAACAGAGCCTACTCTCTTACGTGGAGGACAAGTAGAGGGAAGGGAGGACAGAAGAAAGCATTTTAGAATTCTCTTGTTCTCAGAATTAAAAAGTTTTCTGTTTAAAACAAAAATTAACCTTTGAAAGCAGTGATTACTTTTTATTTTGAAAGAGAATTATCCTTGAAAATATATGGTTAATATCGGTCAAGTCATATTTTTGGCAGAAGTACACAGCAGTCTGTGCTCACGTTTTTCCTTGAAAGCCATGTGATGAGAGTTTGAGGGCAGAGAGTGAACGCTGGCATCCTCTTATCACATGGCGTAGACACCATTGGAATATGCGGCTCTGGAGAGGGCCTCTACTCACCCCTCAGGGTCTTCGAGACCAAGTCCAACAGATAGTTGAGAATGGTGGTACCCAGACCAGCAGGCTCATCAGATGCTTAGCAGAGCCTGGCACCGTGGCTGATTGGCTACGTACCCTGGGGAAGGTCATTCCGCTTGTGGCCTCACTTTATCCATCCCAGGAGAAAAATAAAAGCTTGTAGAATTATGGCAAGGATTACCCAAGGTGAACACTCTAAAGCACACAAGCTGCTCAGCAATTCTGAGCTGCTGTTTGATTGTGATTTTGCGACTGGGTCATGGTGGTTTAGTCACTAAGTCGTCTCCAGCTCTTGAGACGCCATGGACTGTAGCCCATCAGGCTCCTCTGTCCATGCGATTCTTTAGGCAAGAATACTGGAGTGGGGAGCCATTGCCTTCTCCAGGGAATCATCTTGACCCAAGGATTGAACCTGGGTCTCCTGCATTGCAGGCAGATTCTTTACCTATTGAGCCACCAGGGAAGCCCAAGCCTCCTTTCAAATATTATGAAAGCTAAGAACTCTCTAGAAAAATACATGTATGTTCATCTATACAAGATTTTGAATACAGTTTCAGGTGAGGTTTGTGGCTAACTAGGATTCGTGGACCACAGGTTGTGCTGTGCTTAGACGCTCAGCCATGTCTGAATCTTTGTGACCCCATGGACTAGAGCCCGCCAGGCTCCTCTGTCCATGGGGATTCTTCAGGCAAGAATACTGGAATGGGGAGCCACGCCATCCTCCAGGGGATCTTCCCAACCCAGGGACTGAACCCAGGTATCCCACATTGCAGGCGGATTCTTTGCCATCTGAGCCACCAGGGAAGCCCAGATAACAAGTTAAAAGACTCTTATTAAGATATTTTAAAAAGAGCACACATAAAGACAAGAATCCTTTGCACGAGAGCAGACTCTCGTGAAGTACAGGAGGACAGGTAGCTAGGCCACAGGCCCCTCCCTTGCCCTGTGCTTGCCAGACCCCACCACCTGGGTTAGATGGGGCTAACCACCATGGTTAGACCATGCTAACCCCTGGGGTCCTTAGTTCCAAAGCCAAGACTGCAGATTCCTCTCTGGCTCAGGTGAGGGCAAGTATAAGGGCTAGAGTGAGTCTCTGAGGATGCGTATGTCTCATGAACATGGTGGAGGAGCTGGGAGGGAAAGGCTGTAGACTCGGGTGATGTGCAGACTTCCAGGGCAGTGACAACTAAGCCCAAAGATGCATCACTCTCAGGGTGGAGGCTGGGCTTTCAGCCGTGGCTGATGGACTGTTGCCCAGTCACCTGCACTGAGCCGGCACTGAGGACCAGGACCCTGACACAGCTAGACAAGTGGGTATTTGGCATGAGGGTTGAACCAGAGGACGTCTTGGGTGTGTATTCTGGAGGGCTGGGAAGAAACAAATGGAAAACAAAGGCGGTCTGTGACGTAACTGAGAGGCGTCAGTGTCATTAGGAGGGAAGGGTGTTGGGACCAAGGACCCCGCCAGATGGTACAGTGGCCTTAGGAGTGTCCAATAGGCCACCTGCCAGACGACGGACCCTAGAGAATTTGCTGGATCACTTTGAGCCTCAAGTTCTTCGTCTGTGAAGTGGAAATAATGACATCCACCTTACATGACTATCATAAGGATCAAATGTGAACATAGATATAAAATATTCAGCACAATGACAGGCTCTGGAGGGGCTTAAAATGGTGCCTGCTATTATCCTCATTAGCAGCACCACCTTCTCTAGTCTCATCCTCTGCTGCATTCCCTCTATTCAGCACAGAGCAGTCACTGGGCTGATCCACGGGAGGCGGATGTGCCAGAGACGTCTTCCTCACGTGTAAGTCTGATAGCATTTACTCACAGGCTGCAAATCCTGACTGCCTTCCTCCACCCTTTCCAAGCTTGACCCACTGATGCAGAACAGAATAAACAGAGAAGAATGAAAGAACTTAGGACAGTCTAATGGACCTCTGGGACAACATTAAAGGCATCAACATTCACATTATAGGGGTCCCAGAAGGAGAAGAGAGAGAGAGAGAGGGCCTGAGAAAATATCTGAAAAGATCATAGCCAAAAACTGCCCTAATATGGGAAAGGAAATAGTCACTCAAGTCCAAGAACCACAGAGAGTCCCATATAGGATAAACTGAAGGAAGAACATACCAAGACACATATTAATCAAACTGGCAAAACTTAAAGACAAAGAGAAAAATATTAAAAGCAACAAGGGAACAGCATCAAATAACATACAAGAGAATCCCCATAAGGTTATCAGCTGATTTTTCAGCAGAAACTGCAGGCTGGAAGGAGAGGCACAATATATTTAAAGTGATGAAAGGGAAAAACCTACAATCAAGAATACTTTACCCAAAGGCTTGTTCAGACCCAATAGGGAAATCAAAAGCTTTCTAGATAAGCACAAGCTAAGAGCACTCAGCACCACCAAACTAGCTGTACAACAAATATTAAAGGAACTTTTCTAGATGGAAAAGAAGAGGCCACAACTAGAAATAAGAAAATTATGAATGGGAAAGCTCACTGGTAAAGGCAAATGTACAGTAAAGGTAGGAAATCACCCCCACACAAATACGAATTCAAAACCAGCAACCGTGAGAAGAGAGTACAAATGCAGGCTATTGGACATGCATTTGAAATTAAGAGACCAGTCTTGTATGTAGACAAACTGCTATATCAAAAACTTATGGTAACCACAAACCAAAAATCTATAAGCCTGACCCTCTTAAGAGAGCATCGCAAGACTTTGGAGTCTGATGGCTGCTCAGTACTCCACACCCCAGCCCCTGGCCACAGCATCCCCCTTATCACCAGTTCCACATTCTAGACACTCTAAAGTATTTGCAGTTTCACAAATGGAACTTTGGGGGTGTTTCTTCATCTAGAATGAGAGTTACCAACTTTTTGCCTGAAGACCTTTTAGTCATCCTTCAACGATCTGCTCAGGTATCACCACCTCCAGGAAGCCTTCCCAGACCACCTCTCCCTGAAGACTGAGGATGTTCCCATGGCTGTTGCTCTTACACTGTATTCCTTGTTTCCTTGAGTTTCTTTGTTGTTTGCTAGCACAGTGCCTGATACCTAGCAGATCCCTGATACAATAAGTTAGCCAATGATTGATTAATTGAATAAACAAAAACAAGACTAGGAAGGAGGGAGTGGGTTTAGCCACGTTCAGCAGTGAGTTTTTCACACCTAGAGGCCCTGGTAGCTCAAATATAATGGCTTTGTGTAAATTTGTTTCAAATTGGTTTAACTGAAAACCCATTTGTCTAAAATTCCTATTTTGAAGAACAAGCAGGATCACGTGGCTAACATTTCCTTTACAGTATAATAGCTGATGGTCTTTAAGTATTTTCACATCTCAGGTGTCTTTTGTTCATTTTCAGTTTTCTAGCCTATTCAAGTGAAGGTATTTCTGCATTATTTGACTAAAATAGTCCTTAAAATTATAAAAATCTTAGCTAAATGGCGGGAGGGGGAGCAGAAAGGCACTCTAAAATGAAAAAGAAAATGCTTAAAGCAATCCTAAATCAGCCTGCTGGATATGAAATTTAAATTTTATAAACATAGTCATCAAACATGTGATATGAGGCAAATTAAGCACTAGAGACTTCCTTTCAGAGGACTGGCTTTTTCTCAAGCAACCGAGGGCAAGGATGAAAATCTCCATCTGTGAGGCAGGGCCAGAGGGCCCAAGGGCACCTCGGAACCAAGCCCCTAAAAAGCAGCCTTTGGGGCTCCGTGCAGGTTCTCCTCCAGCTGAAAGAAGAACTGCTTGTCTCTGTGCTCAGGCTGCCCTAGTTCTTGCAGGAGTGGCCCAGTCCACCTGCTTTCTCTCCACTTTTTGCTTTTTTGGGCCATTGCTATAATTTGGAGGTGCCAGCATCTTCCTGTTCTATTTCTGCTGAAAGAGAGGAAGCAGGGCAGCCCAGGATTTAGACTCATATCCCTTGATTTCCAACACTGTGAATTGAAAGGAGCAGGGGACAAAAATGTTTTTTCTCCATTTTTCTCTTAAACTTGGGAGATGCTTTCCAGTACAAGCAACTCACATGTACAGGCACCAGCATGCATAGTCATCCAGCTGATGAACTGGCTCTTGAGCACATATCATATTCAGGGCACTATTTGCCCTCATTTGTACAGGTGTCACATGTGTTAAACATAAAAGGTGTGTCTTGTTAAACCACTGGGATAGTGGATTAAAACAGACATGATCAAGCTTTCTGGAAAACTCATTACCTTTGTGTTGCTGGTGGGGTGAGTATGTTGTGCTTAGGCTCTTCTAAAGAATCCCCTGAGATTTCAGATGTCTCCATTTTTGTCCCTTCCGATGGTTGTTTAAAAACAAATTACTTGAGGGAAAACAATAAGAAACTTCTGTTGCAAATGACTTCAACATTGCTAAGAGGATTGCATCAAATATCAAAGATACACAAAGTATATAGGAATAAAGGGCAATATTAATATGAATAATATGAACATATATGATGCTGTCTAGCATTTCAAATTATAAGGTAAAGAAGAAAAATTGTAAATCTCACTGACATTTTCCTTGGAATAGGAAACTTCATAACAAATTAAATGCAGACCAGAAGAAAAAAAAAGAAGTCGCCTGACTTCTCTCCTTGAGGGCTTGCATTAAATTTTAGAATAACCTGGAGCCAGGGTTTAGAGTCAGGATTTAGTTATCCTCGAACGTATACAGTGGCACAAAATTGTAAGTGTATGAGCATATTTCTGGGTCTACTTTTTTTTTTTTTCTATTACAGTCTCACTGAATGTTTGGTTCCAGAAACGCAGATGCACATGAAAGCGTGGTTGGGCAACGTGTACCATGAAGAGCTATGGTGGTAGGTCAGGCCCACTTTGTCTCTCTCTGTTTCCTGAGCTGGCCTTTCCCTGTACTTTCTGGGACGGTCCCTCCCTGTTATTTTCCTCCCACAATCCCAGACTTTGGCTGGCATCTTGGCCACCTCCCAGCTCCAGGGTTCAGCCTGCAGAGCTGTCTGCAGTAAGAAGAGGCCAGTGCTGGGCACACGCGTTCCAGAGCCAGGGCAAGCCTGCAAAGTCAGCTGCTTGTGGCTGCGGCTGTTTGGGGTGGGGTTGAGAGGCTGCCTGTTTGATCCCTTTTTTTGTAGTCAGGGAAGAGGGGCTTTCTCTAGCTGCCCACTTTCTCTCATCAGCATGTTTAGCAACAACCAGGGGAGGAGAGCAGAGAAAACACGCCCACTGTAGCGTAGGACAGACATCCTCTGGGACTAGCAGGTGCTAACGTGGTTTCTGAATGCCACTGTTTCATGAGATCCTTATCACCTTCTGTAAAAGGGAATTTATTTCTGGATGTGCCTTGAGTGAGTGATAGTTGCTCAGTCATGCCTGACTCTTTGCAACCCCATGGACTGTAGCCGGCCAGGCTCCTCTGTCCATGGAATTCTCCAGGCAAGGATACTGGAGTGGGTTGCCATTCCCTTCTCCAGGGGATCTTCCCAACCCAGGGATGCTGCATTGCAGGCAAGCCTTTA
Organism: Oryx dammah; assembly: GCF_014754425.2. Taxonomy (NCBI): domain Eukaryota; kingdom Metazoa; phylum Chordata; class Mammalia; order Artiodactyla; family Bovidae; genus Oryx; species Oryx dammah. The sequence goes on from NW_024070187.1 coordinate 67,921,149, forward strand.
CTGTCTGAGCCACCAGGGAAGCCTACAATTAAGAGACATTTCTAGCCCAGTCGGTAAAGAACCTGCCTGCAGTGCAGGAGACATGGGTTCGATCCCTGGGCTGGGAAGATCCCCCAGAAAAGGAAATGGCAACCCACTCCAGTAACCTTGCCTGGAAAATCTCATGGACAGAGGAGCCTGGTGGGCTGCAGTCGATGGGGTTGCAGAGTCGGGCACGACTGAGTGACTAACACACAACACACTCTAAGTATAAAGACAGGTCAACTTAAAAAGTATCACAGATACATGCTTGACTTTATCTTATAATCTATAGACAACACATTAGAATATGTAATGAATCCATACACCTTTTCCAAAGGAATACCTAAGACAGAAGTAGCAATAAAGTTATAAATGACAGTCATCAATCAGATGAAATAATTTAGACGAAGCTTTTCTCTCTCCAAGAAATGTGGGCCTTACGTGGCTTCTATCGGCAGTTTCCTTTGATGAGTGGGTCCCTGAATGCCTTGTACATCTCAGCTCATCAACCGTTTCCTTCAGGAGAAGCTGATGCCATCTGAAGGACCCTCCCGCCTCCACCCCTTTCCTGCAGGTATTCCCATCAGAGCACCTGCCTATGTTCCAGAACACTCATGTCTGCCTGGAGCTTCTGTGTTTGATGTCAGTCACTCACTCACTATTAGAGTGTAAGTTCTGTGAAAGCAGGTAGAAGCCTGGCTTGGTCACTGCTCTGTCCTCAGCACAAAGAATAGTGCTTGGCACAGAGGAGATGCTCAGTAAATGTTTAGTGAATAATCAACTAATCCAATTTAAGAGGCTGTTAAGTTCCTATTCCTGGGTCCAAAAAGCATCTATGTGGTACGGAATAGATATGAATTACAGCAACTGATGCAAAAGATGGTGGTCTTAGTTGTCCATAATCTCAGAATCAATAACAGGCTGGTGTAGTCTCCAGAAAAAACTGCTTTTATCTTACAGTTCTTCAATAATGCAAGTAGAGTTTCTAGTGGTCAGTGGTGTTGGTTTAGTCACTAAGTCATGTCCAATTCTAGCAAACCCATGAGCTGTAGTCCCCCAGGCTCCTCTGTCCATGGGATTTCCCAAGCAAGACTACTGGATACCATTTCATTCTCCAGGGGGTTCTTCACCGACTGAGCCACCTGGGAAGCCCTCTAGTGTTCAGTATTCAATGAGTAATCATGACACCCAGTGCCAGATCCTTTCTGAGGTGCTGGAATTTAAATAAGTGCAAAGTCCTGAGGCTAGGGAGAGAGGCCAGCAGAAAGGGGTAGGAAAAGAAGGCCCAGAGGCAGGTAGGGGCTGTGGTGGGAGGAGGAGGTGGCCCCAGCGCCTCTGCACTGCTCAGCCCCTGGCAAGGGAGGCACTCAGGTGTAAGTAAGCCTGAAAAGAGAGACCAGGGTCCGAGCAGAGCTGCCTGGGAACTGGGATGCCCAGGTTCACGGCACGGGCTGTGGTGAGGTGGCTGGAGGGACTGAAGACATCCAGTTTGGAGACGAGCAGCCTGGAAGGGGACCTGTGGAGGAGGGGTGAGCCTGATCTGTTTGGAGATTCTGTGGGGCCCGGGAGGTACGGGCAGCAACTGCAGAGTGAGACTTCAGAAGGCATGGGGGTGGACTCGGCAGAGCACATGGTCCTAAGGGCCAAGGCCTCCAGGACTCGGGTAGGTTATGGGCAAGGGGCAAATCCTCATCCCCAGGGACCTTTACATGTAGGCCGGATTAGATATGTATCAGACAGCAGTATTAGATACGTATGTTTAAATCATCGGTCAGGTTAGAGTCACTCTCTTGGTTGCCAGACCTGCCCCACTTCAGTTTTTCCCACGTGCGACCCGACAGAGGTCTAAGCAGGCGACAGATCAGCAGGCCTTTCCGTGTACAGCCAGGGCATCCAGCCCTCATCCCTCTGAATGCACCTCCGAAGCCGGAGCTGGTTACATCTCAGATCTGGGCTGACTTAGCTGCCAGTCTGTGGAGGTCTAATACCGGGAGACCTGCCTCCGCAGGTGTCGCTCCAGCAAACAGGCAGGTAATCCACCTCCTTTCAGGACTTGGAATGAAGGCCATGATGGTAAATAACTCCTCTCTGGAATCTTCCTAGGCCCTGTTAACTCTTCAGGGGGAGCTTTCTGCACAAAGGACAAGCAGCAGGCACGCCTGCCCCTTAAGCCCCCAATTCTTTGAGCCACTCTCTCTGCAGATGATTGAGCACAAGGTCGGTCAGTTGCAGCCCAGCCACTGAGCCACTGCAGATTCCGGGTCTCTGTTGTCAAACTCAGGTCACACGGCTTTGAAAAACTGTGCATTTCATCCTTTTAGAGGGGAGATTAACACGTCTGTCAGCCAGTTAACAATGCAGCAGCTAAGAATTCGCTTCACCATGTTAGGGGCAGTGAGAAGCATGCTTGCTGATAAAAAAAAGGTCTTGCTCAAAAAAGCAATTGCTCACTAAACAGACCCTGAACACTGCTGACAGAGTGGGTGTGAGATGAGGCTGACTTTACCACTTTATCAGAAATCCCACCAGCTATGACCAAGACAGGTGTTAGTAACAGCAGAAGTGGCCATAGCCAATGACAGGTCACTCCTTTGCCCAAAAACATATCATGGCTCCCGGGACACCTGGGTCCCTTTCCTAAGTTGGGTGTTTGGAGACCCACAGAGATCTGGCCTTTTCTACACCACCAGGTGGGCTGGCCACCTCAACAACATCACACCACCAGACTTCAAGGTGACAGAGCTCCTGTCCTGTGCACAGGCCTGGGAGGGCCCAGTCTTTGTCCTCAAGGAATGCACGCTTGCTTCAGGAGGCTAGGTCAGCAATGCAGAGCCATCAGCGAGCTGCCTGGGATGCCAGCGGGGATAGGGGCGCCTTGGCTGGCTGAGTGGGTGGAAGTGGGAGACATGGGCATCTGTACCTCTCCCCTGGGAAGCAGGGGCGGGGGGAACCAGGCATGGCTGGAATACCACCAGGATTCTGTGTGGTTGTGGTGGACAGTTCTCTTCTGAGCCGGTATCCTACCCGAAGCACTGCACTGGTATCTCTGTTCTGCTGTCTCCAAACCACAGAAGGCTGCTGGCAGCGTACAGACCCAGCACAAAGCTGACGACAGGCCCCAGGAGACAAGCCTCCCCCTCAGGGTGAAGTCCCAGGTGCTCCAGTTCCGAGGACAGTCCTTGGCCCTGGGAGGACAGAGCCTGGGGTGCCCACAGCAGCAAGCAGCCTGGCCACGCTCTCTATACTGGCTTTTCTCCCTCCACTCTCTCTCTTCCAGTCCCCTCCCTTCTGCTTCTTGGGATCCCCTCCCATGTAAAGACTGCTTGTGGCCTCCTGTTTCAGGCTGCTTTGGGAACCTACTAAGGCAAAGAGTTGTCAGTCCTGCTGAGTTACAGGCTCTGCTGCCCCAGCCAGCTGAGAGCCTCCAGAGACAGGGAAGTCCTTGTTTGTTCCTCAAGTCCCTCTCCCTGAGCTCCTGCTGCAGGGTAGGGTGGCAACTGCTCAGAAGTGGTTTTTGATAATGACCTTGGCCACCTGTATCGAGGGCTGTGTGCTGCGCACTGCACTAAGAAGCATATTCTCTCCCATCTCTGGGTTAAGATTCATAGTCACCCCACCCTGTCGCTTCAGTGAGAAAACCGAAGGCTTTTCTCACCTGGCTAGTAAAGGGCAGATAGAGGAGGGCTGTGCCTTAACCACCGGGGGCATTTTCTGGGGAGGGAGACGGAGCCTGGCAGGAGGCAGAGAAGAAAGACGCTGCACTTGTCACTGTCCAGACGAGGTGCCTTTCTGTCCTCTCCATGGGGTGGAGAGGGTCCCTGGGAGCCGCCCTCAGTTATCTAGAGCCTGGTAAGAGGTGAAACTGCTTGAGTAAGTAAGCACTGCTTGGACATCAGAGAAGACATGCCTTTCAGGAATCGGGGGATAAGCACTGTAGCCCAGGGGTAGGAGAGGTCTCAGGCCTGGGGCAGGCAGAAGGAGCAGGGGCGAGGACGCTGGGGGATGGTGACGCAGACGGCTGGGAAGCCTAACGGAGGCCCACCCTTCCCCCTGTCCAGGCTTCCCATTCAGATCATGTCACCAAGCGTCACCGAGGACTCAGTACCTGGGTTCCCGGCTTCAGCGACGGCACTAGGTCTTTGATCATTTTGGCTTCAGAGACTGTGACTCCGCCCACCACGAAGAGGAGGAGGAGAGGGTGGTCGCTGGGATGAGGTCGGCTCACCTGCAAAACAAAACCTAGCGTTAGAGGCGTCTTCAGGGGCGGTGAGCAGCCATTCAAGAGATTATAATTCGTTAGGGGTACAATGTGTTAGGGGGTGTTAGCCCATTGACCAGGAACATGCCCAGCATGTCGCCTTCCTACAGCCCTTTACATAAATATTTTATTGAAAGAGAAGTTAAAGGAGCTGCTGCTGCTGCTAAGTCGCTTCAGTCATGTCCAACTTTGTGCGACCCCATAGACGGCAGCCCACCAGGCTCCCCCGTCCCTGGGATTCTCCAGGCAAGAACATTGGAGTGGGTTGCCTTTTCCTTCTCCAATGCGTGAAAGTGAAAAGTGAAAGCGAAGTTGCTCAGTCGTGTCAGACTCTTCGCGACCCCATGGACCACAGCCTACCACACTCCTCTGTCCCTGGGATTTTCCAGGCAAGAGTACTGGAGTGGATTGCCATTGCCTTCTCCAGTTAAAGGAGCAGGAAATATTAAATAACAGGGAAGACTGAGGGCAACTTTCCCTTCCTTTTCAGTCTACAGGTCTCAACACAAACGTGCTCCTGCCTTACAGAGTCTGTGCAGTTCCTTCCAAGTGACAGCCACAGCCTGGAGTCATCGTCTCTGCTTACACACGTTTCTTTGATGGCTGTCTTCTTTAATGGAACATAAACTGAGGAGGCAGTGATCTTATCTGCCTCGTTCACTGCTGAAGTCCCAGAGTGCTTAGTGCCATTTCAGAATAGGTGCTCAATAAATGCCTGTGGCATTGAAAGATGGTCACATCCCTAGGGAGGAGGAGGTGAAGGGTGGACAAAGATGCAAGAGCCCCATGCCCACCCTTGAGGGCACTTCATGCCCTTACCTTCTGCAAACCAACCTCAGCTGAGGATTGCACCTGCATGCAATGCTGCACTGAACATCACAAAGAATCCCTGCCGGGGCCTTAAGGTCTCACCAATGAGGCACAGTATAAACAACTAAAATGAGAGCATCTCCCAGTACCCTCTCAGGAAATGCACAATGCCAGCATGTAGACCTGGTGACTAACTGAAGGGGACAAGAGGGGGTTCCTGAAGACAGTGTGTTTGAGTCCTACCTGCAAGTTCAGGATGGTTCGGTGAGGAGTGGGTGCTAGTGGTATGAGCCAAGTTCTGCAGGCAAGAGGTCACCAGCTGGGGGCAGTGAGCTGGACAGCCACATGGAGTCATTATGGGAAGGATGCTGCCAGCTGCCTGCATGCCAGTGCAGCCAGAGGCGGGAGAAGCAGGCTGGGCTCCAGCCAGAAGAGTGTAGGCAAAGCAGGTAAGTGTCTGTGCTCACCACACTCACTAACACACAAGCCATCTTTGGGCCAAAGGATGGTCCCCATGAGTGGCAGGGTGGGCAGCAGGTTGAGAGGAAGAGACCCAGCCCTTCTCTTAGCCTGGCTCTCACTCTTTTTTCAACTTGGTTCTTCTGATTCCCTTGCCTAAATATAACTTTTCAGTATCTTATTTTAAAACACTTAGGAAGGTAATACATTAAGTGCTTCCAGTTACATAAGTTATTCCTTGGCTTCTGGAGAGGAAACTCAGAGTGAACAGGGAGGGAGGGAAGGATGGGGAGAAATCAGGGGAGGGAGGGGAAAAACAAAAGGCAGGAAGAAAGAAAGAAAAGTGGGTCTAAACTTCTTCCAAATGGGCAGTGTGGAATACTGGACAAAGTTACAGAACTCTTGGATTTTTAGAAAAAGACTAGACTCCCTGCCCCACTCCTCAACTTTCTGCCCTGTGGTTCCTTCCCTTCACTGCATTTGCTGATGGCTGTCTTCCAGTCCAGGTACCACACACCCACAGCGGTGCTGCCTCTGTCCAGCTGTCCCCCTGTAATAGCTCTCTCTATAGTCACCAACGGCTGTCATAGATAGGGGTCGACAGACATCTGTCTTCATTTATCTGGACATTTCTGTGGCATGTGTCCCAGCTGATGACATCCTTCTTGGCTACCACAATAGCACTCTCTCTGGGGTCTTCCTGCTACCTTTCCCATGGCTTCTTCTCACATTTCTTCATAGGTTCCTTTTCTTGGTCTGCTCAATTGTCGATACTCCTTGGGCTTTATCTTTGACCCTGTGCTAGGAATCAGTGAACTAAAATGGACTGGATGGGTGAACTTAACTCAGATGACTATTATACCTACTACTGTGGGCAAGAATCCCTTAGAAGAAATGGAGTAGCCATCATAGTCAACAAAAGAGTCTGAAATGCAGTACTTGGATGCAATCTCAAAAATGACAGAATGTTCTCTGTTCGTTTCCAAGGCAAACCATTTAAAATCACAGTAATCCAAGTCTATGCCCCGAGCAGTAATGCTGAAGAAGCTGAAGTGGAACAGTTCTATGAAAACCTTCTATGACTAACACCCTAAAAAGATACCCTTTTCATCATAGCGGACTGGAATGCAAAAGTAGGAAGTCAAGAAACACCTGGAGTAACAGGCAAATTTGGCCTTGAAGTACAGAATGAAGCAGGGCAAAGGCAAATAGAGTTTTGCCAAGGGAACACACTGGTCATAGCAAATACCCTTTTTCAACAACACAAGAGAAGACTCTACACATGAACATCACCAGATGGCCAACACCGACATCAGACTGATTATATTCTTTGCAGCCAAAGATGGAGAAGCTCTATACAGTCAACAAAAACAAGACCGGGAGCTGACTGTGGCTCAGATCATGAGCTCCTTATTGCCAAATTCAGACTTAAATTGAAGAAAGTAGGGAAAACCACTAGACCATTCAGGTATGACCTAAATGATATCCCTAATTATTATACAGTGGAAGTGAGAAATAGATTTAAGGGACTAGATCTGATAGACAGAGTGCCTGAAGAACTATGGATGGAGGTTTGTGACATTGTACAGGAGACGGGGATCAAGACCATCGCTAAGAAAAAGAAATGCAAAAAAGCAAAATGACCATCTGAGGAGGCCTTACAAATAGTTGTGAAAAGAAGAGAAGTGAAAAGCAGAGGAGAAAAGGAAAGATATAAGCATCTGAATGCAGAGTTTCAGAGACTAGCAAGGAAAGCCTTCCTCAGTGATCGGTGCAAAGAAATAGAGGAAAACAATAGAATGGGAAAGACTAGAGATCTCTTCAAGAAAATTAGAGATACCAAGGGAACATTTCATGCAAAGATGGGCTCGATAGAGGACAGAAATGGTATGGACCTAACAGAAGCAGAAGATATTAAGAAGAGGTGGCATGAATACACAGAAGAACTGTACAAAAAAGATCTTCACGACCCAGATAATCACGATGGTGTGATCACTCACCTACAGCCGGACATCCTGGAATGTGAAGTCAAGTGGGCCTTAGGAAGCATCATTACAAACAAAGCTAGTGGAGGTGATGGAATTCCAGTTGAGCTATTTCAAATCCTGAAAGATGATGTTGTAAAAGTGCTGCATTCAATATGCCAGCAAATTTGGAAAACTCAGCAGTGGCCACAGGACTGGAAAAGGTCAGTTTTCATTCTAATCCCAAAGAAAGGCAATGCCAAAGAATGCTCAAACTACCGCACAATTGCACTCATCTCACACGCTAGTAAAGTAATGCTCAAAATTCTCCAAGCTAGGCTTCAGCAATATGTGAACCGTGAACTTCCAGATATTCAAGCTGGATTTAGAAAAGGCAGAAGAACCAGAGATCAAATTGCCAACATCTGTTAGATCATCAAAAAAGCAAGAGAGTTCCAGAAAAATGTCTATTTCTGCTGTATTGACTATGCTAAAGCCTTTGACTGGGTGGATCACAACAAACTATGGAAAATTCTTCAAGAGATGGGAATACCAGTTCACCTGACTTGCCTCTTGAGAAATCTGTATGCAGGTCAGGAAGCAACAGTTAGAACTGGACATGGAACAACAGACTGGTTCCAAATTGGGAAAGGACTATGTCAAGGCTGTATATTGTCACCCTACTTATTTAACTTATATGCAGAGTACATCAGGAGAAACATTGGGCTGGTAGAAGCACAAGCTGGAATCAAGATTGCCGGAAGAAAAATCAATAACCTCAGATATGCAGATGACATCACCCTTACAGCAGAAAGTGAAGAACTAAAGAGCCTAAAAGTAAAAGAGGAGAGTGAAAAAGTTGGCTTAAAACACAACATTCAGAAAACTAAGATCATGGCATCTGGTCCCATCACTTCATGGCAAATAGATGGGGAAATAGTGGAAACAGTGTCAGACTTTTTTTTGAGCTCCAATGTCACTGCAGATAGTGACTGCAGCCATAAAATTAAAAGACACTTACTCCTTGGAAGAAAAGTTATGACCAACCTAGACAGCATATTAAAAAGCAGAGACATTACTTTGCCAACAAAGGTCCATGTAGTCAAAGCTATGGTTTTTCCAGTAGTCATGTATGGATGTAAGAAAGCTGAGCATTGAAGAATTGATGCTTTTGAACTGGGGTGTTGGAGAATACTCTTGAGCGTCCCTTGGACTGCAAGGAGATCCAAACAGTCCATTCTAAAGGAAATCAGTTCTGACTATTCATTGGAAGGACTGATGCTGAAGCTGAAGCTCCAATACTTTCGCCACCTGATGCAAAAAAATGACTCATTGGAAAAGACCCTGATGCTAGGAAAGACTGAAGGAGGGAGGAGAAGGGGATGACAGAGGATGGGATGGTTGGATGGCATCACTGACTCAATGGACATGAGTCTGAGTGAACTCTGGGAGTTGGTGATGGACAGGGAGGCCTGGCGTGCTGCACAGAGGAGCCTGGTGGGCTGCAGTCCATGGTGTCACAAAGAGTCGGACATGACTGAGTGACTGAACTGAACTGAACTGAACTGAACTGAACTGTGGTACTCTCACTTGAGGACCTCATCTACTTATATGCCTCCAATAATCTTTTAATTCTTCCCAAATCTATGTCTTTAGCGTCTCTATTTATTTCCAGTGGCCATCTCCACCTGGATGCCTCCTGGCAATCCTAAACTCAAGACATTTCAAATTTGATGCATGATTTTAACCATTCCCCACCCCCTGCCAAGTCTATTCTTTCTCTTAACTTTTTATAAGCATCACCACCTTCACAGTCCCCTGAGCCAGATACCTAGAAGTCATCTTGGATTTGCTATCTTTTTGATATCCTAGAAATGGCAGCCCACTCCAGTGTTCTTGTCTGGAGAATCCCAAGGATGGGGGAGCCTGGTGGGCTGCCATCTATGGGGTGGCACAGAGTTGGACACAATTGAAGTGACTTAGCAGCAGGTAAGTCCTATTAATTCTGCCCCCTCCAATTTACTGATCTCTTTTTGATTCCCACTATCCCTGTTCTGGTCGGCTTTCATTTCTTCTTCTTTTTAATATTTATATTTATTATTTATTTTGGCTGCGCTAGGTCTTAGTCACAGCATGCAAACTCTTTGTTGTGGCATGTGGGATCTAGCTCCCTGACCAGGGATTGAACCCTGGCTCCCTGCAATGGGAGCTTGGAGTCTTAGTCACTGGACCACCAGGGAAGTCCCTCATTTCTTCTTTACTAGATTATTGCTGCTGCTGCTGCTGCTAAGTCGCTTCAGTCGTGTCCGACTCTGTGCGACCCCATAGATGGTAGCCTACCAGGCTCCCCCGTCCCTGGGATCCTCCAGGCAAGAACACTGGAGTGGGTTCCCATTGCCTTCTCCAATGCATGAAAGTGAAAAGTGAAAGTGAAGTCGCTCAGCCGTGTCTGACTCAGCGACCCCATGGACTGCAGCCCACCAGGCTCCTCCGTCCATGCGATTTTCCAGGCAAGAGTACTGGAGTGGGGTGCCATTGCCTTCTCTGAGATTATTGCTAGGGTCTTCTAACTTGTCTTCCTGTCCCTCATCTGGCCACCCCCATCCATTCTTCTCATTCCTGCTTAAGTGAACTTTCTAAAGTGCAAATATTTATTATTGAATCTTTGTGCATTATCTTATCTGATTCTCAAAAATCCTTAGGAGGCAAATACAATCATTGGTATATGATGCAGATGAAGAGACTGCAGTTTACACATAGTGACTAAATGGTGGAGGCAGGGGCCAAACTGCAGAGGTTGCACTCTTAAACACCCGTCACCTCCACCGCATGCTCAGAGCCAGGAAGGATCAAGTTCAGACTCCTCAATTCAGTATAGAAGGTTTTTTCACATGGCTTTGCTTTTTGTCTCCATCTTCATCTCCTCCATATACACTGTTTCCTGGAGTCACTCAAAGATCTGAACCATCCATGAATGCATGGTATTAAAAAAACACATTTTGCTAAACATGCAACATTTTACTGACACTTGCCCTGAAAAGAGCATTTATCACAAGTGTTCAATTTATTTTCATAAACCAAACAAACCCTTGTGAACAGTACTTAGATCAGAAACAGAGAAAGCTGGCATTCTGGATCCCTTCATGCCCCCTTCACGTCACTACCTCGCCAAGGGGCAACTGCCATCTTGACTTCTAAGCGCTCAGTACTGGACTTTGCTTTTCTTGCTCAATGATATACCCTGAGGGTTTTTCTATATTAGTGGGAAAGATCTGGGGCCCACAGGAATTGGCTGGGACCACACCAGTGGGTTTGACCTAGCCACACTGGTGGCCTCTGTCTGCGCCCGTCACATTCCAGTTATTAAACACTCTGAGCACCACCTGCATCGTTTTATGTTACGTGGCATGGACAGCTTCCTCTGTGTAAGGTGCCCTTGCCTCTCCTTCTTTTTATCTTAAAATATACGTTTTACTGAAGTACAGTTGACTTACATTTCAGATACATAGCAAGGTGATTCAGTCATACAAATACACATACATTATTTTTGAAATTATTTTCCATTATAGGTTATTATAAGATATTGACTGTAGTTCCCTGTGCTATACAGTAAACCTTTGCTGCTTGTTGCCTATTTGTCTGCTCTTCTTTACCTCTTTCCTTCTCTCTTTAAAAGCCATCCTTGCCTCTAAAAATCTCTCTCTAACCACCTCTCAACTCCTGCCCCATGACCCGAATCTGATAGACACCTCTGCCCTGGCCTTATCACACTGGCTGCAACCTTGATAGGCCTGCCTATCTCCTCTCCTAGACTGTAAGCTACTGGAGGGTAGGGACTGATCGTATTTATCTTGGTATTTTGGGCTCTGAGCATAGCGCTAGCTCATGGTAAACTTTCAACAAGTGTTGAGTGAATAAAAAGAATGAATGAATGGATGAGCTCCACAGGTTAACTGGAGATGTCTTTCTTTCCTTAGCTCTCTCTCTAAGAGAAAGATCTTTTAGACACTCTGTTCTATGCATGCTTTTCCTGGCTGAGTAACAATGTGAAGTTCCTTCCAACCCTACAAACAATTGTTTCTCACTTATTCCTGGGACAGAAATACAACTGGCTTCAGAACTTCACATTGGTACAGCATGTTCTCAAAGACATATGCTTTCCATAAGTGAGTCCGGACTCTGAAATACACTGCAAGAATCTTGGAAGGATGCACTGAAAGATGAAAAGGAAAAAAGAAACAGCAACAAGGATCAATACCCCTGGGCCAAGGAGTTGAGAGAATGTTGATTTTGGTACAAATTAATGGGTGCCATTAATGCATGTTGCTGTTTGCTATTTTGGTTTCTGTTTAGATTTATGTTTTGATACCAGCTTCCTTTGTAGAACACATCAAGTTGGCAGACTATTGGGAAGTGGAGTCTTTCCAGTCTTTTCCATCAGAATAACACATTCCTTATAATCAGCCACACTCGGCTGAGTCTCATTTGTATGTGAGTTCACGGTGTAGGGCACTTTGAAGTTGCAAGATGTAAACGTCATTACTGCCATCATAAACACGCAGATTAATAAAGCAAGTCGGGCTCACTGCCCTTTCTTTCATTTTCTAAACCTTCACTGGCTGTGACTTTAAGACATTTCTAACCCTTCATTGGCTGTGATTTTAAGACATCAGTTCTGGTCAGAGAAGACCATTTCTCCCCACCATTTAGCCAGCCTTTGAAGCCAAGGCTGCCGACACCTTCTCTGCAGCTGTGGCCCCAAGAGCACTCTTTGATCTCCTGACTGGTTTCTATGGGAAGTGTTTCCTCTGCTCCTGGTTCCCTGGAGTTCTCTGGGCATTCCGGGAACCCAGCTTGCTCATTCTCCTCCACTCTGTTTCTCTTCATGACTGACTCATTTGTCCCCAGCACAGGCAACGGTCAGGTCCTCCATTCTCCAACAGTGGGCAGGCCTCGCAGGAGACAGACAGCATAATGGGAGCGTTGGCCCAAAGGTCCCTGGGCCCTGAGAGCAGCTGTGCTGACTTTGAAGGTGGCCTCGTAATGGCTCTTGTCCCAAAAGGAGTCAGTAACAGCACTGCTGTTGCCACTGAACACTTGACGTCCAGCTCCGCTGTTCATTCATGTATTCATCCATTCCACAAACACCTGGTGAGCAAGTACTATGGGCCAGGCACTGCTGTAGGCACTGGGAACTCAGCAGTGAGTGAACCAAGAAGAATCTCTGCCATCAAAGAATTTATATTTTCGTTGGGGAAAATGACAAAATACAGAAGTAAATTGATAAGTGAGGAAAGCAGTAAGTGCCACGGAGGAAATAAAGCAGGGTTGGGGTTCCCACGTGGTACCAGCAGGAAAGAACCCACCTGCCAACACAGGAGAAGTGAGAGGCATGGGTTTGATCCCTGAGTAGGGAAGATTCCCCTGGAGAAGGGAACAGGCAACCCACTCCAGCATTCTCGCCTGGAGAAACCCACGGCCAGAGGAACCTAGTGGGCTATAATCCATAGGGCTGCATGGAGTCGGACACAACTGAAGCGACTGCACACGCATGCACAGGGCAAGGGTTACTTTGCACAATCTTAGGATCTATGAAGTAGGTAGAAGCTCCATTTTACAGACAGAGACAGTGAGGCTTACAGAGGTGAAGTGACTTGTCCCAAGTTTTCCAATTCGTAAGCTATAGGGCTGAGACAGAAACCCAGGTCTGCCTCAGAGAAGAGTGGGATACATTCCACACGCCCTCATTTATAAACAGATTCTTCAAACCGAAAGCATTTTTACTAGCTTTCATCTCTTAAAACTCTGTACTTTTAGTTCTTTGGCCATGTCAGCCAATTACCAGTTTCCTTGTGGGACTTATTTCATCTCAGTGCAAAGGCTGCCCTGCTGCCAAAGTCACTCTGTCATTAGCTCGACCTCCCTGTTGCATTTGCTGCCGTGGATGGCGTCCCCATTCTGGAGACTCCCCACCCCCACCCCAACCCCTCTCTGTTTTCAAAGCCCTCTCAGTGTCTTTCCTGCCTCCTGGGCTCTCCTCTTGCTTGACCTGTCCAATCACACACTGTGTTCCTGACTGCTGGGGCCTCTTCTCCCAAACACCCTCCTTGGGTGGCCCTGCCCTGTCCACGGTCCAGGCCTCAGAGGGCTTGTGTCCCCAGGTTGCTACCGCAGGCCCAGGCTCTGCTGAGCTGCAAAGCTGTCTCACAGGCACCTAAACTCTAAAACACTAGTTATTTTCTTCTCCATTTCTGCTTCTGAGTCAGAGGGAATGTAAACACCTGCCACCCGATCATCCCCGACTGGATGAGGGGCCCTGGACAATGCCCTCATTTACTCCCACATCCCATCAATGCCCAGTCCAGTGGGACCCACCAGGGCTGCATCCTTGCCTTCATCCCTTCAGCCCCTACCTGACCCCGACTCTTCTTACCTTCTCTCCCTAATCTGATGCCAGTCTGGCCTCGTTCCCTGCTGCCAGGTGATCTTTATAAAATATACACTGGTTGTTTTGGTGATCTGCTTGCTAAGTTGTGTCCAACCCTCATGACCCCACGGACTGTAGCCTGCCAGGCTCCTCTGTCCATGGGATTTCCCAGGCAAGAATACTGGAGCAGGCTGCCATTCCCTTCTCCAATACCCTGGTTCTATATTCCTAAAAAACATGGCATAAAACCTCATCGTTTCTGGTCAAATGTCAAGCCTCCAGCCCTTCGTGACCTGCCTTCTGCTTCTCTCTCTGTCTTATCTTCTTCCACTCCTCACAGGCTGCTCTGAGCTCCAGCCGTTTGGAGTTACCTGGAATTCCTTCGACTTAGCCCAGAACTTCCATCACTTTGTATCTCACTCTCACTGGTCAGACACATTCTGTTCCTCTGACTCCCTGATTAAGCTCCTCCTTCTCTGTACTCTCACAGCCCGCCCAGACACCACTTCTCTCTTGTCCCCACAACTCTCAAGGTTCCTGTCCTTCTCCCTAACCAACTGTAAGCTCTCCAATGTGAGCTGTGCTGTGGCAGGTAGGACAGCTAGCCTGTCTGCATCCTCCTTACCCACAGCAGTGACTAGCATGTAAGAGGCTCTCGGTAATTGTTCACAGGCAGGCAAAGTTTGTAGCCGGCCAAAACCAAGTTTGTGTTTAATGATTCCTTCCAAGATCTAACTCACTAGAACTTATGGATCTTATTTAGCAAATGTTACACAAAAATCAAACCACAGTATGGAGCATAATTGAGAAGGAGAAAATATAAACAATAGTTATAAATAGTATTGCAAACAAATTCCAAGACTTGTGCTGATTTAATCAACAGACACCAAATGCTGAGATGTTTTCCTCTCATCAGAAATGCTATTAAGTATAATGGGCCTAAGCCAACAGTTCATCTCTGAGTTATGTTTTTCTTATGTAAACGATGAGGAGCTGGACTTGATGGCCATCCTCAGCAGGGATCTCACATCAAATTGCACCTGAAGCTCATCATTTTTGCCCTTTGTCCTTACAGCCTCCTTCACCCCATCGTAGTTGCATCTGCAGATGTCTGTCCAGCTCACACATGAACAGTCCCTTCCATCTGCACGGCCACAGGGTGGGCTCCTGGCAGCCGTGTAGTTACAATGTGGTCCTGCCTTCCTCCGACCTCGACTGAATGGTGCAGGAATGGGCCCCTGACCCAGGCCCAATGTGAGACCCTCCCCTGGGAATGGAGACTCGACCTAAGACAGATGGGGCCCAGTCAAGGCTCCTAAGAAGCCCCAGCACCTGTGGCACAGCTCCCAGCCGTTCACTTGACTCTTGTTCACTGAGCGTGGACACTGAGCTGGGATGGTTCTTGGCATCTCTGCAGGCTGCAGCCCGTCTTCAAGAACTGTCTGGTTTCCTGATGGCTTTCCAGTTCTTGGGCCCAATCTTTCCTGAGGCTCACTGCATGGCTGCCCTTGCATTCTCGGAGACACTTGGTCCTCCCGATGAGGGCTTTCCTTGATGAAGTTAGTGCCACTTGGTTAATTGCCAACAACGTATCTCAGCTCCAGCTTTTCCGGGTGGGCCTGAGCAGCTGCCCCCTCTATCCTGTGGGCCCAGGCCATGGAGCTCTCACAGGAACTCCTACTGAGGGCCCAGAGGCAAGCACTGAGTCTTCTGTGAGTGTTTTTCATAAATCTTTTATTTTTTTTTCCAGTTAAGCACGGCCATATACGAAAGGGAACAACAACACGCAGTTTAACAACACTCGTAAAAGGAGGTAAAAGGGCCTTGTGCAGTTTCGTCAGATACAACCCGCCCTCCTCATGCCAATTCCAGCAGAGAAAACATCTTGACAAATCATGTCCTTTAGTCAAAACAAGTTGGAGTCCAAACACATGGAGTAGATATAAAATAGATTATTTTCAGGAGACTGAAATCCAAACCACAAATTCCAGAAACGCATTTTCAAAGTGCTGCCTATTAGACATGCTCATTTTAAATTAAATTAATGCTGTTGTGAGAGTGGGAAGGCATGGTTCAACTTATTTATTAGATCGCTATCAAGTTTTTTTCTACAGAGATCAAGGTGCTTCACACACAGGCATTGGGAGAGAAGACTTACTTGACTGTTTAAAAAAAGTCAGGTTCTGCCAAAGAGGTTTCTCTGGACTTTGATACTCCCCTCCACCCAGGGCACTGCCCTTTGAAGCTGACAGTTCTGTGCGGCTAACCACAAGTCTAGCCTCCGGTGGAGGAGTACACTGAGTTGACTCCAAACACTTTCTCAGAACCTCAGGCAGAATGACCTCGAGGGTGCCCAGCTCTACTCCCCGGCCTGTCTCTTTCCTTGACAGGGCCTGATGGGGAGAACTTGGAAGAGCAAAGTTCTACAGCTCAGTGTCTCATCCCTCAGGAAGGCTTTTATTATTTTTTGTTAATTTTTTAAAAAGACTATATTATTTAAAATGATTTTAGGCAAATAGCAAGCATGACTTTTGCTATCAGAGCCTTTCCAGGCTCATTTATTTTGAAACCAGATCAGAAGCATGAGTGAATTTTCTGTCCTCTAGATTGAAGGGAAAACTTCTAGAATTCAAACACCGCTCTTGCTGGGCTGGACAGCCAATCCTACACTTAGGTGGAGGGCGGATGGTATTTTTCCAAAGTGGCCTCAATGATATTTTCTGCTCCTCATGCTCTGGTTCCGTTTTTAACAGGAAGAGAGCAGGTTCTTCCCCTTGAACCCAGGAAGGCATTTGTGACTGCCTCGACCGACAGACCACTGTCGGAGTGATGCTTTGCGGCTTCTGAGGTTCCCACCTGGTGCTCTCACTCAGGATGCTTGTCCTTGGAATGCGGCTGCCTTGCTGTGAGGAAGCTCAGGCCACATAGAGAAGCCTGTGTGGAGAGGAACTGAGGCCTTCAGCTCACAGGTCAGGCTGAGCTACCAGTTGATGGTCAGCATAACCCTGGAGGCGAATTCTTCTCTGCTGAGCTCTGCCCAGACAGCACATTCATGAACAAAATAAATGATCAGTGATATTTAAAGCCAGTGTTTCAACACGGCTTCTGATGCACCCATTGATAACCAGGACAGGTGGGGATGAGAAACTTGTCTGGAGAGTCTGATTTATACAGGAAAGCGTGCTAAAGCAATGGAAGGAAAGTGACTTTAACAAGTTGCAGTCTGATCTTAGCACATGAGGTTCTGACTGTACTAAGGGCAGAACCCAGCCGCCTTGACTTCCCTCTCACAGAGGATTTGTTTGATGCAGAGAATCTTGGACACATGGACGTATCCCCTAACTTCCACCATCTGCAGACACGTACATCAATGAGACTGAATGCTGTGAGCCACTCTGGAGCATCTGGGATGGAAGTCTCATTTCCCTACAGCACAGAGGCTGTCTGAGGGGCACTCGTTGGGTGGAGCACTCGCCCTCTCCCGGGATGTGGAGATAGCTTCTGTAGGGCTCCTGGTGGAGTTAGGGGCCTGAGTGGCTTTGGGCTTCTGCCTCCATTCCCCAGGTGGTCAGAGGCTAGCCCAGCTGGCCTCACCTTCCTTGAACCATCTCATCACAGCACATGTACAGAATCTCACAGGCTCTACAGCTTGCCCCAAGTGGGACGGTCTGTGTCCCCTGAGACTGAGGACACCTAGGTTGGACTCACAGGGGAGAACAAGGGGGTCTGGAAAACCACAGTGTGGTCGTACAAACACAGCTGCCCACAGGTGCTGAGACTCCATGTCTCTTAGCAAGAACAAGTCAGGAGTGAGAGAGGACATGCTCCTGGCTTTGCGGGGAGGTGTCTATTCTCTCCTATGTGATTCACTTGTTACTCAGCAGTTGATCTGTATGCACCAAATGCCCATATGTTGGCTCTGCACAGGGATACAAAGATTCTCAAGGTGGCTCTGGGAACCACACTCTGACCAGGACCATGAACTTGTAAAAATAAAAATAGCAAATATGTACTTAGCACTTACTGTAGGACAGGCACCATTGTAAATACTCTGTATGTATGAACTCACTTCATTCTCACAACAGCCCTATAAAGTGGCTACTATTATCCTCCTCAATTTATAGTCTGCAGAGAGTCAGACATGACTGAGTGACTTTCACTTCACTTCAATGTTTAATGATGAAGATGTATAATGATAAAGCAAGGAGTATGTGCAGCCGCAAAGGTGTGTGCAGAAGGTATGGAGCCCTGACGATACCCTGGGGCCTGGAAACCCCTCTCCTATGGTCTTCCTATCACTGCTATGGGGCCCACAGCACACCCTGCGGGAACATCTACTGGTCTACTTACTAGCACATCTCTCCCCGGCTTCTCACCCCCTGCCTAGGCTACAGGTCCTCCCTCTGATGACTCTGAGCCGATGTCATCTGTGAAACCAGAGGCGAGCAGCTCAGATCCCTTTCCAACACCACGGCTCTCCTGTTTGGACAAGCAGCACCCCAAGCCGAGAAGGAGGCCACATGGACACCTTTATTCCATCAGGTTCTGTCTGTTTGCTCCTACCAGGCTCAGCTTCGGTTGGCTCTGAGTGAGAAGAGGGGGAAACAGGCCCCAGAGGCAAAGAGTAGGGCAGTGAGTGGCAGGAAAGCAATGGCTGTTGGCCGCTGATACAGAATGAAGCTGCAGCGAGTGGAGGCAACCCAACACCGCTGCGCACATTTCTTCTCCTGGGGCTATACGGCCCATGAGTCCCTGGACTGAGTCCCAGAGAAACAGTGCCAGCAGATGACCCCGGGAGAGCGCCCTCACCTGGGCTGTTCTGAGGATCACTCCGGGCCGGGAGCTGATTAAGATACTGGAGAGGGAAAGCATCTGTGCTAATGAGGCATCAGGAAGAAAAGAATTTATGACATACGAATACTGAACTTCCAAGAGAATACCTAGGAGCATCCTGGTGCCAAGAAATATTGTGTGTAAGAGCATGGACTTTGGAATAAGATGGTTCTGGGGACGAATCCTGGTGTCCCACTTCCTGTGTGCTGTTCAGAAAACACTTAGCCGGGGGGAGGACGGCCCAACCCTAGCCTTCTGAAAGTTCATGTCTGCTGCGTACCCCTTCTGGGCTTCATTTTCCCCACGGGTAAAGCAGGGATAATGAAAGGGTCATCGTGAGGTCTGAATGTGAGAATGGCTGATCCCCGGGTACAGGTGACCACAGCTTAGCTGCCTGACTTTGGTAGTGAGAAGCCTCAGAGAACAGGACCAGGGAGACTGGTGAATGGCCGTGTCCATAAGAGCCTCTGCCTCCTCCCTCCACATCCTCTTCTTTCCACCAGCCTTAAACCAAATTAGAAGACACCCTCTCCCGATGGCACACCCCTATGTCAAAGACGGAGCTCTACAGGAAATCAAAGGTGGTTCCTCAAAGCCCTAGTGTTCCTCTTTTCATTTACTGCAGGTTTGTTCAAACCCTGACAAGTGGGCTGCTAGTAACTTTCCTTGCCAAGTTCTCTGGAACGATGAGAAGAGCCAGCCATAGAGGCCCAGGTAGAAACAAAATAAAACGATTCTCCCTTGGGATGCTGGGGTGAGGAGGGTTCTGCCTAGCCCACCAAGACTCTCCCACCACCTGCAGACAAATGAGATGCCCCTGGTAAGTGAGTGCAGAGGCCCAGCAGCTGGGGGCTGAAGAATGGGTCCTGGCAGCTGCTGGGAGAATGCATGATTCTTTTTCCTAAATCCGTTAAATGGAAACCTCCCTTTGGGATCCATCTCTGGGGGCAGGAGCATCTCTGCATGAGCCCTAACTCCAGGGATTTGAACGGAGAGAAACATGGCAGCCCAATGATGGCCCAGGACAGTTCTAAACATCTCCCCAGGCAAAGCCCGTCTTAGGACAGTGAAGCTTCCAACTGCGAGGAGAGCTGCAGAAAACACACTGTAGAGTTTAAAAGGGTAATTAAAAGATGTGATGTCTCATGGTTCATGAAACAGTGATGGAAAACGCAAGTGGACAGTCCTCCTACAACAAATGGTCTCTGTCGGCTGTTGGAGAGTTGCAAAGTCCATTAGTGTATTAAAGGCACTGTGACATATGACAGCAAAGACTTTTGGTTTAATTTTCTGTTTAACTGAGGGTTTTCTGAACATATTTTGTCACAGAACCCTTTTGCCAGGAAACTGTTCTTTTGTGGAACATCACTGGAGAGTTATGTTCGGGCAAGTTAGGTGTCTCACTGACACCATGCCTCTTTGCAAATCAGAAACTCCCGCAGTGAGCAGAGCATGGGCAGGTTCGAGCCTCCACTTGGGCCCTTGGCCAGACTATGGATGCAGCAGGCTGACTGCAAAAGGTCACAGTGGGCTGTCCTCAGACCTGACCGACCAGGGCAGGGAAGTCCACACTTCTTATTTTAGTTTCTCTTCAAGGTTAAGTCCAAGCTTATGAATGAAGCAATAGAGTGCTCAGGCAGAGAAAGTCAGAGAGCATGTCTAGCCGGGAAGCATCTGTAAAACCAGCCAGTATGAAGAGCTGCTAGACAACCCTGGCTTACATCTACACAGGAGCCCTTGAACACTTTTGAGAAGCTGATCTGTGCTGTATTATTAAAAACAAAAACAAAAAACAGATAGAGGGAAAATGCCCCAGCCACATGTTGCATCAGAAGTTGATGATGACTGGGAGCACTGGGGAGGAGACCTAGCATCCATTCCAGCCGCTCACTGCTTGGTTTAGAGTCTGACTGGCTTCCGCCCTCTGGCTTTTGGAGCGGACCAGTTTTCCTGGCATATGCATTTATTGAACTCTGAAAGGCCAGATCGTCTATGAAGATTAATTCATGATTTCAAAGACGCTTTGAAACTGGCAAAACATTCTGTTATTTCCAAGAGTTATTACAACCGAAATCCTGGCATAGACGAGGAGGTCAGCCTGTAATCTCATTTAGATCTTTTTAAATTTAGAAACTTTACAGTGGGTTAAAAATAGATCACATTTGTGTACTTTTCCTCCTTTCATCTCCACTGCAAAGGCGGTTTGGTAATTTTGACTTAGCCTCGATATTAGCCAGAGAAACTCTCGTACTTGTCACCGGGGAGTCTGCTAAGCCAAAATAAAAGTCATTTTCAAATGGATTTGGGGATGATGCTGGTTATATGACTGAGGAGAGTTACTTGTTATCCCACACAGTAAGCTCTAGAATTAAGGGTACAAGACTACCACTAAGATCTGTATGTGGATTTGTGTTAAGTGAAAATGTGAACCAGGAGGGATATTTTCAGTAGTGCTACCCTGGAGGGCTATGTCCTTACCTATTGATCAGAAAAGATCATAATACTTAGGTCAAAGGAAGCTAGAGGGTCAGGCTGTTTATAAGCAAAACTTACATGAAGATTGTACCTGGTTTCAGAAAGGCCAGACATTCTCTTCTGTGATACTCACCAGGGTTAAGGAGGTACCAGCATTTTCAAGTCCAGCAAAGAAAGCGTTACACTTAGGATTACCTCGTCATGGTGACTTTACCTTCATGAACATGCTGAATCCAGTTTTAAGGAGATCAGTGAGGCCTGAAGACATGTGTTCAATGTCAACTGGATCTGGCTTCTCGGGATTAAATATTTCCTCCACGACCTGCTTCAACAATGGTTTATAGGATGCCTGGAAAGACAAAATATTGTGCTGTAAGTAAAAGAGTTTGTTTGGTTTGTCTGGAGAGAAGATAGCTTTATCTGTACCAAATGAAGCAAAACAAGTTTATTTTTGATCCTGAGCAATGGCTATGGTTTTGTGTGTGTGTGAAAAGACAATATAACAACATTGATTTTTTGGGAAAAATGTTTATTCCACTACATTGGCACCATTTTTTGTTTCTCATACTCCCTTCCACAAGCAAACAACTCTTACCAGAGCTATAGTTATAGGATGGCTAATTTTTCAATCTAGATTTAAAGTGACAATTTAACGTATGAAGTATAAGTTCACTTCAGTCGCTCAGTCATGTCCAACTCTTTGCAACCCAAAAGACTGCAGCACGCCAGGCTTCCCTATCGTGTCCAGCACCAACCTTCCCCTGTCCATCACCAACTCCCAGAGCTTGCTCAAACTCATGTTCATCAAGTCAGTGATGCCATCCAACCATCTCATCTCTGTCATCCCCTTCTCCTCCTGCCTTCAATCTTTTCCAGCATTCAGATCTTTTCTAATGAGCCAGCTCTTTGCATCAGGTAGCCAGTGTATTGGAACTGCAGCATCAGCATCAGTCCTTCCAATGAATATTCAGGTTTGATTTCCTTTAGGATTGACTGGTTTGATCTCCTTGCAGTCCAAGGGACTCTCAAGAGTCTTCTCCAATGCCACAGTTCAAAAGCATCAATTCTTTGGCACTCAGCTTTCTTTATGGTCCAATTCTCACATCCATACATGACTACTGGAAAAACCATAGGTTTGACTAGATGGACATTTTCTGGCAAAGTAATGTCTCTGCTTTTTAACATGCTGTCTAGGTTGGTCATAGCTTTTTTCCCAAGGAAAAAGTGTCTTTTAATTTCATAGCTGCAGTCACCATCTGCAGTGATTTTGGAGCCCCCAAAATAAAGTCTCTCACTGTTTCCATTGTTTCCCCATCTTTTTGCCATGAAGAGATGGGACTGGTTGCCATGATCTTCGTTTTTTGAATGTTGAGTTTTAAGCCAGGTTTTTCACTCTCCTCTTTCACTTTCATAAGAGGCTCTTTAGTTTCTCTTCATTTTCTGCCATAAGGGTGGTGTAATTTGCCTATCTGAGGTTATTGAGATTTCTCCCAGCAATTTGGTTCCAGCTTGTGCTTCTTCCAGTCCAGCGTTTCTCATGATGTACTCTGCATAGAAGTTAAATAAGCAGGGTGACAATATACAGCCTTGACGTACTCCTTTTCCTATTTGGAACCAGTCTGATGTTCCATGTCCAGTGCTAACTGTTGCTTCTTGACCTGCATAGATTTCTCAGGAGACAGGTAAGGTGGTTTGGGATTCCCATCTCTTGAAAAATTTTCCACAGTTTGTTGTGATCCACAGTCAAAGGCTTTAGCATAGTCAATGAAGCAGAAGTAGACGTTTCTCTGGAACTCTCTTGCGTTCTCTATGATCCAACAAATGTTGGCAATTTGATCTCTGGCTACCCTGCCTTTTCTAAAAACCAGCTTGAATATCTGGAGGTTCTTGGTTCACGTACTGTTGAAACCTAGCTTGGAGAATTTTGAGCATTACTTTGCCAGCGTGTGAGATGAGTACAGTTATTCAGCATTCTGAACATTCTTTGGCATTGCCTTTCTTTGGGATTAGAATGAAAACTGACCTTTTCCAGTCCTGTGGCCACTGCTGAGTTTTCCAAATTTGCTGGCATATTGAGTGTGGCACTTTCACAGCATCATCTTTTAGAATTTGAAATAGCTCAGCTGGAATTCCATCACTTCCACTAGCTTTGTTCGTAGAGATGCTTCCTAAGGCCCACTTGACTTCACATTCCAGGATGTCTGGCTCTAGGTGAGTTGTCCCACCATCATGGTTATCTGGGTCATGAAGATCTTTTCTGTATAGTTCTCCTGTGAATTCTTGCCACCTCTTCCTAATATCTTCTGCTTCTGTTAGGTACATACTGTTTCTGTCCTTTATTTTACCCATCTTTGCATGAAATGTTCCCTTGGTATCTTTAATTTTCTTGAAGACATCTCTAGTCTTTCCCATTCTATTATTTCCCTCTGTTTCTTTGCATTGATCATTTAGGAAGGCTTTCTTATCTCTCCTTGCTATTGTTTGGAACTCTCCATTCAGATGGATATATGTTTCCTTTTCTCTCTTTCCTTTTGCTTCCCTTTTTTTCTCAGCTATCTGTAAGCCCTCCTCAGACAACCATTTTCCCTTTTTGCATTTCTTTTTCTTGGGGACGGTTTCGATCACTGCCTCCTATACAGTGTTAGGAACCTCTGTCCATAGTTCTTCAGGCACTCTGTCTATCAGATATAATCCTTTGAATCTATCTGTCACTTCCACTATATAATCAAAAGGGATTAGATTTAGGTCATACCTGAATGGTCTAGAGGTTTTCCCTACTTTCTTCAATTTAAGTCTGAATTTGGCAATAAGGAGTTCATGATCTGAGCCACAGTCAGCTCCCGGTCTTGTTTTCGCTGACTGTATAGAACTTCTCCATCTTCAACTGCAAAGAATATAATCAATCTGACTTTGGTGTTGATCATCTGGTGAAGTCCATGTGTAGAGTCATCTCTTGTGTTGTTGGGAGAGGGTGTTTATTATGACTGGTGCATTCTCTTGGCAAAACTCTGTTAGCCTTTGCCCTGTTTCATTTTGTACTCCAAGGCCAAACTTGCCTGTTACTCCAGGTATCCCTTGACTTCCTATTTTTGCATTCCAGTTCCGTATGATGAAAAGGACACCTTTTTTTGATGTTAGTTCTAGAAGGTCTTGTAGGTCTTCATAGAACTGTTCAACTTCAGCTTCTTTGGCATTAGTGGTTGGGGCATAGACTTGGATTACTGTGATATTGAATGGTTTGCCTTGGAAATGAACAGAGATCATTTTTTTGTTTTTTGAGACTGCACCCAAATATTGCATTTTGGACTCTCTTGTTGATACTGAGAGCTACTCCATTTCTTCTAAGGGATTCTTATAGTAGTTATAATGGTCATCTGAATTAAATTCACCCATTCTGGTCCATTTTAGCTTACTGATTCCTAAAATGCCGACATTCATTCTTGCCATCTCCTGTTTGACCACTTCCAATTTACCTTGATTTATGGACTTCACATTCCAGGTTTCTACGCTTCGGACTTTACTTCCATCACCAGTCACATCCACAGCCGGATGCTGTTTTCGCTTTGATTCAGCCCCTTAATTCTTTCTGGAGCTATTTCTCCACTCTTCTCTAGCAGCATATTGGGCACCTACTGATGTGGGGAGCTCATCTTTCAGTGTCATATCCTTTTGCTTTTTCACACTCTTCATGGGGTTCTCAAGGCAAAGATACTGAAGTGGTTTGCCATTCCCTTCAGCATGAAGTATGCTGAAAAGCAAAATACTGTCAACTTAGATAGACATGAAGATGCTCTCAGGTCTTTCCTAAACATCCTTAGAATTATGCTCCCTTCCTTTAGGATCCCAAATGTTTTCTTACAATGTACTGTCACTAACCAAGCCGAAAGCAATCTCTTTTTTCTAGAGAAGTCAACTCCAAGTACAACTTGCCCAGAAAAAGAAGCCAAGTTACCCCAAAGAAATCTGACCAAGGTCGGGACTTAGAGAAAGGATGCCATGTGAACAATAAGAATTTCAGTAGGGGACTTCCCTGGACACTCCCAACGCAGGGGGCCTGGGTTCAATCCCTGATCACGGAACTAGATCCCACATGCTGCAACTAAAGAGTCTACATGTCACAACTAAGACCTGGCACAGTTAAATAAATGAATACATTAAAAAAAAAGGAATTTCAGTAGAATTAAGTTGATGTGAATTTACAACACCTACAGTTTGGTAAATGGTGCTACATCTATCCAGGTTTTGGTAATATTTGGAGGCAGCTGCCTCTGACCAATGTGTATTCTAAGCAAATTCCCTTCCTCCTTTCCTTGGGTCTCCTTACTACCTCTCTCTCTTGGGTCTCCTACTCCTCTCTCCTTCCCTTCCCATCAGCTGGACTGCTTTACTCCCAGTCGTGTTGTTGCCTTTGCTGCTCCAGTTCTGTATGGCACCCCAGTGAAACCATGAAGGGTGAAGGAAGAGGAGTGTCTACCCTCAAAGCACTCTACTGTATCTATCACAGACTCAGGAAAGCCAGCGCTGCAGAGATGTGGTGAACTGTGTCTCCTCTTTGTACTGGCCAGATCTGTGACCGACCTTTAGCCAGTGTTGAGGACATCTGGGGTGCTGACTTCATCTCTGGCCTCGTCCTGCTTTCCCTACAGTCATGTTTTACTCTTAGTTTCCCCTTATTCCAACTTTCTTACTTGAAATATCTTAGAAGTAAATCAGGGTATAAATCATCACAATCCTAAATAATCAGTTAGCTAGAAGGCAACTAGTGCATTTAACAGGGATAAGAGGTAGGGAGAAATAACAACTGTTGAATTGAAGCTGCAGCTTTCCTCTGTTTATTAATCAAACAGACCATGGCATGCCCAGAGATCTCATAGGCAGATGCTCATGAAAGGGAGAGCACTGTGCAGAGACAGGGAATTTTATAAACAAACAAAACTACAAGTCAACCTCCTCATTATAAAGCTATAACACCAAGTTAGATTTTTAAAATTTATCATACAGGCAAAAACGCAGAGGTTTGAAAATACACTCTTTTGATGAGGTCACAGGAAACAGACATGCTCATATACTGCTGGTGGGAGTGTAAATTGTTACAATCAGCAGAGAGTAGTCTGGAGATACCTATCAAAGTTATCAACACATCTGACCTAGCAACCCCACATCTAAAACTTAATCCTACAAATATGCTACTGTATGCAAATGAGATCTATAAAAGTCTATTTGTTACAGAAAGGATTGGAAACTCATGTGCCCATCAGTAGGGAGCTGTTTAATAAATGGAATCCATCTCCATGAAGGAATGCTGTGGAAGTTTAGAGGGGAACTCTGTGTTGATAGGAAAAAGCAAGGTGAGAATAAACTGTGAGTGGAGAAAGCAAGATGAGGAACAGTGTGAATAATGGGCGTTTGTGTAAAATGTGCCAAAGGGAATATGAAAGTTTGCACTTGCTGAAACATGCGAAAAATAAACTCAGGTGTGATATACAGAACCACCATAAGCAGTGATCATGAAGTGGGGGACCGGACAAGAGAGAAAGGTGGGAGGAAGTCTTTTCACTGTATTCCTTCTTTACTAAAACACTACCACACACACACACATCTACACCCACACATACTCCCACAGATCAAGAACCATCTTTTTTTCCTCACTTGTTAAAAATTAATAAGTTATTTATGTCTGGAAGAGGTTGGAATAAAGCACACGAAAATGTAAACGAGGGCTAATGCTAGGTTCTGCAAGGAGGGGACTCTATTTTCTTCTTTTTCCAAAACTTCAGAAATTAACAGGTATATTGCTGGAATTGAAACAATCCAATATGTATCTTCAATGTTAAAAAAAAAAAAAGTTCACAGAATGGCCTCTGAATTTCCCAAACCCTCCTCCCCAAGTAAACTGTCTTGAGAAATTTCCTACCATCTCAGCCTTTCTGGATATTTAATCTCTTAAACTTTAATCTCTCTAAACTGCTCTCCACGGAGAAGTCCTTTGGCCAATACTCTGCTAACTTATCAAATATTCATCAACTGCTTCCTTAGAAATAGAACCAGTTTTTGGCCAGGCACATGATCAATTGGCTGAAAGACTTCATTCTGCAGCCTTTCTTGCTGCTGAGTCTGGAAGTTTTGGAGAATGATATACAAGAAGAAAGGGAGTGGGTCTTCTAGAAGCTTTCCTCCCCTTTCTCTTTTCTGCTGCCTGGAATATGAAAGTGATGGCGGCGGCCCCCGCAGCCACTGTGGAACACTGAACCATTTCTTGGAGATGCTAGAGCAGAGGGCTGGAAGAAATCTGGGTCAGTGGAGACTCATGGCATTACTATAGCACAGATGGACTGAATCAGAACCTACATATGTGACAAGACAAAACCTTGCATGTTTAAGCCATTGTGTTTCAGATCTCTGCTACTTGCAGCTTAATAAAATTCTGTTACACAGCACAAATAGAAGATAAATAAAAAGCCCACTTTTCTTTCCCGGAGCTTATAGTTATTTCTTTTAATTATTCTACATATAGTTATACAGACTAACATTGGGCAGAACCAGAGAGACACACATAGGCTGTCACATTTAAGAGAGAAGGGAGTATATCCCTCAACCTACAAAAACCAAAAGAAGGCTGTTGCTCACCATAGGATGCACCTTCAGTAAGTAGGATGAGTAGTGACTCCAAGAAGAGCTCAGGCATAGGAAAAAGGCCATCCTGTTGTCCAGCAAAAACATTATGTCGGGGCCCCCTCTGTGCAAGGCACAGGGTACCAGGGTGACAGGACTGTGCTCAGGGCCCCAGAAGCCCCTGTGTTGACTGGAGACAGGGAAACAAGGAAGCGTGGAAGCTTAGACATCCCCTTTCTCCCTTGCTCTACTTTCAGCTCAGCCCTGGGGAATGCAGCTCCAGGGAGAAAGGCCCTTTGAGTCAGCCTCCCCTTGAGGGTGAGCAGAGATTTGGAAGTGCTATTCCCTTAACACCTTCATTCTTGGGACTTTGTGATCATGGAATGTTACTGGGCAGGGCTGTAAACACGTTTTATTATTTTTTAAGATATGTAGATAACATTTATTGAGATTGAGAAAAGCAGCCACAAATTAAGTACGGAAAAGTCACAGATAACAGGCACATCACATAATCCAGAGAAATAGTCAAAGTGCTTTTCTTAATGAACTGCCTCTCATAATTCTGTAATACTCATTTTTTCTCGACTGAACTCTCTCCTATGACATTCACATGACAGTCTCACATGAGAGCAATTTTAAAAAATAATTTATTTTTAATTTTGGCTGTGTTGGGCCTTCACTGTTGCATGGGCTTTTCTAGCTGCAGGGAGGTGGGGCTGCTCGCCAGATGTGCTGCTTGGGCTTCTCACTGCAGTGGCTTCCCTTGCTGCACGGCATGGGCTCTAGGGCACGCGGACGTCAGTAGTTGTGGCTCCCAGTCTCTAGAGAGCAGGCTCAACAGTTACGGCACATGGGCTTAGCTGCTCCGCAGCATGTGGGGTCTTCCCAGCCCAGGGATCAAACTCATGTTCCCTGCACTGGCAGGTTGATTCTCTACCGCTGAGCCACCAGGGATGCCCCAGTTCAGTTCAGGTCAGACGCTCAGTCGTGTCTGATTCTTTGCGACCCCATGGACTGCAGCACGCCAGGCCTCCCTGTTTATCACCAACTCCCGGAGTTCACTCAAACTCATGTCCAGTGATGCCATCCAGCCATCTCATCCTCTGTCGTCCCCTTCTTCTCCCGCCTTCAATCTGTCCCAGCATCAGGGTCTGTTCCAAGGAGTCAGTTGTTCACATTAGGTGGCCAAAGTATTGGAGTTTCAGCTTTAGCATCAGTCCTTCCAATGAACACTCAGGACTGGTCTCCTTTAGGGTGGACTGGTTGGATCTCCTTGCAGTCCAAGGGACTCTCAAGAGTCTTCTCCAACACCACAGTTCAAAAGCATCAATTCTTTGGTGCTCAGCTTTCTTTATGGTCCAACTCTGGGGGTGGGGAGGGAAGCCCCATGATCGCAATTTTGAAATATCATTTTTTATAATGAGATGTGATGGTTATTAAGCTGTTGTCTCTCAAGCCCAACTCTCTTCCATGCTCAGTTCTGGGAGGCTGGCCTGCCAACCATATTTGTGCTTTGCCGTCTAGATCTGTTCGAGTCTGCCCACAGGAGCCCAGGAAGGACACTGGAAGGCAGGGAACGCAAGCAGGAACCTGCTCCTCTCTGTCATTTCTGTTAGCATCACCCCAGCAATGGTTCCTTACCACTTGCAGCTGTCCCTTCTCTGGCCTTTAAAATCATAGAATCCAATACATTACCTTTCTTGTTTAAACTTTCAGCTTTTTTCTTTTTTCTATTTTCACTGGTAACAAAAACTCATTAAATGATATAAGAATGGTTAATTTAAAGATACATGCACCCTCAGCACTATTTACAATAGCCAGGACATGGAAACAACCTAAATGTCCATTGACAGAGGAATGGATAAAGAAGGTGTGGTGTACACACACACACACACACACACACACACACACACACACACACAGAGTATTACTCAGCCATAAGAAAGAATAAGGCGATGTGGTGTACACACACACACACGAGTATTACTCAGCCATAAGAAAGAATAAGGCGATGTGGCGTACACACACATACACACATACACACAGAGAATATTGCTCAGCCACAGGAGAGAATAAGGCTATTTACAGCAACATGGATGGACCTAAAGATTATCATACGAAGTGAAGGAAGCCAGAGAAAGATAAATAGATATCACTTATATGTGGAATCTAAAAAAATGATACAAATGAACTTATTTACAAAACAGAAATAGACCCACAGACATGGAAAACAAACTTATGGTTATCAAAAGGGAAAGGGGCAGGGAGGGATAAATTAAAAGGTTGTGATTAACATATACACACTATTATACATAAAACAGATAATCAACAAGGACCTATTATATAACACAGGGAACTATACCTGATATTTTGTAATAACCTATAAGGGAAAATAATGTGAAAAAGAATATATATACATATAACTGAATCACTGTACTATATACCTGAACTAACAATATTGCAAACAACTCTACTTCAATTAAAAAAAAAAGAGAGAGAGAGAGAATTTACAGTGATTTACGATCCAGTGATTAGGACTTGATGCTTCTACTGCAGGGGCCCAAGTTCAATCCCTGGTCAGGGAACTGAGATCCCGCAGGCTGTGCAGCACAGTCAAGAAAAAAAAAAGATGTTTTGCCACTTAAATATTATATAAAAAAGATTTCTAAATTCTTCTTTAAAACAACTAAGCACAGAACAACTAAATAACATTGTTCATTTAAAGAGCTCGATTTAGGAAAAGACTTTTTCAGGTTCAAAGCAATACTTGTCTCATGATTCGTTAGCAAACACATTTCTTAGTTTCCCCAATCAGGGTTTTAATCATGAGAACTTTTGGCTTCTTCCTTACTCAGTTTGGATTTTTTTCTGCCCCAAATCATGTCACTGAAATCTGACTAGAATGAATGGCTTTGGCAGTAGCTTCTTCTTTTTTTATATTTCAAGACTTTGAGTCTTTTTTTTTTCCTGTGCTGGGTATTCTTTGCTGTGCAGGCTTTTCTCTAGTTGTGGTGAGCGGGGGCTGCTCTCTAGGGTCTGTGTGGGGGCTTCGCATTGCAGTGGCTTCTTTTGCTGAGGGGCACAGGCTCAGTAGGTGTGGCGTGTGGGCTTAGTTGCTCCTCGGCATGTAGGAGCTTCCTGGACCAGGGATCAAACCTGTCTACTGCCTTGGTGGGTGGATTCTTTAACACTGAGCCCCCAGGGAAGCCCTGGCAGTAGCTTCCTAGATGAGACTCCCCTAACTATTATGGACTTTTCTGTTCAGCCAGAAGCTACTTACTTCTCAGCAAAGGCCCATAGAAGGGGGTGATGGGAAGACAGATGTCTTTCCCTAGGGCCCTGTTCAGTTTCCTCATGTGTTCGAGAGGAACAGAGGGGAGATCAGTTGCGTAGTTTGACTTCATGAGATGTTAACGAGAATAATTTAATTTTCCTAATCACTGGCAGTTCATCTTTCAGGGGGGAAGGAGAGGGATTAAAAACAGACGAATTCATCCCTATTTCTTGCTTCTACCACATTCAGTGTGTCCCGGCAGTAGGGGGTCTATGCTCTGCACAATCATTCAGACAGACATCCGTGTTCCTGCTGTTGAGCAGCCCCTGCCACCCCCTAGGGCTCTGGAATCCCACATGGAAGCCTTTGCATCTCATCAACTGAGGATGAAAGAGAGACAGTGTGGAGGATTTCCAGAGAGATTTTTATGGGCTGAAGGTGATCTGTTTCATGTCTACCCATTGTTCATTGGTCAGAATTAATCACAAACCTACATCTACCTGCAACGGAACTTGGAAAATGTGGTCTAATCGTGCCAGAAGGAAACAGAAATAGAGTTTGGGGAACCCACATACACTGTGTCTGTCTCTACCACAGACACACCACAAAGTCTGAATTGAAATATTAGTTATTTCCTTAATAACTGGCAGGTTGCTTGTGGTAGGCAAAGGATTATTAAACCTCTTTTCCCTTCTGCATAAGAATTTGACCTTTGGTTAACTTTTGAGCTCTGTTTCCCTGGAAACCTGATAAGGGAAGAATGTCAAACTCTAGCCAAGCAAGATTGCTTACGATAAAAATGACCCCCACTTAGTAAATTGCATTAGATGGGGAGAACTATAAATACTGGACAGAAAGTCAGGGCTTTGGGCTTCTCTGAGTACAATGACTCTTGTATAATTGGCATGCCCCTTGGAGGAATGCTAGGATCATGTCTGTGGAGCTGGTTCAGAGAAAGTGGCTCCTATAGGATATGAGAGTTTTAAGCCAGGAGACTCCTGCCCCCACCCTTCCTTCCTTGTGAGTCTAGTTCTTTCACCCCTCAGCTATCATTTTGGGACCAAACCAAACAGCTCCTGGGTAGCTGCATGGACTGCTTCATGGATGGTCACAACGGTTACTCCAGAGGAGAAAAATGCCCGCCGCTGCCTATGGGTGAGCTATGTTCCTATCCTGGGCAGACTGGTGCCAGTGGGGCTATGACCCCAGAGATGACTCAAGCAGTAGGCACAGAATGCATGATGCCTAGGGCCCATGAGACTGCTAGCAATCCATGTATTAATTTCTTTTAAAATCAGAAGAAAATTATGAACTTTTAGGTGAAAGATAATGTTTTGATATATAATATAAATAGATTTGTCTCTGTACCAATGTAACTGTATAATTACATGTACACGATTGAACATATGCAAATATAAGAATATTCATATAAATACATGAATTATATACTCAACATATATATTCAAATGAATATATTTATAAATTTTATTACATTATACTTTAGTCTTAGTGTTAGTCACTCAGTTGTGTCTGACTCTTTGTGACCCATGGACTGCAGCCCGCCAGACTCCTCTGTCCAAGGGATTTCTCCAGGCAAGAATACTGGAGTGTCACGTCCTTCTCCAGGGGATCTTCCCAATCCAGGGATTGAAGCTGCAGATTCTTTACCATCTGAGCCACCAGGGAAGCCCCATATAATACTTAATAAATATTTATTCACTTATATATATATATATATATTAATATAGGAAGAGAGCCATGAAGGCAAACATGCTTAGGGCCGTGGAGATCACAACGTGGCCCTGTATGACAGTCTCATGAGGCTAGCTTGAAGGTTTGGCAGAACCTAACGAGACCTCCATGGGTGTTACACATGAAATAGATGAGGTTTCAAAACAAATAGAAACACTCTTTTTGTCATTAAATGGTCAGTATCTGTTCCAGAACAAACTGGACTTTTAATATCCCATAGTTAATCAGAATATGAAAAATAAAATACTTGTTTCTATGTCTTTGGTTCCTTTCCATGGTGGAGATAACGTATGATTCAGTCCAGAAGGTTCTTACTGACCTGATTCCAACCCTTGAAGAAAGGTTCTGAGCACAGCAACAGTTTCTGACATTACACATAAGTCAGAGACAATTCTGAAAAACCAACTCCAACATCTTCTTAAATTTGGCTACATGAAGATGGCCAAGGAGATCAGTTTCCAAGAAAACTGTTGATGCCACAACCATATCCTTTCTGTCGTGCTGCTGACCCCAGCTTTTGCTGGTTGGCACTGGTGCAGCCGGGGCCCCTCTTAGTCCTCCTGGTGCAAATGCTTCTTTTCTGCAAAACTGACTCTAAACAACCAACTTCCCAGGAGAACTAGACTTGTACAGAGGATATTTACTTTGTTTCAATCCAAGATCGAACAGAAAAAACTTTTGTTCAAAACTGGTCTTGGCTTTGGGCTTTGACTACTCCATGGCTTATTTAATCTTTTGCTATATACTATGACTGATTTTTTTCCTCCTTTCATCTTCTTAAGGATAATGATTTGTTCTGGAGATTAAAAAGTGGTTTATTCATCTATCTGTTCGTCCATCCATTCATCCATCCATCCATCCCTCAAACCACAAGCAGATGACTTTTAAAAAGTTTTCAGTCTAGTCCCTTTAACTTCAATATAAGGAAATCAAAGCCCAAAGCTATTAATCAACTTGCTTGAATTCACACACAGGCAGTTAGAAGTTAGGCTGCAGGAGAGAGTCAAGCTCCCTGGCCCCAGTGTACGCTATGCTTTGAAAGCACGTAGATGCTTTCAAAAAGGATGTCAGCAGGTCTGGAGTTAGGTAGATAGAATCAGGAGGAAGAACAGAGCTTAGCACTTGGAAAAGGACAGCTGGTGGCCAGGGCTGGGGATTGCTGATGACGAGACTGGGCCTACAGACTGTTCAGAGGCCCTATTTCACCAGGCACAAGATGAATTGAGCCTCCTTGGGCCCTGCAGGTTCTAAAGGCTCTTTTTCAACATGCCAGAGGCACAGAAGATGGTACCCATCTGTGGAACATTTCCTCCAACACAGCACAGCACTTTGAGAGCTTTGCCAAAGCCAGTCAAGCAAGAATCGTACAGTATTTTGTCTGAAAGGGCTCATAAGCTCCTTGCCCTGAGTCATCTGAGGAACATCAAACGCTGACATTCAGAAAGAGGGTTAAGCCTCCCATTAAACTGGAACATTTGTAGTAAGAAACGAAAGCAGAAGAAGGCTTGCTATAAAGGCAAAACCGGGACTTAGGTTTCTGGTCAACAGAGTCTAAGGACAAACATGACTTTTCCAAACAACGGGGTATGAGTACTAAATTCTGACCATATGTCACAGCTAACGGGAAAGTCAACTTGAGAATGACCCCCTTTCTGTGTAGCCCATCTCCTAATAAAGGAATCAATGAAACGCTACAAAAGAGGACAAAGAAAAGGTCTATTTCGTCCTTTACAACAACGGTTACAGCCAGTACTTACATAACACTGTCTGTGCTGGCTTGTGTCCTGAAAAACCTTATATGTATCAACTCACCTAATCATCAGAGCACTTTTATGAAGGAGCTAATAAAAGTAGCTAAGAGGAACTAAGCTCAGAGAGGTAAAGTAATTTGCCTAAGGTCACACAGTTAGTAAGGAGCAGAGCTGGGTTATGAACCCAAAGGCTGATGTTAACCTACATGCTAACCTCTCTCTCACTTAGAATTAAGAACGTAAGAAATACCCTTCTGAATTAGACCCATAGTCCAGGATCTATCCACCTACCCCTTTATCCTCAGCTGGCAAGCACTGAGCTAGGCTCTGTATTTATCAGGATGAGCAAACACAGAAGCTGTCTCCAGCTTTGCTGGCATGTTCTTCAAGCCAAGAGATTCAATGGCAGCCTTGTGGTGGCACCATGCCCACTCCCCTGGCTGCGGCAGAGGTACTGGTTCTCTTGGAACCAAGTGTGTGGTGATGTTCGGGGCTCATTTCTACATACCTGGTCTAGATCCCACTCCTCCAGCTCTTTCAGATACTACAGGTACTTAATTCCTTATATGAAATCACATTTTCTTGAAAATGATGAGACCGGTGTCTGCTTTCTACATCTGAGCTGTGACCAAAACATTTATCTAAAGGATAAAGGTTAAATAAGAAGTGCCGCTAGCTAACAGAGTAAAGAGGAGTGGCTCTCAGAGTCAATTCATTGTCATCAGAGCAGGAGAAAGGTACTCTGGGAGGGCTGAGTAGGGCCCCAAGATCCAGGGGAGAGAGCCCAGATACACAGCACTGGTCAGAGCTGAGGCAGGGATCCCTCGCCAGACCAGGTCTATGTCTTTCCTGAGTGCCCCAGGAAGCCCAGGACATCCAAACTAAATGATGTGTCGAAACAGCATGGAGCTAGAGAGAAAGCACTAATTTTTCCTAGAGCTGAGGACCAAACTGGGAGAAGAGATGGACAGAAAGTTGCCTAGCCAAGATCCATCTTCAAAGCCAGATGGAGCTGGACTCTGCTTCTAGTCTGGACACCTGTTATTTTCTATCTGTATATATTTTTGTCCCAACGACTCTTCCAATATATGATAAAAATATATGTAGTGCATTCAGGATGTACCCCAAAACATTTCCCAGGCATCCATTATGTGCATGATATCACTATAGCAGGGAAACTATGGCAGTAGACGCACCAGATCAAATCCCTGTCCTCACAGGGCTTACACCTGTGACTTAGTATTTCTTTACCTCCAAAAGACATTGAAAAGCCTAAACAGGTAAAAATTATCTGTAATCCCATCAAAAATTCTTTCTCTACATATATAAAGCAAGAAGCCAGAGTTCCTCCTTGTCCATTTGATCCTTCCTATTCCCCATAAGTGACCATTATACATTTTTCCTAAAATTTTAAATACTTATTAAGTATATATACCCACATACTCTTTATTTTATTGTTTTTTAAAAGAAAATTAAGATAACACTTTACAGAATAATCTACAACACTTTTCACCCAATAGACCACAAACCACTATTTGAGTTCTCCAAGTAGAACCTAAGGATCCAAACACAGTCATTGCTGAGTATGTATAGATCTCACATTTTGGTTGCGTAGCACTTCACTTGGTGTCTGGATTAATATTATTTAATCCCCTCAAGATACACATATACTGTCTGCCTTGCCCCCACTTCCACTCATGGACCTTTAGGAGTTTTGCTGAATGAGTTGATAATATTACTGATTCACTATACAGGAAGTGTATGCAACAAGGGAGAGTTCATTTTCCAAAGGCGACGGCTGCTCAGACAGGGTTCTGAGGTCTGGAGAAATGACTGAGTTGGTGGCAGGGAGATAAAGTCTAGGAAACTGATTATTGTCTTTGTCATGCTCAAGATTTATAGATAACATGTTTATGTGAAGTTGGCCAAATCAGCCACCACGATGATCAAAAAAAAACTGAAAAGACCTTAGTAATTTAGTGGTTACTTTCCCATTGTTAATGACAGCAGCCACTTGCCTCTCAACAGTCTTTGAAGATGCAAATTTCATCATGCATCTTCAGTTCCATCACATCTTGTAGAACCAGTCTACACTGCCATATTTAATACTGGTAATTTTTTAAATGACAAAACTACAACTGATCAATTATCTGAGTGATTTTATCAGTATTTTTTTAGATCATTGAACAAAGGATGGGAACTTATATTACTAAGTTGACTGCCAGTTTCTAAGGTCTTCGGTATCTTGGTGGGTGACTTCAGGTACCCACAGCACCATCAGTTAGTATTTCTAGAACCTCCATGAGAACCATGGTGCAGTGCCTGGAAGCTTTGTGTTGGCAGCAAACACGGGGTCAGGTCCTGGCCACCTGTGTGCCTGTGGCAAGTCACTGCGGCCTTCCTAGGTCTCTGATAATAATACCTCTCTGGCCTACTTGCGTGAGGATCAAAGGGGAACCAAATGCAGGGACTCTTCAAGTATCAGCAACTACATGAATAAATGGGAGGAAGAACCTGCATGTCGCTAGGTGATAGTGGGTAACCTTAGCTCCTGTCTACATGCCCACCTTGGAGAGTCAGCACCCTGAAGCTGAACCCCTCACTGGATCATAGTCCCCACTAACGGCTCATTCAACTCTCCATGAAAGCCTTAGCAAATAGAGTGAATTCTGTAGACTATTTCATAGGAAGATCGGAGAGAATATTCTTTCATCCACTCCACACCAAAACCTAATGAGCTTTCCTGTCAGAAACATTTATTCTTCCTTGAAAGCTCATCTTTGGCCACCAGCAACCTGATCGCTTTCCTTCTTGTCTAACAGAGACTACCCAGCCTCGATGGCTCTAGTCTTTCTTTACCCTTTATCTTCCCTTTGGGTCCTTCTGTGCCTCACTCTACCACCCCCCCTCCTTCCCTTTGCCATCAAGGTGTGGTACAGTAATTACCCCATTCATCTTGGATTTTCTTACCATTTTCCGACTCCCTGCTCAAAACATCCTTGTAAGGTTCTCCTACTCTCCTTATAAAGTGGTGAAAGTCGCTCAGTCGTGTCTGACTCTTTGTGACCCCATGGACTATACAGTCCATGGAATTCTCCAGGCCAGAATACTGGAGTGGGTATCCTTTCCCTTCTTCATGGGATCTTCCCAACCCAGGGATCGAACCCAGGTCTCCCGCATTGCACGCAGATTCCTTACCAGCTGAGCCACAAGGCAAGCCCATAAAGTGATGGGGGCATTTTAAATAACAACTGTTTTTGCTGTCATCAACTTTTATTTTCTTTGCATAATATTACTCGGTAATTCTGTTATTCTTAGGTCCAGAAACCTGGGCCCTGTCTAAAGCCAGCCCCTCATCTAGCACTTACGGACTTGCCTAAGGTGACAGGACAGGTCTGGGCCACTGACAAAGTAGAGCTGACCCCCAGTCCATTGCTCATCTTGCTGCATTAAGCCCGTGGTACAAATGAACTGGGAAGCTTTCAGATTCAGGAGAATCCAGAACTCTGGACTAGAAGAGCCTTAGGTTTCATCTTGAACAAATCCTTCATTTTAAACAGCTTAACATGGAAACTTTGCTTTTAGTCGCTGAATCCTAAAAACACAGCACAGATTAGCCGGTTACTTTAAAACATATGTACTTGCCTGGTGGGTATGATTTCCAGGAACATATACGGACTTGAACTGTTTCATGAGGTTCCGAGCTCCAGCAATATCCCGAAGCGAAGTGAAGAGTTCATCCACAGCACTTTTGGATTTGTGAAATGTCAGGTTAATTGAAGAGTCACAGCCTGAAACAGTCCAGAGATATTTTCTCGGGTGAACAAATCTTTAAACTGAGTTTTAATCATGACAGGCTGAGCTCCATGTAACATAGTTGGGTTCCTCTTTTTTTTTTTTTTAACCCTATTTCCCCCTGGCTGTTCACCAATTGGGCTGTTTCAATCATCCCTGAGCAAGGAAACACACTGAGTATAAATGCCTTTGACAGAAGTAGAACTCAGAATTGCGTGGGATTGCAGCCACTGGTTTCAACCCCTAGACTGTAGAAGGTTCACAAAAAGAAAGCTCCCTAGGGTCTGCTATCCTTAGAAAATAGCTCTGAGAGAAGAGGAGGAGACACAGAGGAAAATACAACAGAGGACTGTGATGCGCCGCTCACACTTGAATCCCACCAGCGGTTTCCATAAAATAGAACAGCCAGAACGAGAAAGCTCATAGAGCTGCTCCAATAACAGAACTTGCTGGGCTGGGCATCTAATGTGCTAACAAAGCATACGGCGTATTTCAAAAGGCAACCATTCAAAGCTGATCAAACACAAAGGGGGCCTTATATGGAGACCGTTCTCGGAAATGG
Organism: Oryx dammah; assembly: GCF_014754425.2. NCBI lineage: Eukaryota > Metazoa > Chordata > Mammalia > Artiodactyla > Bovidae > Oryx > Oryx dammah. Next base: position 67,960,142 of record NW_024070187.1, read on the forward strand.
TTCTATTTCTTTTTGAAACTTATAATAGATGGATTTATCCTCTATCTTGTTAGAAGCCTATTCAGAAGAGGAATGATTATGGTAAGTTAGAAGTTCAAAAAATAGAGAAAGACTTAAGATGAGAATTTTGGGGTGTTGAAATACTGCAGATATAGGAATTCATCAATCCTCATATCACCCTTTTGAGGCAGGAGCTATTCTTTCTATTTTAAGGATAAGAGCGCTGAGATCCGGAGAGATTAAGGAGCACTCCCGCTAGCACGCTGACAATGCTAGGCCCACACTGGCTCAGTCACTGCAGGCCGTGTGAAGGTCTGGAGAGCAGATCTTGTGGCCTCTGTGTCCTTCCTCAAGTATCTGCATGACTGTCTCTGTATCTGTTTCTGTGTCTCTCTTCCTGTCTGAGGGCTTCTTCTGGTTAGAAGCATGGAAGTCAGCACTCAGAAACAACAACACAATTGTTGTTGGGGGGACAGTAACAATTGGGGACAGCTGGAACGATTCTGAATTGCGGACTCCATAGTCTGATGGGGAGGGGGTGGTAGGGCTGAGTCCTAGTTGCCCACAACAGTAACTCACTCATGAATGCCTTCACTACTGAGCTTTTTTTCCCCCCTTGTCTCACTTTCCTACTTCCTGGCCACACTGCCTGGGACATCTTCTCAAATATAGTACGTGCACTCAACCCTTGTCTCAGGAAACCAGAGCTTCCAGGGCGATTTGAACACAGGCAGCCTAGACCTTCCCAGATAGTGTGGTGGTAAAAATCTGCCCACCAGTGCAGGAGATGCTAGAGACACAGGTTCGATTCCTGGATCGGGAAGATGCCCTGGAGTAGGAAATGGCAACCCACTCCAGTGTTCTTGCCTGGGAAATCTCATGGACTAACGAGCCTGGGGGGCTACAGTCCCTGGGGTCACAAAGAGTTGGACATGAGTTAGTGACTAAACATCAAGAACAACAACAGTTTATACAATTTTTCATTTGGTCTCTTTCAAGTTTTTTGAAAAGTGAGGACGATAATGTTCTTCCATTAGGCTGAGAGGGATAAAACCATGTCCTGGATTGGAGAGTACTGAAAACAATAAACCACGTGTGGAAGCTGTGGATTATACATTAGAATTAGATTAAGCAAAGGCTGTGTAATTCCAAAGAGGCAGGTTGACTGTGGAGCAGGTTGTTGATAGAAATGTTTACAAGTAAACTGAACTCAAACCCAACAGAAAAATAAAACTGTCAAAGAAATTGTTGGGAAAAAACTCCTAAATTTATAAATAAACTAAAATTTCCCTGAAAACCAGTTAATATTCTCCACTGTTCAAATCAACTGCACAACGGCAACTTCTTCCAAACCATCATCTTGTTCTGATGTGTCTGTTATCCTCAAAGCAAGTGGTCTACAATGGACATGCTTCTGGGACACCAGGACAAAGGGGTCTCATTTTTATCATCTCTGTGCATTTTCATAATTATATCAATTTCATCAAAAGCAGGGTTTACATTCAGTTACCCAAACCCTATAAAGAAAAGTCATACACACACACACACACACACACACACACACACATGATAAACGTGGATCAAAGAAGACAAATGATGTGCAAAAGCACATCACCATCTCCAGCAAAATGTCCTTCTGATCACAGGCCTGACCTCTTCCATGTACACTGCTTCTTGCCTTTCAGAATACCTCCTTTGTGAATGCAGCTCATTCCAAACTCATGCTGCAACTAATAATAGCTAAAGGAGATGTGGGTGCAAAAGTTATGAAATGGGATGAATTCTTTTTCTGTGTAAAAGCTATAATCACTTAAAGCTCACCTAAATAACCACTTACATCAGGCACTATTCTAAGAAGTTTATAGATATTAGCTCATTTAATCTCCAGAGAAACCCAATGAAGTAAGTACTACTATTATTACTCCCATTTTGCAGATGGGGAAACTGAGCCATGAGAAGTAGCACATGGTCACTCAATGAAAGCAGTAAAGCTATGATGCAAAGCCTATGGTCTAACTCCCAAGACAGTCGTATTAGCCACTCTACTCTACTGTCTTCATATGTGCTTGAGGCCACATACATAATAGATTAGTAAAGCACTTTTTGTTGTTCAGCCACCCAGTTGTGTCTTTTGCGACCCCATGGACTGCAGCACGTCAGGCTTCTCTGTCCTTCACCATCTCTGGAAGCTTGCTCAAACTCATGTCCATTGAGTCGGTGATGCCATCCAACCATCTCATCCTCTGTTGTCCCCTTCTCCTCCTGCCCCCAATCTTTCCCAGCATTAGAAGTGCTTTTAAAATGGAATGAGTGGCAGATGACTTTCTTGGGAAGACGTGGGCCCATCCCTGGGGGTAGATGCTAATAGTGTGGTTTGCAGTTATACCCCTGGCCTGTCTTTTGCATCCATACAAGATGTGGGATCTTGGGATCTCCCAGGACTGCTGCACACCCTCCATCGGATCTCTGTCCTGTAAGGCGCTATATTCAGTTACTTCTTAGAAGCCCCTGACAGCCTGTTCCATTAAGCCAGCTTATGAGATAACGGTGTTTTGTAAGGGAACGCTAAGTGTACAGTTCCAGTCAATTCTCATTTAATCCACTTAGTTTAATAGATAATAAAGCAGAAGCTGATCCTAGCCTTTGGCCAAGCACAATCTGTGTACTTCAGTTGCCTGCTTCTTGATAAGGGAGGCCCCCAACCCCCAGGGCACCCTTGAGTTCGTCTAAAATGGGGTATGACTCATGCCCCTGCAATTCCTTTCTCTGGAGGGCTTGGCAATCTCAGGCAGGGGTCCAGTTACTTCTCCAAGCAACCAAATAGGGCTCCAGTGTCCATGTCTGCCCTCGCCAGGCCCCTCTCACCCGTCTCCACTTACTGAAGTGGCTTTCCTTGGGCAGAGGGAGGAGAGCAGTTTCCATGGCTGTGAGTGCTTCAGGGACCCACAGTTCAGGCAACAACAAAGTTAAAGTGGAGAGCAAGCTGAGTAGCTGAGCGATCCTTTTGGGAGGGCTGAAATGAAGCTGAATCCCTCTCTCCAGTCTGCCTACCCCTTCTGTTTGGTTCTTGCATGGAGCAGATTTTAAACTTTCCAGGGTGTGGGGAACTTTTTTCAAAAGAGCCTGGCTTCCAGACTTTGGGTTTTATTTCTTAGGTATTCAGGGGAAAAAAAGCATCTTGCAACAGGAGACTGCCTTATCCAAAGCTTCAGTCTGGATTAGAGATGTAGCACCTCACCTAAGGTCTTCCAACACACACACACACACACACACACACACACGCACACGTGAACCTTTGTGGCTGGATAAGCTGGGGAGCATGGTTGGAATAGGACTTGAAATGCCTCCTTATTTAGAGATATTACTCTCTTCACAGCTGTAAAGTTCCCTCACATCCGACTAGGAAAAGCTAGGGGCAAAGAATATCATTGGAGCCTGGTCAAGAGGCTCTTTTCTTATCTGGACCCAAATTATCCAAAGATGGCCTCCTCATCCTTCTTCCAGCCCAAGGTTGAGAACGTCAGGCCCATTTTTCCAATTTGCATCCCGCCCTCCCGCCTCTCAGCAAACCCTTGGCAGCAGGGGACCCACCTCTGTGGGATCCCCAGGAAGTTAGAGAAAGGGTTGGCTTGGGAGGGCAAGACTGCCAGAAAGGACAGAGCGCTGGGGAGGTCATGACCTCCCTCATCCATCCGGCTGTCTGACGTTGCCTTTTCTCTCTTTTCAAGCCATTGTTTTAAAGATGGAGTCATTTTTTCATGGCTCTCAATAAAAGGTTGGTAAATGAAAACAAAACCAAACACAATAAAAAACTCAAATAAACCTTAGCGAGTGGTGTCACATCTGAAATCTCTTAGGGAGACTGACTGTGTAAAACCACTCCTATGTAGGGCAGTCCTGGTAATATTTATAGTAGAAGCCCTCCTTTTCAAATGTGCTTGGGACCAGTAGGTGTTAGGAGTCATTTAACATAGGGGAGGGATCATGAAAAATTGATCTCTCTTCCATGCATACACACATGTATGTATACACATAGACATATATGTGTATTTGTGTGTATGTACAGTTTTGTTTAAAATTAAAACATAAACTATGAGCCTATTTGCAGGGCTGCAGTGGAGACACAGACATAAGAGAACAGACGTGTTAGCCCAGGGGGAGAAGGAGAGAGTGGGACGGATTGAGACAGGAGCACTGAAACACATCCGTTACCGTCGTCAAACAGATATTCGGTGGGAATTTGCTGTGCATGCAAGGAGCTCAGCCTGGTGCTCTGTGACAACCTAGAGGGGAGGGAGGGAGGTTCAAGAGGGAGAGGACATGTGTATACTTATGGCTGATTCACGTTTTATAGCACAAACCAACACAACATTTTAAAACAATTATCCTTCAATTACAAATACATTAAAAAAAATGTAAGGGTCTATTTATTCACTAATCTTTCACGAAAAGGCCAAGGTCTTTTCTTTGAGTACTGTCTGCTGATTAGAGTTCTTTTTTCTTCTTTTAAACCATTACATACCAGGTGTAATTTCCAATTTTAGTCCATTAAAAGTGGAACAAGAAGTTGAAGACCCCTGAAGCACAATCTGAAAGCAGAATTCTTCTAGATTTTAATCTTGCTTTTCCCTTCAATCTTCCACAATCACCTAGTTCAGACCTAATTCAAAAGTATGTTTAAAATGACTCCTCTTTAAATGCTTTTCAAAAGCATTCAATTTGGTTTTCACTAAAACAATTTTTTTTGAATTCATATTTTCTCAGAGAACATTTAATTAGAGTTTGCAACTTAATAAAAATTACAATTAGCAGAGGCAGGTTTGGGAACAAACACAACTGGCTCCTGGGAATCACACGCCTAAACCAGGAAGAGCGGATATGCCCAGGCACAGGCAGGCTGCTTCGAGCTCTGCAGGGGTCACAGTTCTGCATGAGTCGTTCTGTTTCACAGATGGATTGGAGGATGTAAGTTATTTGGGTGAATGGGTCATGTGGAGGCTGGTTGAGAACACATGAATTAGATGTACATATTATTTATATTCATTGAATTTATATTATATTGCATATACAATAAATGAAACATATATATACATAACATATTTCTAAGGTCTTATATTTATACTACACAGGCAATGTATTTATGTCATTAATCTAATATTTATATAATGATCTAGTGTGACTTTTAAGTTCTTCTAACATAAAACATCCAAAATCTTGAGTTTTCAGCCTTTAGATCTTACTGGCCTGATTTCTTTCCTTGTAGGATCTTTGATCTACACCACACGGCAGGGGCTCCTCAGCAGGTGCCGACATAAGCATCCTTGGACGAGAGTATTAGTGTGCCTGACCTAACTAAGAAAATCAGGGTCAGAAATACTCAGATGAGGCCACAAAGGGCTGGAGACGGCTCATGGAGACTGGACCACCTTCAGAAGTCCCTTCTACATCTCCCCTCAGGCTCTTAGCCCAGGCTGATCCCATGGCCCCTTGGTGCACTGGATCCTGCTCAGGGTTCTGGAGTCTCCTAGCCTGTGGCCTCTAGTTATTGTTCAAATGACAGAGGAGGGCAGGAGGGGAGGGGTGGGGACAAGCTCCAGGGAAGCCAGGGCTCTACTTGGTTCTCCATTGGTCTCCAACACGGAGTCTTTGTTCATAGAAGAACTCATGAAATATTTCTCATGCAAATAAATGAATGAGGAAAATAGGTGATGGGGAAAAGCTGAGTCAGACCAAACATGCCATAAAGCAACAGCCATGATTCTTGAGGAGCTGATAAAAATATCTCTACAGGAAATTTCAAACAAAGGGCTACCAGATGGGTTTGAGCAAGTGCAGCCTCCACGCATAAGTGGATCATGTCCCAGGAAGGCTACTTTAAAAGAACAACCTCAATTGGCCGCATTTTGTTTCTTTAGCAAGCAAAACTAAACTTACATGGTTTGGGTATACGTGCATATGAGATAAAACTGTTTTAAAAGGAAAGAAAATGATAAATACAAGCTTCAGAAAGTGGTTACCCCTAGGGGAGGGGATGGGTGAATAAGCAACCCTTTGGGAGGGGGTGATGGGTTCATGAGTGTTTCTTATATAAGTATGCTTTATCACATATATATCATATAATCTTTTAAATGTATCCCCTACCATCTTGGGCTTCCCAGGTGGCGCAGTGGTAGAGAATCTGTTTACCAATGCAGGAGACACAAGAGATGTGGGTTCGATCCCTGGGTTGGGAAGATCCCCTGGAGTAGGAAATGGCAACCCACTCCAATAATCCTTGCTTGGAAAATTCCATGGACAGAAGAACCTGGCAGGCTACAGTCCATGGGGTTGCAAAGAGTTGGACACAATCTTAAAAACTATAATGAAACAAAAAACCAGTCACACTAGTTTCTTAAGCCTCTAGCAAATTCAGCTTTTTTATAACAGTTGGAAAAAGGAAGAAATGACAGCTGAAATGCATTATTATTAGGCAGGTTTGGGATGTGTGGTAGATGTGGAAAGGCTTGTACAATCATGAGAGAATGTCACTGCCCAGAATTCTAGCCCAAGGTCAGAGGCTTCTTGTGAGAAAATCCGTGGTGGGGGAAATCTGAAAGAAGGGACGTTGTTAGGAATATGCTTTGGAACTTGCACCTTTAATGAAGGCAAGGAATAAGGTCAAGCTGTCAGTGAGGCCCAGGGAGCAGAATGGAGACACAGACAAGCAGCCTCGGGATCCTGCACATCTGTGCCGCTTCAGGAAGAACCCAGGAGGCAGCAAGACAGACAATCCTGGATCACTGCACAAATAAGGAGACAGCTTCCGCTATTTCAAAACATTTCCTCCGAGACGCTGCGGAAAAAACCTCTCCAAAGCAGCTTTTTTGACTACCGAAACTATACCCATAGAGTTTCTTTATCCTAAGATTTCATGTGATTGATCAAGGATGGAGTAAGTGTAAAAACTCTTGTGAAACTATATCATATTAAATAGTACAACTTCATATATCAGTTATTGTGTTATCCTATTAAATCAATCCAAATCACCTTAGACAAAGGGATGTTCAGCATTCAGAGAAAGTGAAATACTATGTTTGAGGCTATTGCTTTCAAAAGATAGACAGTGGTTTTTGATCAGTTACCCAATCTCCTATTATTGGGGCTATCACCATGGGAAAAATCAGATTTCTCTCATATCATTTCAACTTTGGGCCCCTTTTCCAGGAACAAAAGCTGGCACCAGTGGAGATGCCCACATAACCACCGAAACCCGCACTCATAAACCTTCCCAGTCCCAAGCAGGCTGGCACACAGGCTGCTAACAGTAATCACGGATACGGTCTCAAACCCCCATCGCATGCTGAGTGCTTCCTAATAGGCTGATTGTTTTTATTCTGGTGAGTTAATTCTATTGATTTACTAACTTGCCACTGACACCCTAAGTCCCCTTTCAAAGCGTGCTGACATTTCTGATGGTTCTGAATAGCTCAACAAGGAGTGCTGGCCTCTCGGAGCCAACCTGAGAGATAACCTGCCTCTGGTTGTTTTCACAAGCTGGCAGGTGGCAGAGCACCTGCGAGCCTCGGAGGCCCTGTGACAATGACTGCTGATGATCTTGTTTTCTAAACTAGGAGAAAGCAAGGCTGTGCTCAGCTGTGCTTAGTCGCTCAGTCACGTCTGACTCTTTGCGACCCATGGACTGCAGCTCCATGAGGACCAGGCTCCTCTGTCCATGGGATTCTCCAGGCAAGAATACTGGAGGGGGTTGCCATGCCCTCCTCCAGGGGATCTTCCCAACCCAGGGAGCGAACCTAGGTCTCCGGCACTGCAGGCAGATTCTTTACCATCTGAGCCACCAGGGAAGCACCGAAGGCGGTGCTGTTACTGTTACTGCTAAGTCGCTTCAGTCGTGTCCGACTCTTCGCGACCCCATGGGCTGCAGCCCGCCAGGCTCCCCCGTCCCTGGGACTCTCCAGGCAGGAGCACTGGAGCGGGCTGCCAGTGCCTTCCCCGGAAGGCTGTGCTACATGCACATCAAGGCAACACCTGAGCACGGCCGTGCGCTGAGCACAGCTGGCAGTTCTTCTGTTAACATTTGCTCGCTTTTCATCTGTTCCTTTTTGGGTGCTACCAAAGCTGACATAACAACAAAGGGAAGAAAACACAGGATAGATACACATTTATGTTGGGGGAAATCTGATCCGCTTACTGTATTTTTCTCTGAACTGAGTAAAGCGTGCCATCGTTTGATTTTCTCCATGAATAGTATTCCCCCAGGGCACAGTTTCAGAACCAGTGAGGCAGTCGGGCATTTCAGAGAGAGGGCCAAGGAAGCCCAGAGGCTCCTCCTGAGACCTGCGGAGGCTGATCCCACCTGTCCTCCAGGAAGTGAGCCTGATGCATCACCACTTGCTACCAGCCCCGTTCCTCTTCACCTCCCACACTCCGTCCCTCCCTGTCCTCCCATGCAGAGATGTGTGTGTAGGGTGTGGGGCGGTTCTGCCTGACACAGTTGCAGCAGAGGCCTAGAGCTCCCCCGAGAAAACCAGCTGGGGACTTCCCTGGCTGTCCAGTGGTTAAGACTTTGTGCCTCCACTGCAGAGGGTACAGGTTCCATCCCGGGCTGGGGAACTAAGATCCTCATGCCACATGTCCAAAAAAAAAGAAAACCACCTGGAAGGCTTCCTGGAGGAGCAGAAGAAGGCAGATATGGAGGACCCCATCAAGATGCACACTTTCTGCTCTATCCTGAATCTTATTCCAGGCCCAGTCTCGCTCCTGGTTTTACAAACAGTACCAAAGGTCCATTGCCCACAAAGGATTCTTAAAAGATAAGGTTGTACTTTATTCTAAAATTCCAATAAAATTTAGAAGGTGGGAGTAATATAGTGTTGCTTCTGGCTATAACGTGTCACTGGGCAAGGCTTTCTTATCCGAGTTCCAGTGAGTAAATCACTCAGGCTTTGGTTTGTCTGCTGATTACACAAACCTGTGCTATAGCTAATTGCTTGTAGAAAAGGATGAAATCAAAAGTCCATATCATGGCACATTTAAAAGCCTTTCAAATGACTGTCTGGCCCTGCCCGGCCCCGTGTTCTCACTGTCAAAGGAGCTTTAAAACAAAATCTAAGTCTTGTCTTTTCTACTATGCTTCTGGAGATCCGGCCTCACTGCGCTTGTTATCATGAGACTTGTAAGTATGGAGGGAAAGTAGTGTCTCTCTATTTATATTTTTGGGAAAGGCTAGGTGGTTACTGATATGGAATCATTTTCTGATCTGAGAAAAAGGAAAGAATGAAAGGGAAGCTTATTGGCCTAAGGTTTCTTTCATCCCTTTTGTTTCTGAAAAGAATGGAAGAGCAAATGGAGTTTATTTTTCTTCTAAGTAGCAGCCAGATCAAATGAGACCCCACCTCACCCTTCCCCCAACACACACAAAAATCACTCTCAGCCTCAATCTAAGGTTCCCCTGCACCTGTTGTTGTAAATCTCCATTGAACCGAGCCAGCATCACTATGCCTGAAATTTAAGCTCCCACTAAATGAGGCCTCTTATCTATCACTTTTCAGTATTTTCTTTCGGAGGCAGCGTGGCTTAATTGTGGGTCAGCCGTTCCTGATGCAGAGATGGGACACAGTCCAGGGAGGCTTGCCAGTGGCCCCTGGCCTGGAGGGGAAGGGGAGAAACACCATCACTGCCCTTGTCTCTTCTGGGGGCAGAAGGAGCCTTGAGGGTGGACCCCAGAAGCAAATGCAGAGAACTCCAGAAAGCGTACAGCCCGAGGCTTGCCTCCTGCAACTCAGAGTTCAGGTCCAGGGGTGGGCTGGGGCGGGGGGAGGTAGGCAGCTGTTCTCCCTGCCTCCCTAACCCTGAGTGCAGAGCCAGGCTTCCTATTTGGGTAGAGCAGGCTGCAGGCTGCTGTCTGTGGGCTTCTAGACACTTTTACCCATCCCAACCCCAGTCCGGTCTCAGGTGGGCTCTCACCCATCAACTCCAACCTCTGATGGAGATGGCTCAGATGAACTGCATGTCTACCAAGTGATTTCAACTCTGTTGACAAAAATGAACTATCACAAAGGCTTAGCGTTCTAGGCTTTCACTTGCTTCTGGGCAGGGACATTCTTAAGCCCACAGCTGTTTTCACAGTTACTCTATGTCCATCACATGTCAGGGAGGGTGAGGAAGGGGGCCATGGGTTCAGAGCTCTTTCCCCAAAAGGCTGGGTAAGGGGAGGGGTGAAATCACCGAGCTCTAGCCAACTCTGGGACCTGAAGGCAGGAATATCACTGCCCAAAAGAACTGTCTGCCATGATGGAAATGTTGTACATCTGTTTTGTCCAATATGGCAGCCACTGCCTATACCTGAGCACTTGAAATGTGACTAGGGGAATCTCAGTTTTAAGTCACATTAAATTTTAATTTAATTGCCACACATGGCTAGTGGCTACTGTATCGGACAGCACAGCTGAAGAATGTAAGCCTAGTGAGGACTAAGACTTTTGTTTTAATTACAGATGTATCTGAATCTCCTAAATAGTGTTTGTGCCTTGTAGATAGTAGGCACTCAATAAACAGCTGTCGAGTGAAATAAACCACGGCCTGTTAAAGGTTGCTACCTATGGAATTATGGGAGACTTTCTACTTGATATACTTCTGTGTCATTCTGACTTTTAAATAAGTATATACATTTTAAGTTTCATTGAGTTAGACAAGGCTGTGGTCCTAGTGTGATTAGGGTTCCTGATGTTCCTGATGTTCAAGCTGGTTTTAGAAAAGGCACAGGAACCAGAGACCAAATTGCCAACATCTGCTGGATCATGGAGAAAGAAGAGAGTTCCAGAAAAACATCTCTTTCTGATTTTATTGACTATGCCAAAGCCTTTGACTGTGTGGATCACAATAAATTGTGGAAAATTCTGAAAGAGATGGGACTACCAGACCACCTGACCTGCCTCTTGAGAAATCTGTATGCAGGAAGAAACAGTTAGAACTGGACATGGAACAACAGACTGGTTCCAAATAGGAAAAGGAGTACGTCAAGGCTGTATATTGTCACCCTGCTTATTTAACTTATACGCAGAGTACATCATGAGAAACGCTGGACTGGAAGAAACATAAGCTGGAATCAAGGTTGCCGGGAGAAATATCAATAACCTCACATATGCAGATGACACCACCCTTATGGCAGAAAGTAAAGAGGAACTAAAAAGCCTCTTGATGAAAGTGAAAGAGGAGAGTGAAAAAGTTGGCTTAAAGCTCAACATTCAGAAAACGAAGATCATGGCATCTGGTCCCATCACTTCATGGGAAATAGATGGGGAAACAGTGGAGACAGTGTCAGACTTTATTTTTTTGGGCTCCAAAATCACTGCAAATGGTGACTGCAGCCATGAAATTAAAAGACGCTTACTCCTTGGAAGAAAAGTTATGACCAACCTAGATAGCATATTAAAAAACAGAGACATTACTTTGCCGACTAAGGTCCATCTAGGCAAGGCTATGGTTTTTCCAGTGGTCATGTATGGATGTGAGAGTTGGACTGTGAAGAAAGCTGAGTGCTGAAGAATTGATGCTTTTAAACTGTGGTGTTGGAGAAGACTCTTGAGAGTCCCTTGGACTGCAAGGAGATCCAACCACTCCATTCTAAAGGAGATCAGCCTTGGGATTTCTTTGGAAGGAATGATGCTAAAGCTGAAACTCCAGTACTTTGGCCACCTCATGAGAAGAGTTGACTCATTGGGAAAGACTCTGATGCTGGGAGGGATTGGGGGCAGGAGGAGAAGGGGACGACAGAAGATGAGATGGCTGGATGGCATCAAGGACTCGATGGATATGAATCTGAGTGAACTCCAGGAGTTGGTGATGGACAAGGAGGCCTGGCGTGCTGCAAATCATGGGGTCGCAAAGAGTCAGACACGACTGAGTGACTGAACTGAACTGATACACTTTAAATTAGCAAAACAATAAAGATATTCTAGTTCCACAGTACAGTGCACACCAATCGCATCCTTTTCTTTTTCCTAACTGCTCTAAGTAGAGCTCCCTTTGGCTGGAGGGGAAGGCTAGCCCCTGAGTGGTGGTGTGTTTATTTTTGGCCACCTGGACCATTTTCTCCCAGATGAACACTTCTGGGTGCCACAATTCCACTTGCCTCTCCTTGCCTCCTTGCTCCTGATTCATAGTAGATATCATACTCTCAATTTCATTTTCTTCCTTCAACAAGGCCTTCATGGCTTCCATTTCCCTAAATGAGGTCAGCAGAAAGTCTGTATTTCTAGTGGGGAAGAAAATCTGACAGAAAGACTGTCCCTGCCATTAAATGTGGGGTCAGGCACACTGTTCTCTGTTATGTACAGGGTCAATTAGAGTCCTGACAACCTTCCTAAGTCAGCACGTGTCTTAGAATAAGACCTCAAGATGCCTCTTCTCCACCCCTGGCGTGGTCTAGGCCATCTGCTTCTCCGTGTCCCCCGAGCACCCACTCGGCCCTCCCCACGAGCCTTGATGAATGCCACCATCTGGCTTCCCGCTGGCGCCCCTCCGGCTCACGCCCGACCTGTTCCTCTTCGCAGTGTGACTCTAGAAACTGACTCAAGACCAGTCCACTCTGCCTCCTTCGGCTCGCAGATGCCAGATCCCTGCTTCCTGAACGTCACTGGCTACCTTCACTCTTGCCACTTCTGGCACTGCCTGCTGCCAAGACTGACTCTGCCTGTTTCTATAAGTCAGCTTGAAGTCAACTCATTGACTGATTCTACGTGATACTGATTCAACTCATTTATTGTTCTATGTGAGTTGACCTGATGTGCTAATATTTACTTATTTTAATATGCATCAGAAAAAAATATAACTGAAAATAGAAAATATTCATTGGCCCTCTCCCCTCAACTCCTCTCGAAGACCACCCTAAGGACTGGTGTGCACTCATGGGTGTGTGATGGATGCTCTTCTTGTGCAATGCCAGGACCACATGCCTTTTCCTAAGAAGCTCATCTGCTTCTCAGAGGCAGGGTCCCCTCGCCCTCCGTCCCCGTCATGGCCCCAGTACCAAGCTGCATGTGGGAAACTGAGAGTCAGCCAACTGTCAGGAGGCGGCTCCCGGGCGCTGGGAGCTGTGCTGATGGTGACCGCTCGGAGCAGGTGCTGTTCTGCTCAGTTTTCACATGAAGGCACAGATGCTGCAATGGGTCCAGAAAGGCTGGCTTAACGACTAAGCAACTCCTTTAAAAAGAAAACAGCCTCGCAGAGTCAGGAGTTCAGGGAGGAAGACATCTCTTCTGCAGTACAGCTCTGCTCTCTCGGGCCTTCTTTATGACCATGCGACCCCAGAATCTGCCTTTGTTCCGACCTGCTTGGTGCCAGTCTAGCCTCATCAGGGGAGTCCCCTTGCTATATATCTGTGATCCAGTCCCACCATCCCTTCCTCCTTGCCCTCAGAGTTCCAGCTGCTCTGGCCTTCTCTTGTTCCCCAGTAGATGTCAAGCTTAGGATCTTTGTACTTTTTTTCTGTCTACCTGTTCTGACTGTTACCATATATATTAGGTATCAGCTTAGGACATCTCCTCAAAGATGCCTTTTGTGGCTCAGATGGTAAAGAATCTGCCTGCAATGCAGAAGACCTGGGTTCAATTCTTGGGTTGGGAAGATCCCCTGGGAAAGGAATGGTAATCAACTTCAGTATTCTTGCCTGGAGAATTCCATGGACAGAGGAGCCTGGTGGGCAACAGTCCATGGGGTTGCAAAGAGTCAGACAAGACTGAGCAACTAACACTTCACTTCTTCACCATCTCAGTTAAGCTGTCTCTCTTAAAGTATAATACTTGGTATGTGCATGCTAAGTTGCCTCAGTCGTGTCTGATTCTTTGTGACCCTATGGACTATAGCCTGCCAGCCTCCTCTGTCCATGGGATTCTCCAGGCAAGGATACTGAAGTGGGTTGCTATTTCCTTCTCCAGGGGATCTTCCAGATTCAGGGATCAAACTCGTGTCTCTTGTCTCCTGCATTGGCAGGTAAGTTCTTTACCACTAGTGCCATCTGGGAAGACCTAAAGTACTTTATCAAAATTTATAAATACATAGAAATGTATTTCCTTTTCTTGTTTTTTTTTTTTTTTTTTTTCCCTCCCTCCCTTCTCTCTTTCTTCCTTCTGTCCCATCATTACATATTTACTGAGCTACTTGCTGGGCACTGAAGACAGTGTCTGCTATCAGAAGCCTACACTTCAGTGAGGGGGAAGAAGACAATATGGAAATAAATAGGTAAGTAAACAAGTCATAATGTGTCCTTAGAGATAAGTGCTCAGAGGAAAAATAGAGGCAGGAGCTGTTTTAGACATGGTAAAGAAGGGCTTCTTGGAGGAGGTGGCATTTTAGCAGAGACCTTTATGGAGTGATGAGGCAAGCACTGGAGACACCTAGGAAAGACCTTTGCAGGAGGTGCAAAGGCCCTGAGGCAGAAAGGGCTTCGGGAGAGCAAGGAGATAGAGCAGCTGAAGTGAGCAGCAAGGGGAGAATGGAGGCAAAGCAAGTGAGAGAAAGGGAAGGTCAGGGAGACAGGCAGAGGCAGGTCATGGCGGGGGACCTTGTATGGAGTCTATGGCAGACGGGGGCAGAAAGAGCACACATGTGGAAGAAGAAGAAGGGAAAGGAACGCACATCCACTGCTGTGCTGATGAGTGGGTTTTAGTGGAATGTGTGAGCCTGGGAGAGAAGCAGGCCATCTGGCAGGGGCTGCTGGCTGGCCGTAGAGTGCATATAGGCTTTGAATGCACATGTGCAAACATTTTCAGTGTCTCCCCACCTCTGACTGATGGTAAGAACACAATGCAACTTAGTGCGACAGAAAGCCACATCAAATAACATGACAACTACCCAAATGGCCCCAGGAGGAAACTGGCATGTTAGTGCTGCCTCACGGCTACCAGCCCCTCCTGTGAGAGCTCAATGCTATCGTGCCAGGCTCACCCACAGAAGGTGCAAAGAGAAGGGCAGCCTGTGAAGCGCAAGACTGGTATGGCTCCTAGAATGTGTTAAGAGACTGAGTTGGCAAGCTAAGGGAAAATGAAAATCCCTGGTCAGGGAGATCAAGAGCTGGTGCTGACCTGAAAATTCCAGGTTGGCTATGGTAGATTTGAGAGAAGGAAGTTCTCTTATTATTTTAAGGAAGGAATTGAGGGTTAGGCTGGATTTCAGTTTCACCAGGGTGGAACCTATTCGTTGATTCACTCAACAAATATTTACTGAGTGCCCAACGTGAGGCACTATTCTAAGCAGCAGCAAATAAAATGTAAAAATGTCTTCCTGCATCAGGTTTCCTTTGTACTTTTCCCCTTTGCCTAAAAACAATGATAATCAGTTCAGTTCAGTCACTCAGTCATGTCTGACTTTTTGCGACCCCATGGACTGCAGCACTCCAGGCCTCCCTGTCCATCACCAACTCCTGGAGTTTACTCAAATTCATGTCCATTGAGTTGTTGGTGCCATCCAACCATCTCATCCTCTGTCATCCCCTTCCCCTCCTGCCTTCAATCTTTCCCAGTGTCAGGGTCTTTTCCAATAAGTCAGTTCTTTACATCGGGTGGCCAAAGTATTGGAGCTTCAGCTTCAGCATCAGTCCTTCCAATGAATATTCAGGACTGCTTACCTTTATGATTGACTGGTTTGATCTCCTTACAGTCTAAGGGACTCTCAAGAGTCTTCTCCAACACCACAGTTCAAAAGCAACAATTCCATACAGATATTGAGAAAAATTTCTTCTCAGTCTCTAATATCATCACCACAGTAAATACAGCATAGCTGAGAAAAAAAAAAATCAACAATTCTTCGGTGCTCAGCTTTCTTTATGGTCCAACTTTAACATGATGATAATAATTAACATTTATTGAGGACTTCTGAGCCAAAGGATATATATTAAGGAGTTGCTAAGTCGTCCTGCTAAGTCACTTCAGTTGTGTCTGACTCTGTGCGACCCCATAGATGCCAGCCCACCAGGCTCCCCTGTCCCTGGGATCCTCCAGGCAAGAATATTGGAGTGGGTTGCCATTTTGCTCAGTCGTGTCTGACTCCTAGAGACCCCATGGACTGCAGCCTACAGGCTCCTCCGTCCATGGGATTTTCCAGGCAAGAGTACTGGAGTGGGGTGCCATTGCCTTCTCCGGGTACTATCCTATAGGTAGATGCTATCATCACCTCCAATTCACAGCTGAGAAAAATGGGGCACAGAGAGGCTGAGTAATTTGCCCAAGGTCTCACAGCCAACTAATGACAGAACTATAATTTGAACCCAGGCAGTTAGGACCCAGAATCCAGACTCTTTCACTACAGAAATCAATAAACAACTTATTAACTAAATTATTATGATTTTAAAAAGTATAGCAAAAACACGGTAAAATAGCCCAAATTTAAGCAAACAGATAGGAGAAGGGTCAGTTTACATTATGACAAATTTAAATTCTAGGTTATTTGGAACAAACTATATTGTTACTACCTGCAAGTGCATACTGAGACTAGGGTTACTTTAGTGACTGGTAATTTATTAACACGGCAAACCACTGCAGTATTCTTGCCTGGAAAACCCCATGGACAGAGGAACCTGGCAGGTGATAGTCCGTAGGGTTGCACAGCGTTGGACATGATTAAAGCAACTGAGCACACACATGCGTGTGCACACACAATCTATTAACATAGGAAAATGCTGATGCTAGGAAAGACTGAAGGCAAAAGGAGTAGAGGGTGGCAGAGGACGAGATGGATAGACGGCATCACTGACTCAACAGACATGAATCTGAGCAAATTCCAGGAGATGGTGAAGGACAGAGGAGACTGGTGAGCTACAGTCCAGTTCAGTTCAGTTACTCAGTCTTGTCCAACTCTTTGTGACCCCATGGCCTCCCTGTCCATCACCAACTCCCAGAGCTTGCTCAAACTCATGTTCATCGAGTTGGTGATGCCATCCAACCATCTCATCTTTTGTCATCCCCATCTCCTGCCTTCAATCTTTCGCAGTATCAGGGTCTTTTTCCAATCAGTCAATGAGAACAGTCCATGGGGTGGTCAAGAGTCACATACAACTTAGCAACTGAACAAAAAACAACAACAGTCTACTAACAAGCAGAGGACTCTGTTGCCTGTTTGGATGAAAATTGAAGACTGCAACTCAAGTGTTCATAGCTAATAACTAACACTTAATATCCTTAAAAACTATCTGTTCTCTTGGGAAGGCTATCCACTCATCATTACAATCTCATTGATTTTACTCATTTGCTCAACAGTCCTCATGCCCTATCTAAGCCAAAGCAAATTATGACTTCACTGTACTTTAAAGTCAACTTATCTTAAATATTCCTGGGTGGTCACTGATGTTTAATTTTTAGCACCTTTGTCTCCTCTTTCGGGTGTGTGGTAGGATTACGTGTCCCTGCATGAGGTAGGACCATGGTGTTTACTTTGGCCTGTAAAATAGAAGTGGCAGTGATATGTGCCACTTCTAGGGGGAAGCCTTTAAAAGCCATGGTTCAGTTACCCCCATCTCTTCCCCCTGCATCAGCAATCATGGAGGCTATAGCGAGAGCAGGTCCTTGGCCATCTGTCAGAGTCCCTGTAGGCCTGAGGTGCACACGGAATACAGAGAAGAAACTACCATGCTGTTTTAAATCACTAAGATTCTGGGGTTGTTTGTGTTTAGCCCATCTTAACTATTACAAACACCAACCCTCTAAATTCTTGGTGCAAAGAGGGATGAATAAATAATCTACAGAGCCAATTAGAAGGCAAAGGAAAACAAACATTGACCATTACTATATTTTAGGTATTAACATAGTTCAGTCACTCAGTCGTGTCCAACTCTTTGAGACCCCATGAATCGCAGCACGCCAGGCCTCCCTGTCCATCACCAACTCCCGGAGTTCGCTCAGACTCATGTCCATCGAGTCAGTGATGCCATCCAGCCATCTCATCCTCTGTCGGCCCTTCTCCTCCTGCCCCCAATCCCTCCCAGCATCACAGTTTTTTCCATTGAATCACCTCTTCGCATGAGGTAGCCAAAGTACTGGAGTTTCAGTTTTGGCATCATTCCTTCCAAAGAAATCCCAGGGTTGATCTCCTTCAGAATGGACTGGTTGGATCTCCTTGGAGTCCAAGAGACTCTCAAGAGTCTTCTCCAACACTACAGTTCAAAAGCATCAATTCTTCAGCGCTCAGCTTTCTTCACAGTCCAACTCTCACATCCATACATGACCACTGGAGAAACCATAGCCTTGACTAGACGGACCTTTGTTGGCAAAGTAATGTCTTCTTTTCAACATGCTATCTAGGTTGGTCATAACTTTTCTTCCAAGGAGTAAGTGTCTTTTAATTTCATGGCTGCAGTCACCATCTGCAGTGATTTTGGAGCCCCCCAAAATAAAGTCTGACACTGTTTCCAGTGTTTCCCCATCTATTTCCCATGAAGTGATGGGACCAGATGCCATGATCTTCATTTACTGAACGTTGAGCTTTAAGCCAACTTTTTCACTCTCCTCTTTCACTTTCATCAAGAGGCTTTTTAGTTCCTCTTCAGTTTCTGCCATAAGGGTGGTGTCATCTGCATATCTGAGGTTATTGATATTTCTCCCGGCAATCTTGATTCCAGCTTGTGCTTCTTCCAGCCCAGCGTTTCTCATGATGTTCTCTGCATAGAAGTTAAATAAGCTTAAGGGTGACAATATACAGCCTTGACGTACTCCTTTTCCTATTTGGAACCAGTCTGTTGTTCCATGTCCAGCTCTAACTGTTGCTTCCTGACCTGCATATAGGTTTCTCAAGAGGCAGGTCAGGTATTAACATATTATCCTACCTAATCCTCTTGGCAACACTGAGAAGTAGGTATGACCTCCACTCTACAGACAAAGAAACTGAAGTTCAGAAAGGGAATGGGGCTCAGCCAAGATTATATAGCTAGTAGGTGACAGAAACAAGTTTCAAGTTTGTCTGAATTCTGTGATTGTGCAATGCTGTCAATAGAAGCATATGCAACCAGACTCCTCTGAAGGCCAGCCTTAGGACCACTCGGTGGGAAAGACAGTCAGTCCACCAGTCATTCATCAAACACGTAAAGCACGCTTACCCTGCATCAGGCACTGCAGTGGGCTCCTCCAGTGACTAACATGGCTGTGGCGCCTGCCCTGAGGAACTGACAGCCCAGAGTGGGCCACAGATGAGAAAAGTTGCAATTTCCATACAGTCTATGAGCTATATGTTTGGCTAGGGCAAGGATGGGGTGCAGTTTACGAGTATACTCAAAGTCGTGGAAGGGAGAACTAGGAGAAAAGCACCTTTCCAAACCCACACACAGCACAGAAGGGAAACCTAGAATGCAAATGAGAGATGATGGTCAAAAAAGATGTGCCATTAATGGAATTCTCTTCCTTTTCAGATCTGCACACGTTTGGTAAGAATACGCCATATGCTTCACCCTGGCATATACAACTATGGTGGCATGCTGCCACTGACTGATGACATCAAGACACCCACAGAAGCCAAGAGAGGCAGCTTCACCTGCTAGGAACAGCAGCCCCCTGCCCAGCCAGCTCAGGAATTCAAACCCAAGCAGAGAGTGTGCCTTCCCTGGTGGCTGGCACCCCAAGTCAAGAGGGCTGAGGACAATCTGCTTGCTGATCTTCCCTGCTCATCTGTTACTTTCTGTAATATTCACCAGACCTCATATGAGGCCTGATATGAGACAGTTGCCCTGTCAATGCTGACTGGTGATGTGCAGGGCATGAACAGAAGTGGTGGAGGTGAAAAGGTGTCTAAGGAAGCTCAGGGGCTGTTGAGCATCCACAGGTCTGAGGCCTGTGGGGACTGGAATATATCATAGAACAGCTCAGGCTTCTTCCTATAATACTCAGCTATGCAGGACTGAGAGCTTCCCAGATGGCGCTAGAAGCAAAGAACCCGCCTGCCAGTGCAGAAGACGTAAGAGACGTGGGTTTGATCCCTGAGTCGGGAAGATTTCCTGGAGGAGGGCATGGCAACCCACTCCAGTATTCATGACTGGAGAATCCCAGGACAGAGGAGCCTGGCAGGCTACAGTCCATTGGTTGCAAAGAGTCAGACACAACTGAAGCAACTTAGCATGCACAAACGAACGCATGCAGGTCTGAGCTTCAGAAGGAGACCTGTCCCACTTGGGAATGAAGAAACACATGTCTTAGGGTACGGGCTGCTAGGCCACATCTGAGGTCCGAGAGTCTGGGGAGAGAAACACAGTGTGCTTTGGAAGTTAATGTTAGGGTCTCTGTTTTGGGCGATTTAAGGCTAGAAGGGTTAACACATCACATTGGAGATTAGAAGATGGTCTGACAGAAGTCTTGAAACCTGGAGATTCCAATTGCAGCTGGAAAGAGGCACATGGATGGAACAATAGGAAACATGAAACACTGCTTTTGTGAGTTCAAATTTCAAAAGAGGACCTCAGCATCCCCAAGCCACATGATCTCTGAGAGCTCGGGCAGGGGGCAGTCTGTTCTGTCTGAGGCAAAGGGCAAGGGGCTTCTTGTTGTGGGACAAAGAATTAAGGAGCAAAAGACATAAACTGATAGAAAGTTGGGGAGGGAATGGCATTCCAAGGGTGTAAGGAGCACACGCCCCTCTGTGAGGGTGGGATAGGAATGGGTAGGTTCTATGGAGAGCAGCGGTCAGGACCCTCAGGCATGCTCTTCCCTCAGTTAGGAACGTCTGTCTGGACTCTGCCTGGTAAACGCTCCTTTTCTTTGCTTTACCAGCGTGGATGTCACCTTTCCCTGTGTGGTCCCCTTTGTGCCCCACCAGGCTCTGGATAGTAGTTTTGTAGCCTAGGGGGTGAGACCCTCTCCCAGGCCAAAGAAAGTCACTGCTAAGTCCTGGCACTTTTCCGTGTAGAAGTGGGAGGCAGCCTCACACCCCTTCTTAGTACAGTTCCAGAAAGCTACTTCCAGCTGACTGAATTAATCACACACATATTTACTGAGCACCCACTTTGCCAAGAGAATGCACTTGTCATAGCAAACACCCTCTTCCCATAACACAGGAGAAGACTCTACACATGGACATCACCAGATGGCCAACACCGACATCAGATTGATTATATTCTTTGCAGCCAAAGATGGAGAAGCTCTATACAGTCAACAAAAACAAGACCAGGAGCTGACTGTGGCTCAGATCATGAACTCCTTATTGCCAAATTCAACTTAAACTGAACAAAGTAGAGAAAACCTCTAGACCATTCAGGTATGACCTAAATGAAATCCCTAATTATTATACAGTGGAAGTGAGAAATAGATTTAAGGGCCTAGATCTGATAGATAGAGTGCCTGATGAACTATGGAATGAGGTTCATGACATTGTACAGGAGACAGGGATCAAGACCATCCCCATGGAAAAGAAATGCAAAAAAGCAAAATGGTTGTCTGAGGAGGGCTTATAAGTAGCTGTGAAAAGAAGAGAAATGAGAAGCAAAGAAGAAAAGGAAAGATATATTCACTTGAATGCAGAGTTCCAAAGACTAGCAAGGAGAGATAAGAAAGCCTTCCTCAGTGATCAGTGCAAACAAATAGGGGAAAACAATAGAATGTGAAAGACTAGAGATCTCTTGAAGAAAATTAGAGATACTAAGGGAATATTTCATGCAAAGATGGGCACAATAAAGGACAGAAATGGTATGGACCTAACAGAAGCAGAAGATATTAAGAAGAGGTGGCAAGAATACACAGAAGAACTGTACAAAAAAGATCTTCACAACCCGGATAGTCACGATAGTGTGATCACTCACCTAAAGTAAGACATCCTGGAATGTGAAGTCAAGTGGGCCTTAGGAAGCATCACTATGAACAAAGCTAGTGGAGGTGATGGAATTCCAGTTGAGCTCTTTCAAATCCTGAAAGATGATGCTGTGAAAGTGCTGCACTCAATATGCCAGCAAGTTTGGAAAACTCAGCAGTGACCACAGGACTGGAAGAGGTCAGTTTTCATTCCAATCCCAAAGAAAAGCAATGCCAAAGAATGCTCAAACTACCACACAATTGCACTCATCTCACATGCTAGTACAGTAATGCTCAAAATTTTCCAAGCCAGGCTTCAGGAATACGTGAACCATGAACTACCAGATGTTCAAGCTGGTTTTAGAAAAGGCAGAGGAACCAGAGTCCAAATTGCCAACATCTGCTGGATCATGGAAAAAGCAAGAGAGTTCCAGAAAAACATCTCTTTCTGCTTTATTGACTATGCCAAAGCCTTTGACTGTGTGGATCACAATAAACTGTGGAAAATTCTGAAAGAGATGGGAATGCCAGACCACCTGACCCTGCCTCTTGAGAAATCTGTATGCAGGTCAGGAAGCAACAGTTAGAGCTGGACATGGAACAACAGACTGGTTCCAAATAGGAAAAGGAGTAGGTCAAGGCTGTATATTGTCACCCTGCTTATTTAACTTATATGCAGAGTACACCATGAGAAACGCTGGACTGGAAGAAACACAAGCTGGAATCAAGACTGCTGAGAGAAATATCAATAACTTCAGATATGCAGATGACACCACCCTTATGGCAGAAACTGAAGAAGAACTAAAGAGCCTCTTGATGAAAGTGAAAGAAGAGAGTGAAAAAGTTAGCTTAAAGCTCAACATTCAGAAAACGAAGATCATGGCATCTGGTCCCATCACTTCATGGCAAATAGATGGGGAAACAATGGTAAGTGACAGACTTTATTTTTTGGGGCTCCAAAATCACTGCAGATGGTGACTGCCACCATGAAATTAAAAGATGCTTCCTCCTTGGAAGAAAGTTATGACCAACATAGACAGCATATTAAAAAACAGAGGCATTACTTTGCCAAAAAGGTCCATCTAGTCAAGGCTATGGTTTTTCCAGTAGTCATCTATGGATGTGAGAGTTGGATTATAAAGAAAGCTGAGCATAGAAGAACTGATGATTTTGGATTGGAGAAGACTCTTGAGAGTCCCTTGGACAGCAAGGAAATCCAACCAGTCCATCCTAAAGGAGATCAATCCTGAGTGTTCATTGGAAGGATTGATGTTGAGGCTGAAACTCCAATACTTTGGCCACCTGATGCAAAGAGCTGACTCATTTGAAAAGACCCTGATGCTGGGAAAGATTGAAGGCAGGAGGAGAAGGGGTTGACAGAGGATGAGATGGTTGGATGGCATCATCGACTCAATGGACATGAGTTTGGGTAAACTCTGGGAGTTGGTGATGGACAGGGAGGCCTGGGGTGCTGCAGTTCATGGGGTCACAAAGAGTCAGACATGAATGAGCGAATGAACTGAACTAAACTAAACTGTGCGCTAGTTTCTAGAAGATGCATCTGTGAACAGGCACAACAGTCCTGCTTCGTGGCTCTTATATTTTGGCGGAGGAGACAGACAGTACACAAATAGATACATAAGCTAATGTTTGAATATAAGTGACATGAAGAAAACAAAGCAGCACAGGGCAGACAGGGTAAACGGCTTTCCTAACATCTCTTTCTGCTTCCTTTGGTGGGTCTATCTGTACAGCGGATGCCAGAAAACTAAATGTTCCACTTCTTAGAGTCTTGCCCAGGAGCTCAGAAGTTCCCTTGCAGTAGAATCAAAGACCCTAGAGATACTGTACTGGGGCATCATCCCATTGTGTTGAGCCTGGTTCCATCATTGGACAAGGAGCTTCTGGAAGTCAGGCACTTACACTGGTTCACTAGCTGGCACATTGAAGGCACATATGAAATACCTGTTGAGTGAATGGCTCTATCTAAAACAGACTACCTCGCCTAAACACAAGATCTGTCTGGTAGAGATGAGAGAAATTCAGAGAGTGAGGACATGGGGACAAGTTACCCATTGGATGGTGAATGCTAGGAGGTCCCAGGAATACTGTATTATTAATGAAAGAGAACCTATTGCTGTTCTTTAGCAGCGACAGGAATTTGATGAAAATGGTGAGTGCTAAGAAATATTTTTCTAGTATCTGTGCATGGAGGAACTAGAATTGACAGAAAAGGAGTGGAGGGCGGGGTGAATCTAGGTGGTAGAAAGGTAACAGCTAAAGGAAGAGGAAAATTAGAGCAGAGGCCGCAGAGTGAGTGAAGTCGCTCAGTCGTGTCTGACTCTTTGTGACCCCATGGACTGTAGCCCACCAGGCTCCTCCGTCCGTGGGATTTTCCAGGCAAGAGTACTGGAGTGGGGGGCCATTTCTTTCTCCAGAGGATCTTCCCAACCCCGGGATCGAACCCAGGTCTCCTGCATTATAGGCAAATGCTTTATCATCTGAGCCACAACAGAAGATCTGGCAAAAAGACTGACTTTTGAGCTAACTCACCGAGGGACAAGAAGGAGGTGGGCCATGTCCGAGAAAGTCGGAAACTGAGCGTTAGTTTGAAAGAAGCTGAACGTTCTGATTCTGGTGCCGATATTCCCCAAGAGGAGCTGGGAGCAGATGTGTGGAGGTGCCACCATCTTGGTTAGAGGCACTGACTCAGGAAACGCAGAGTCGGGTGGCTGTTAGGAGAACTGGCTCCCAGGCCAGGCAGACTGGTGTGATATTGCCAAGCACAGGCTGTGTGAGCCTGGATGAATGACCTAACTTCTCCGGGCTTCGTTAATACAGGTTTTAGTGGGGAGGGGAAATACATGAGTGAATACATAGAAAGGTCTTGAAAGTTAACTATTGTTAATGTTATCTTTAGATAGCACTGAATGAGCAGCATTTCAGGGTGAGGGGTATAGGAGGGAGAGGGGCTGAGGTCCAAGGAGAAAGCACTTTAATGAATACCTCTTAAAACAAGTGGGCCATTGGGTTGGCCTTGGAAGTACTTTAGATGTCCTGAGCATTTTGATATGAGAATATTCCTCATCAAAATGAGATATGCCTATATAGCACAGCTTAAGATAGCTGGGGATCCGACTTATATAAATCTATTATGGAAGGGAAAAGCCAAAAAAAAAGGTTAAAGAAAAAAAAAAAAAAAGCATTGGGCAGAAGGGAATTTGGCATTATTTAAATATGACACTGGGCTTCCCTGGTGGCTCAGATAGTAAAGAATCTGCCTGCAATGTGGGAGACCCGGGTTCAGTCCTGGGTTGGGAAGATCCCCTGGATAAGGGGATGGCAACCCACTCCTATATTCTTGCCTGGAGAATTCCATGGACAGAGGAGCTTGGTGGGCTACAGTCCACAGGGTTGCAAAGAGTTGGACACGACTGAGTGACTAACACTTCTTTCACTTTCAAATATGACATTAATCTGCTGCTACTAAAGAAAATCTTTTAACATTGTAAAAAATAATTAAAAGAAAGGTGTGAGAATAAGCCAATGATTCAAGGTGGTGTGCCTAACTCAAGAAGACAAGGGGCAGATTCTAGCTTTTCTGGCTCTTGTGACCAGAGTAGGAATATGGTATTTTTAAATCTCATTTTAAAGTGCTAGTTGAAAAAACAATCCCTGTAAAAGATAGGCACTGGGCTTATCCATTATGTACACGAAAACCTAGCATAACAGGACTGACACAAAGAGAGACCCTGACTTACACTGCAATGGCCTTGTACGGTCCATCTCAACTCGCCTGTTCTTTCCCAACCCTTCAGGATGTCTAAAATAGAACCACAAGGAAGGGGTGAATTCAGACACAAGGTACACCTTTATTTTTAGCACACTTAGAACATTTTATTTACCAAACTATATAATGAAATGAGAGCCCAAACATAAGATCTCCAGGATGTCAATATGTCAGTGGCATAGACAATTATTCAGCAGATAAGTCTTTAGAAATTGACAAGGATAATATGCACTAAAAATATTGTCAATGAACTTTATTGTGCAATAGATAAAACTTGTAATTTTACATATATTCTGTCCCTTTTAGTTGTGTCTAGAATAATATAATTAAGCATAAGACCTCTCAATACTTATGTCAATTGAGACTAAGATTGAGGATTCTTTTGTTCCTTTATTCATTCAAATAATGTATTATCTCATTTTTAAAAAGATTTCCATGCTGCAGCAATATTATAGAATTCATCACCCAGAGGGTCAGTGGCTGGGGAGGACACTGGAGATGATATTGCTTTGTAACAACTATGTCCTGGAAATGCTAAGCTCCCTCTCATACCCCAAATGTCTGGAACATAAGAGTAGAACCTCAACAGATAGGGTTAAGCACTAAAGGAAGAAGCTGTCAGGCAAAAAAGAATATCAACCTATATTATTCTTCTATTCATGTAAAACGCTGGGCTGGATGAATCACAGGTTGGAATCAAGACGGCCAGGAGCAATATCAATAACCTCAGATGTGCAGATGATACCACTCTAATGGCAGAAAGTGAAGAGGAACTAGAGAGCCTCTTGATGAGGGTAAAAGAGGAGAGCGAAAAAGTTGGCTTAAAACTCAACATTCAAAAAACGAAGATCATGGCATCCAGTCCCATCAATTCATGGCAAATAGATGGGGAAAAAGAAAAGGTGGAAACAGTGGCAGATTTTAGTTTCTTGGACTCTAAAACCACTGCCAACAGTGAATGCAGCCATGAAATTAAAAGAAGCTTGCTTCTTGGAAGAAAAAGCTATGACCAACCTAAACAGCATATTAAAAGCAGAGACATCACTTTGCCGATAAGGGTCTGTATAATCAAAGCCATGATTTTTCCAGTATTCATGTACAGATGTGAAAGTTGGACCATAAAGAAGGCTGAGCGCTAAAGAATTGATGCTCTCAAATTGTAGTGTGGGAGAAGACTCTTGAGAGTCCTTTGGACATTAAGGAGATCAAACCAGTCAATCCTAAAGGAAATCAATCCTGAATATTCATTGGAAGGTCTGATGCTGAAGCTGAAGCTCCAGTACTTCGGTCACCTGATGGGAAGATCTAACTCACTGGAAAAGACACTGATGCTGGGAAAGATTGAGGGCAGGAGTAGAAGGGGTCATCAGAGGATAAAATGATTAGATTGCATCACCAACTCAAAGGACATGAGTTTGATGAGTTTGAGCAAATTCTAGGAGATAGTGAAGGACAGGAAAGCCTGGCGTGTTCCAGTCCATGGGATCACAAAGAGTCAGACATGACTTAGCGTCTGAACAACAAATTATTCTAATCCTTCAGAGTCCATGCCAGAGAACGATGCAACCCTATAAAGAAACAGATGTTATGACTCTTCTACAAAAGAAAATTGAATTGCCTGTATCTGTTGTTCTAATGATACATTTTATCATCCAAACTTTGCTCTCAATGACATAATTGGCTGACCTCTCTTCTCATGTGTCTTAAAGAACGTCATAGAGGAACTATTTCAACTTTCTAATCTGGTTTTAAAAACATTTCAGTTGATTAGCTGGGAGCTACTGTCTAATGTCTGAATAGACATATCCCTCTGAGCAGAGCTACAGGCAGGTGAGGTGACGGCCAGGTCAGTGGGCGGGTGGGGAAGGTGACCTCCTATCCATGTTCCTCCTGCAGTCAATGTCTTTGAGCTTCCCAGAAGTAATCAAATCTTGTATCTGCCCTTCTGTTGCTATTTTTGTTTTAGTCCCTCAGTCGTGTCCAACTCTGCAATCCCGTGGACTATAGCCCGCCAGGCTCCTCTGTCCATGGAATTTCCCAGGCAAGAATACTGGAGTGGGTTGCCATTTCCTTCTCCAGGGATTGAACTCGCCTCTCTTGAGTCTCCTCTATTGACAGGCGGATTCTTTACCATTGAGCCACCAGGGAAACTCTGACTTCTGGACTACCTCCTCCCTCCTGAATTCCATTCTCTCAAGCCCTTGTTTATTCCTGTCAACTATAATAGCTAGTTTCATAGAGGAGTTATAGAACGTCAAGCTGAAAGGGCTATGGAGGCCATGCAGTACTCTCATATTACAGACCAACTCCTTTCCGTGCCAAGGGTCAGTGCTTCATCTAAAGGGATTTGTTTTCTGAAAGAAATTTCCAGGCTTCGATTTACACCAGCAGGAAGGATATTTTCCAGAAACTACTGTCTATCTCACCTCTCCTCATGTAATAGTCACCCCTTCTCCCCCAGGATTGAACATAAAGCTGGTTGCCATAGTAGCCACCTAGTCTGTCTTCAATTTGGGCTCTAGAGGAAGTGCTGACTAGAGGCTATAACAAGGCATGTTTACAGTGAAGCTAAACACGAGCATATGGGCAGACAATAGGTTCCCCTCTGTGTGCATATGAATTTATTAATATGACAGTTCTCAAAAGGCATTGACTATTAAATCTAATTAAATCAAATTATAATTAATTGCAAGCATTTTAAAGCATTTGACTACATCAAGCATGGTGGTGATATAGAGTTGGTGGAGATGTGGATTGGTGAAATCATTTGGAGGATGGCAATCCACTCCAGTATTCTTGCCTAGAGAATTTCATGGACAGAGGAGCCTGCCAGACTACAGTCCATGGGGTTGCACAGAGTCAGACATGACTGAAGTGACTAAGCACACACACACACAGGGTGGCTTCTATGAAAATTACAAATATGCAGGCCCTTTGACCTAGCAGCTCTGCTTTTAGCAATCTACCCTAGAAATAATCTTATTTGGGTACAAAGAAGCATGTAGAAAGGTGGTCACTATGCCTGACTTACAACAAAGAATGATTAGAAACAACTGTTTAATATGTGCACCAATGAATAAGGATTAGATTAACATACAATATTATGCAGCCGTTAAAAACAGGATGGGGTAGATCTATATGTGGTCCCCTGGAAAGAACTCTAAGACGTATTTAGTGGAAAAAACAAGTTGCAGAATAATATATAGACTATGATATCATACTCATACGATATCTACTTAAAAAAGCCCTGTATACATCTTGGTATATCATTGCACATACACCTGGATGTGAAAACTTGGAAAATAATGTGGATGATTATATTCAAACTGATGACCAAGGTTACTTATGGAAAGAGGAGTGGAATTGGAGAAGGGGCGACATCAAGAGGAACTCGTGTTTTTACCTGTACTGGTTAAATTTTGTTCAATAGGCTATATTCATGTATCACAAGTGTTATAAACTGAATTTTACATTTAACTTACCTTTCTTTAGGGAACTAGATGCCTAGCCCCAAATCTACTTGCTTCTTTATTTCTATAGCTCGAGCCTCCACTAAAGATTTTTTTCCTCTCAAATCCTCTTCCCCCAACCCACACAATTTGGAACTGACACACAATCGTATCACATCCTTGTTGTGGAAACAAACATGAGGGTGTAACACTAACCTTCTCATAAATGTTTCCTTTTTTCATCAGTTCCTAGTTTTAATCCATAGAGAAATGAGTTGTGTTTCTGCTAAAGTCCAGGGGGAAAAAACTCAAATCCAAAAAATACCACTACTAATAAATAAAACCAAGGGGACAGAATTCCTTATCGACAGAAAGTTATGCTTCCACTAGGACATGGCTTTCTCACAGGCTTCAGTTATCAGATATTTCTGGACATTCTTTCCAAGAAATGTAAAAGGACACAAGTTTCAAATGGAACGATTCTTTTACTGACTTTAAATTTAACTCTCTTTTTCTTTCTCCAAACTTCCACTTATAGAGAGACCCATGAGAACCGTAATACTCTTTCCTTTTTTTTCAAGAAGGAATCATGAGCTTGGGATTTCTACATCAAACATCTTGTCTTATTCTTCTCTTAAACTATTAAGTTAACCAGATTTTAAAAGCAAATGCTGCATCCTTCCTTTTTTTTTTTTTTTTTTTAATTTGGCAGAGTGGTGGTGGGGGACGCCTGAGGACAGTCCCCATGAGCCAAATGTGGCATCCTTTTAAAATCATCTTCTAGATCTTATAAAGAGAAAATAAAGTCTATAAACTTAGAATGATTAATTATAGTGGAAAAGTGGAATATGTTACTTGTAAGAAGTTGAAAATAGGTTGCATGCTTGTTTCAAAAGCATAGAAAATTGTCCCAGGCAGCTAACACAGAATCTCTCTTGTTCTGGCCACACTGAGTGGCATGTGGGATCTTAGTTCCCAACCAGGATTCAAACATGCACCCCCTGCATTGGAAGGGCAGACTGTCAATCACCAGGGAAGTTCTGGAATCTCCTGGAGTGGGACTTAGGGATCTGAACTTTTACTGACATAGTTGGTTATGATGGTCATAGCCAGGTCCCATGTTGGTGTAAAATTCAACTTCAAATGAGTGATTATCCCTCATGGACATCATAGGTTTATCTTAGAAGAATTTTAAAGATATTCTCAAGTCTCATAGGAAAATATTAAATTTTTTTTCACTTTAAAATAAATATATTCAATTGAGTACTCTTACAAGATTAGGGAGGCTGTGTTTCAAAATTACTAAAAGCTAGGGTATTTCAGTTCTAAAAAGGTCGGGAATATCTGTCCCTTAAAAAACATTTAATGTATAAACCTCAAATTCATTATTCTTTCTTGAACAAAGAGAAAGGAGTATTATAATTCTCATGATAATTGGAACTACAAATGACTTACCATGATAGTGCCTATGATTAAAGTCATGAGCAGTCACTACAGTTTTCATCCCTCAACTCAAAAAGATTACATATGTGTCTGTAGTTTAACATAACAACAGATGCTTATTTTATTTTCTTGAAAATCTTAAGAATTAAAAGAAACAGGCTCCCATCCTTTAAAAATCTTCATTTAATATGTATCAGAGCCTTCCAGAGTAAAGGATCAGCACTGTTACTCTTCAGAATGCAGGGACTGTTTTTCTTTGACTCTCAGGTAGGAGAGCTGGGAGGAACAGGAAACTCCTCATCAGAGGAGAAGGGTAATAATCTTCACGATGAAACTGGCTGGGACATGTCATGCTTAGCAGGTTTGAAGACACCCTTCTTGTTTTCTCATTATTCTATTTTGAATCTTGTCTCACTGGCAGAGTGTCCAGCCTGTGAAAACTGTACACTGTGTCCTGATGTTTAAGAGTGTTCTTGTACTGGGCAGCAAGAGAATCCAGCTGCCAGAGCTGTGTTGGCCTTTGCACTGTTCTTATGGGCTCTTCTCTTCTTAACTACATATATTTGATCACTCAGCTAGAAAAAAAATCTTGGCAAATTGCACTATAATAACCATTTCCTACCTTGACTCACCATGCAGAGAAAAAGCTGTTGTAATGATGCACCAAAGTTCAGTCAAGGATGGCCATTTGGAAAAAGCTCTCCATTTACAGGGAAACCACCAGACAGAAGCCAGGTGTCCCTTCATTATTCAGAGAGAGCTCTGGCCTTCATGCACCTGTGACAAATTCAAATTCCCTTAGGGATTAAGACTAACTATATCAATTCCCTCCAGACAAATCTATTAACTCCATCCACCTTCAGTGCAAATCAAGAAAGTGAGGGGTGTGTGTATGCATGTGTAAAACTTAACAATTTGATTCTAAAACTTCTATGGGAGAGCAAAGAGTTAAGAGAAACCAGCAAAAAGCTGAAGCTGGAAAAGGTTCATTATACAGATTTTGTAATGAAGACAGTGTGGTATTGGCACGGGGAGAAACCAAAGAATGAAATGAAAGCAGAGAGCCTGTGAACTGTCAGGCACATCATGGAAACTTGATATACAACCAAGATGATGCTGAAATTCAGTGTGGAGAGGATGAACTAATCAACCAGTGGTATTTGGACATAATCAGTATAAAACTTGATTCCTATACCATTTATTATATGCCCAAATGCAGAGATATTAAAGACACAAATGTAAAAAAAACAAAATTTGAAAATTTTGTAGAAAAAAAGGAGAGATACCACGCATGCGTGTGTGTGTGCTAAGCTGCTCCAGTCGTGTCTGACTCTTTGCAACCCTGCGGACTGCTGCCCCCCCAGGCTCCTCTGTCCATGGGATTCTCCAGCAAAGAACAGGAAGATCCAGAATTCAAGGACCCAAGGACTGAACCTGCACCTCCTGTAACTCCTGTGTTGGCAGGCGGATTCTTTACTGCTGAGCCATCAGGGAAGCCCGAGAGATTCCATAAACAAAGTGAAGAGAGACGCTTTCGATGAGTAAGGCATTTGTAACATACAAAATCAACAAACTATTCGCCAAAGGAATAAATCAGTAAGAAAATCTGTAGAAAAAAGACAACCAAGTAGAAAAATAGGCAAAGAATATAAAGAGGCAAATCACAGAGAGAAAAAATCGCGTGAATGGTTAAAAATATGTTCATACACGCATCGTTCCATAGCAGTCAGGGAATGAGAATGACACAGATATGAGAGTCTGGTACTACCCAGGGGCTTTGGGGATGTGGCCGAGGCAGGGAGCCTTGGGTGAGAGAGGGCTGGGCTGTGATACACAGATGCAGGCTCTGCGTGTCGGCAGATGTGCCGTGCTCCTCAGATGTGCCCTCTTCCCTCTTCTATTTCACTGGAGCCTGGTTCTGAATTGGCAGAGCCGCAGCTTGGCCAACTCTCTCCCAAGGCCTGGTGCCCCTAAAAAACCAGTCACGCAACTGCAGGGTCACAGAAGAAATGAGGGGTTCTGAGTCAGAGAATCTGGACTTATTGTGGACCTTGGACACATGCTTTAACTTGGTATCCCATTTCCTCTTCTACAAAGTGACAGAACTACAGTGACCTCAATGTGACCTTGAAGATGCCAGTGAGCTGGTGAAAGTACAACTTAAACTGTACCCACTACACAGATGTATTGGCGCTGATAAGCCGCTGTTAGCGGTCACATGCCGACTCTCTTCGCTGCCAATGGTTCACATGTGGAAATGGCATTCTTTCCAACTCTTGCTTATATGTCTGCAGTGACGACGCTGAAGGATGCAGCCACCAGCATCAGCACCCAACAGGAACACATGCTCGATCACGCTGGATCCACTTTTTCCCAATCAGTGTAACCACTAGACCATTCAGGTATGACCCAAATCCAATCCCTTACCATTATGCAGCGGAAGTGACAAATAGATTCAAGGGATTAGATCTGATAGATAGAGCACCTGAAGAATCACGGATGGAGGTTCGTGACTTTATACAGGAGGTGGTGATCAAAACCGTTCCCAAGAAGAAGAAATGCAAAAAGGCAAAATGGTTGTCTGAGGAGGTCTTACAAATAGCTGAGAAAAGAAGAGACACTAAAGGCAAAGGAGAAAAGGAATGCACCAATCTGAAAGCAGAGTTCCAAAGAATAGCAAGGAGAGATAAGAAAGCCTTCCTCAGCGATCGATGCAAAGAAATAGAGGAAAATAACAGAATGGGAAAAACTAGAGATCTCTTCAAGAAAATTAGAGATACCAAGGGAACATTTCATGCAAAGATGGGCTCAATAAAGGACAGAATGGTATGGACCTAACAGAAGCAGAAGATATTAAGAAGAGGTGGCAAGAATACACAGAACTGTACAAGATCTTCATGACCCAGATAATCACGATGGTGTGATCACTCACCTAGAGTATGACATCCTGGAATGTGAAGTCAAGTGGGCCTTAAGAAGCATCACTATGAACAAAGGTAGTGGAGGTGATAGAATTCCAGTTGAGCTATTTCAAATCCTGAAAGTTGATGCTGTGAAAGTGCTGCACTCAATATGCCAGCAAATTTAGAAAATTCAGCAGTGGCTACAGGACTGGAAAAGTCAGTTTTCATTCCAATCCCAAAAAAAGGCAATGCTAAAGAATGCTCAAACTACCACACAATGGTACTCATCTCACACACTAGCAAAGTAATGCTCAAAATTCTCCAAGCTAGGTTTCAACAATATGTGAACTGAGAACTTCCAGATGTTCAAGCTGGATTTAGAAAAGGCAGAGGAACAAGAGATCAAATTGCCAACATCCGCTGGATCATGGAAAAAGCAAGAGAATTCCAGAAAACATCTACTTTTGCTTCATTGACTATGCTAAAGCCTTTGACTGGGTGGATCATAACTGTGGAAAATTCTGAAAGAGATGGGAATGCCAGACCACCTGACCTGCCTCCTGAGAAATCTGTATGCAGGTCAGGAAGCAACAGTTAGAACTGGACATGGAACAACAGACTGGTTCCAAATTGGGAAAGGAGTTCATTAAGGCTGTATATTGTCATGCTGCTTATTTAACTTATATTTAGAGTACATCGTGTGAAATGCCTGACTGGATGAAGCACAGGTTGGAATCAAGATTGCCAGGAGAAATGTCAATAACCTCAGATATGTAGATGACACCACCCTTATGGCAAAAAGTGAAGAGGAACTAAAGAACCTCTCAATGAAAGTAAAAGAGGAGTGTGAAAAAGCTGGCTTAAAACTCAACATTCAAAACCATGGCATCCAGTCCCATCACTTTATGGAAAAATGATGGGGAAACAATGGAAACAGTGAGAGACTTTATTTTTGGGAGCTCCAAAATCACTGCAGATGGTGAATGCAGCCATGAAATTCAAAGATGCTTGCTCCTTGGAAGAAAAGCTTTGCCAACATTACTTTCCCAACAAAGGTCCATCTAGTCAAAGCTATGGTTTTTCCAGCAATCATGTATGAATGTGAGAGTTGGACTATAAAGAAAGCTGAGCACCAAAGAATTGATGATTTCGAATTGTGGTGTTGGAAAGACTCTTGAGAGTCCCTTGCACTGCAAAGAGATCAAACCAGTCAATCCTAAAGGAAATCAAAACTGAATACTCGGTGGAAGGACTGACGCTGAAGCTGCAACCCCAATACAATACTTAGGCCACCTGATGCGAAGAACTGACTCATTGGAAAAGACCCTGATGCTGGGAAAGATTGAAGGCAGGAGGAGAAGGGGACGACAGAGGATGAGATAGTTGGATGGCATCACCGGCTCGATGGGGATGAATTTGAGCAAGCTCTGGGAGTTGGTGATGGACAGGAAAGCCTGGTGTGCTGCAGTCTATGGGGCTGCAAAGAGTTAGCCACTACTGAGCGACTGAAGTGAACTGAATTGAACCTTCATGGGGGTGGACAGGCTAGATTTAAAACAATGGGCGGGTTGGTTCTTTCTGTGTATCTATTTCCAGGATTGTAATGTATATTCTCTCTCCCCCACATCCTGCCTTCTATTTTTCTTCTCTTTACACAGGCACTTTTAATACCAATTAATGAAAAGCAGGCATCTTAAGATATGGCTTAAAAAGACTCTCTTGCGTCAGGCTAAGATAAAATTCTGAGCATAAAGGCTTCTGGAGGAGAAACACAGGACAAGCAGACAGAAGAGCCTGGCTTTGACAGATGCTGTGGAGCCATCCACTCTCTGTGGGACCCAGGCAAAGCCACATGCCCTCTTGGGGACTCCATGTTCTCATCGTAAATTCTTACAGGGCATTAAAATACCCTCAGAACGCTAGTTTACTATATACACACATGGGTTTATTTTTTATATGTAGTACTTATATTTATTTGGTTATATTTTAAGAGTAGGATCTTTTCCAAGATGTACATTATGAAAATCTGGTTCAAGGTTCAGATCCGAGGGGCCTGGAGATTGAACAGGGCTCCTCTTCAGAGGTGGGTAGTATTTTTCCCCAATAACCATGTGTGGCTTCAGCTGTTTCCAAAAGTGGCCACCTTCCCTTTGGATGTCTGAAGCCCAATTACTTCCATTTTTAACTGAACCAACAGGTGTTTTTGTTCTCTTTTCTTTTTGGGCCGTCTTCCCTCAGCATTCTGCGTAGACAGAATTTTTCCTACAAGATTACTGAGAGGCCTGGTCCACTGGCTCCACTGTTGGAACAGCAGCCTGTTGTGACCACCCTGAAGCCTCAATCTTTTCCATTCCTTGGAAGATGCAGCGATACATGGGTGAACCACAAAGGCCAGGACTAAATGCTCCATGGAAACAAGGAAAGCACAAATTTCTTATCCTTTGATTTAGGGCCTAAATACAACAGGCCTGTACCACCAAAATGTCAGAATGGGCAGGGTGTCTTTGAACCTTGGTGCAGAATCCAGAGCAGGGGGATGTCCAGCTCTGGGGGCAGGGGTGGAGTTCCTCCTGGGCATTGTAGCCAGCATTGCACACGTGCTGTGTAAAGCTGGCCGTGCCCCTGCTCTGGGCAGAGGTGGTGGACTGAGGCACCGGTGCACCCAGCAGGACAGCAAACCCTGAAGGACAGGGTATGAGACAGATGAAGCTGTCCCTAGACTAAATCTGGGACCTAAGAAGAAGTTGGTGACCCTGAGAGAGTTACTAGGGAGGCAAGATAATAATTTAAAGCATTAATGAGTTTCATATACATGCACAGAATCACATTTCTTTTGACCCTAAAACCCATCTTCTTCCAGGTGTAGAGTGTCAAAAGGTAGACTCTGAGGACTCTCAAGAGATTGAAAGCAGCAGCGGCAGAGGTAGGCGTCTAGTCCTCTTGACTAGAGAAAGGCCCCTGGGGTGGGGATGTCCGGGGAGAAGGAGAGAACCCTTGGATACATCTGTAGGTTATAGAACAAAGGGCGCCTATGCTTCACCTCTCAAGTGGAGCCCAGGGGAGCAGAAGCCCCAGGGCTGTGTCAGACATCAGAGGAGGTCACAGAGCTTCCCATGGCCCCAAACTGCATGTGGCCCAGAGGGGCCTGGCCATCAATGAAGCCCTGAACAGACTCACAAGAGCCCCCTGGGCTCTTGGTCAAGGGCAGCGGAAAGCTTCTTTTGGCCTAAGGAAGTTCAAAGAGACTCGGAGAGATAGAGACCTTGGACAGAGAAGCCTTGCAAACAGCTGCCCATCGGGGACTTGTGGACTGACAGCGGGGATCCTGTGGAACCAGGATGCTACAGGGGTGCCTTCAGGGACAGACAGCACGTGGAGCACAGGCAGCAGCCTTAGATATGTCCTGGGAGAAAGGTGGGAGGATGTGGAATTGCCAGACAGAAATTTCCACCACGCAGAGCAACAGGAGCACATATAACAATGAAGAGAGCTGAGAAAAAAACAACTAAGCCTGCATTTGTTAGATACCCAAATGTGTACATTGGTCAAAATCAACCCATAATGGATGAGTCTAATTTATGACTAACCTACCCCGAGGTGGTTTTATTTGTTTGACTGATTAATTGACTGACTGACTCATTCCTTCCCTTCTTTTCTTCCTCTCTGACCTACGAAACAGACAGGTACTCTGCTGAGGACTAACAAGTCTTGCTTGCTTGCTTATTTATTTCTCTATTCATTGATTGATTCATTCTTTAGCTAGCTGTGCCTGGTTTTAGTTGCAGCAAGCAGAATCTTTGATCTTTGTTAGGGCACGTGGGATTTTAGTTGCATTGTGCTCTTAGTTGCAGAATGTGGGATCTAGCTCCTTGACCAGGAATTGAACCCGTGTCCCCTGCATTGGGTGCACAGAGTCTTAGCCACTGGACTACCAGGGAAGTCCTGAGCAATGCTTTTTTTTTTTTTTAAACCAGACTTCAAATATGTGTTTTCTGCCCTCAGATTTATTAATTTAGTTAGGAGGGGGAGAGGCAGGGGGATGCAGAAATCGAGACACTGACAACTAAATCTAACACAGTTTGGTAAGAACTGTGATGAAAGTGCATACAATGTGGTCTAGGAGCACAAAGGAAAGCTTACTAGTCCGAGATTCGGAAGTCTCTGAAAACTGATAACTCCCTTCTATCCAACCAGTACCTTTAGGAAAGCTACCTTAAGCTATCATCCACTCAGTCACATGGAAAATCTGAGGATGAGTTGTGGCAGAGACATCGACTGCATACTGGCTATCCATGGGGACTCACCACATTTTTTAGCCTCCCTTGTGGTTAGCAGAGGCCATATGACTAATTCTTGCCAATAGGCTAAAGAAGGGGGACTCCTATGAGCATCCAGCTCAGCTTCCCTCTGTCCCTACCATGGCGCCTGTGGAGCCTTCTTATTCCAGGTGGTGTGGCTTCAAGATGTCTGAGCCTTCATTGTCCTGAATCTTTAAGAAAATGTATGGAAAAGAGACTCCATTGAGCCACAATCAACATGTAATATGAGCAAGAAATAAATTCTTGACTAAGTCCCTTAACTTTTGGGGTTGTGTTGTTACTGCAGCAAAACTCAGAATATCCTGACCAATAGTAAGAATGATGATGGATTAAAAGGGGGAGTTGGGTTATTGAAATGCATTCCAATATTGTTCAGAGGAAGAGGGGCTTTGTTCCTAGGTGACCAGTCTTTTAAGAATAATCTCCTGAAAGAGAAGAAAGTGACAGACGCTAAGTAGTGTGATCTCTTCACTTAGAGCTGGTACCTGGATATAGGTTCAGATGTTAAGCTGGTAAAGAGAAGCCTGAACAGAAGACGAGAAGGTGCAGAAGAGAAGAGGGAGGCAGGAAAGCCATGCTTCTGAGTTCTCTGTCTGTCTATGGAACAGTCAAAGCCATTCCCCACCCCTAGCCTCTCCCACCCATCTACCTCAGATGGTCCCATGCAGGGCCCAGACAGTAAGGCACCCCCATCAGGGACCTCTTGGGGGGCAGTCTCAGGGTAGTTGCGCCTTTCTCTGCAGCCCCCTAATGTCTACTGAGAGAGAATAAATAGCTTAAGAGCTGACACCTTTGAAAAGGCAATAACTCCTGAGAGAGAAACGAAAACAAACTAAACAAGGCCAGTGTAATTTCACCCTGGAATAAGGTTTCTTTTCCCCACTCCCATACTAAACATAGACTTTAAAATATTTCCATTACTACTGCAGCAGTTAATTTAAAAATATCTTTTGAAATAAGCAGTAACCACATATGGGTAACATGTAGGTGAAGCGAGTGTCAGGGAGCTGCTTGACAGACTGCTGAAGGCATTTTTCTTTCCTGATACGTGACTCATGATTTAGTGTGGAACAGGAGGGTTTACAGCTTTACAATCTGCTAGTGATAAGGGGACCCATGCTGGAAACAGGTCCATTAAGAAAACGATAATCCTTTCGTGCCCCTAAATGTTACTCAAATTCTCCCTGGCTTTTTCCCAGATAAAAATAGAAATCTTCATGTGTTCCCTGGGAAAGTCACCAAGTAGCAGGGAATGGATGATAAAGTGACAGCTGGCATCCTAAAATCTAGCATAAGTATTTTTTTAGTAACTGTAGAACAGTAGCAAAGTGCTCACAGTTTTATAATGTCCCACAGGGCTGGCAAGCTCCTCCGCTGGTTTGGTTGAACATAAGGGCCTGTTGGACAAGTAACACCACCACAAACAACAGCAACAACTACAGCAACAGCTACATCATCTGAGATCTTGTAAAGCGCTAGACCCTAAGGTCTGCCCATCACCTCCAGTCCTCACAGATAGCTCTCAAGGGGGTTATTATTATTATTATGCCCCCACCTGGCAAATGAAAACTCTAAAAGCAGTCATTTCAAGACATTGGTTTACAACCAGAGAGTGGTGAAGAATGTGTGTCCAGTTGAGTTTCTTTTATACCCTTGAGACCTGGTGTCAGTCTATGCCAATAGCTGTGACGTGGAATCTCTCAGCACAGGCAGCCTTGGGTAGAACAGATATGAAGGAAGGAGACTCCTAGTGGGTCTACTGCCTAAAGTAGTTCATGACAGTGACAAACACCAATCCTGCACTATGAATACCTCCCTTCTAAAAAGAAAGATACACGGCTTCCTTGGTGGCTCAGTGGTAAAGAATCTGCCTGCCAAAGCAGGAGACAGGGGTTCGATCCTTGGCCCAGGAAGATCCCACATGCTGCAGAGCAACTAAACCTGTGTGCCTCAACTTCTGAGCCTGTGCTCTAGGGCCCGGGAGCTGCAAGTACTGAAGCTCATGCACTCTGGAGCCCATGCTCCGCAACAACAGAAGCCCCAGCAATGAGAAGCCCGTGCACCCCAGCTAGGGAGCAGCTCCCACTTGTTGCAACTAGAGAAAAACCCACACAGCAACGAAGCAAAGCCAAACAAATAAACTTATTAAAAGACACGGAAGCTGGGGGAGGGCAGATGGCCTCACCAAAGCCACACACCCTAAGTGTGGAGAGGGTCATGCATGTCTTCAGTGTACCAAGTGAGTCCTGGGGTGGACTGCCCGTGGAGTCACGGTCAGTGCCTGCCTGACCGGAGTCACACGTGTGAGCTGGGAAAGTCCTTTCTACTCTCAGCACGCTGGTTCCCTCACGCAAGAGACAGGGTTTGTGAAGGATGAATGAGAAGATGACAGTGAAAGGCTTTGTAAGTCTCAGACGCTGCATACGTGTGAGATCAAAGAAGTGCAAGGTGGTGGTAAAATGCCAAATACAAATAAAATCCTCAAGCAGGTAATTACTAATGAATTTATATTAGAACTTATCCAGAAATGCAGTTTCATCCAAGCCAACAAGAGCTGGGCAGGCGGGGCAGGAGTGTTTGATGAGTGATAACAGTACAGTCTGCAGCAATGGACCTATGGGCACTGCTGACTACTCCACTGTTAGGTCAACCTTTTATTCTTTGCCTTATTTGCATTAAAAAAAAACCACGTTTATTCTTTTTTTAAAAAATTGAAGTATAGTTGATTTATAATGTGTGAGTTTCAAATGTATAGCAGTGATTCAAATACATATATAAACACACACACACATATATATATACATACATTCTTTTTCAGATTCTTTTCCATTATAGGTTATAAGATATTGAGTAGAGCTCCCTGTGCTATTAGGTCCCTATTGTTTATTTATACATAGCAGTATGTATCTGCTAATTTCAAACTCCTAATTTATCCCTCCCCCATGCCCATTCCCCTTTGGTAACCAAAATCTGTTTTCTATGTCTATGAATCTATTTCTGTTTTGTTAATGAATTCATTTGTATGATTTTTTTTTTTTTAAGATTCCACATATAAGTGGTATCATATGGTATTTGTCTCTCTCTGTCTGACTTACTTCACTCTGTATGGTAGTCTTTAGGGTTCATTCACGTTGCTGCAAATGGCTTTATTTCATTCTTTTTTTAATGGCTAAGCATTATTTCATTATGGGCTTCCTTGGTGGCTCAATGATAAATTCCTCCTACCAAGGCAGGAGATGTGGGTTCGATCCCTGAGTCGGGAAGATCCCCTGGAGAAGGAAATGGTAAACCACTCCAGTATTTTTCCCTGGGAAATCCCGTGGACAGAGGATCCTGGTGGGCTACCGTCCATGGGGTTGCAAAAAGAGTCAGATATAGCTTAGCAACTAAAACAAACAACAAAAAATTATTACATTACAGGTATTTGGTCAAACATTCTGTAGTGTAGTGGTTAAGACCACTGACTCTTGAGCTAAGCTGTCTGGGTTCGAATCCCAGTTCTGCCACTTGCTGGCTGTGTAACGGTGAGCGAGCTCCCTGATCTCTCTGTGGGTCTGTCCCCTCATCACGGAGGGGGAACCCCCAAGCACCCGTGTCATAGGGCTGGTGTGGGGATCATGAGCAAGAACCAGGAGCAGTGCCTAGCACAGAGCACCGCTGGCAAAGCGGGAGCTGTTCGCATGTCTTTTGTCTGCTCTGGATGGTTAACCAGCTTTCTGTCACCATCAAGCCTCAGTGACACGTCCTCAGGGCACGTGGCTATGGCCCTGTGCCTCTGGAAACTTACGGTTATAACCTAAATGTGAAAAAATTCACTTGTACCCTAAGAAATGGCTGTTTTGGTAGGTCAAATATGGGGGGGAAATCCCCAATTTCATACTCTTCAACCTAACACACATAAGCAAACAGAGGTAAAGCTTGGAAAAGTAGGGGAGAAAAAGGAACAAGCAGACTAGCAAATATCAGAAAGGGACAGTCAGATGAAATGTAAAATAACCACGGCTTACACAGCTGCGTCAGTATCAAAGAAACGTATAAATTAAGTGCAGGATCTAATCATGTCCGTTAAGTACAAACATGAGCTCAAGGGGCTGGTGGGTATGCAGATGTACATGTATGACTAAGAAGTGGGAAGAGGAGGACTTCTTTTTAAGGCCATAAAAGAGACATGGAAGGGAGCCAGGGAGCCAGGGAGCTCGTTCCTATGTGCACGGCCGCACACTCTTTCATGCGCCGCTTTTCTTCTCCGCCCCTTTTGATCCACAAAGGAGAATCTCAACCCGCCCTCTTCACCCACCCCTCCAGCTCCTGACGTCAAGCCTCCTCCCACGATGTACTCTCTCCTTATCCCATCTGTCAGCAACTCTCCTCCCACCCTTCAAGGTTCACCTCCCATCCCCTCTCTGACTAAGGCAGCCTGTTGGGGAGGAAGCAGAGAGCAGATACATGGCCAGGCTTCAGGGATTCTCCCTTTGTACTTGTACTAGGCAGGGGGGCATAGGGCAGTGGGTTTTAGCACCGGCAAGAGGTCATGCCAGCATCTTTTTCTTCCTTTATCCCACTGCTCTTCATTCTGTCAAATTTTCCAAGTCCCATTTCCTAGCAGCAAAATATCTGACCAAACATAAGAAACCAGATCCCAGAGACTCCAGGTGAAAGGACTAATATTATTGTTGGTGAAAGTGAAAAGTGAAGTCACTCAGTCGTGTCCGACTCTTTGTGACCCTGTGGACTGTAGCCCACCAGGCTCCTCCGTCCATGGGATTCTCCAGGCAAGAATACTGGAATGGGTTGCTATTTCTTTCTCCAGGGGATCTTCCCGACCCAGGGATCGAACCCGGATCTCCCGCATTGCAGGCAGACGCTTTAACCTCTGAGCCACCAGAGAAGCCCATTATTGTTGGTAATATTTACTAAATTATTTACTAAATATTTACTGCTGCTGCTGCTGAGTCGCTTCAGTAGTGTCCGCCTCTGTGCGACCCCTAGACGGCAGCCCACCAGGCTCCCCTGTCCCTGGGATTCTCCAGGCAAGAACACTGGAGTGGGTTGCCAATTCATTCTCCAATGCATGAAAGTGAAAAGTGAAAGTGAAGTTGCTCCATCGTGTCCGACTCTTAGTGACCCCATTGAATGCAGCCTACCAGGCTCCTCTGTCCATGGGATTTTCCAGGCAAGAGTACTGGAGTGGGTTGCCATTGCCTTCTCCTAAATATTTACTAAATGACACTAATGTGATAGAACCTATGCTAAGCCCTGTATATCTTTTAGAATAGCCACTCTTCACAAAGGTCCCTATAACAGGTGGTATGGTTATCCCCATTTGTCATACATGAGAACCCCTTACAGAAGGGGTAAGTGACTGGCTTTAGGAGCCACCATTGGTAGGTGACAAAGCTGAGAGCTCAACCAGGCAGCTGAACTCTGCAGCCGCTGCTCTTAGCCTTACTCTAAATATCACCAAGAATTGGTCTCATTTTGCTATAACCTTGTAGGACATTCATCAGAAAATTCTGGCAGCAAACTCTGCCTCAGGATTGGGAACAGAAACATACTTAACATACACGAAAGTAGAAAAACATGATTTTCTGTGACGGTATTCCAGGACAAAGGCAGTGGGTGACCATGATGATTCAGGACTGAGAAAAGCAGTCCTTGTATTGCCTGAAATCAAATGCTGAATTCAAGTAAAGGCAGCTACTTGATGGAGGAAACACCTCCCAAGGACAGGTGACCGATTGTGTTAAGCCAGTCCCACAACAGGCTGAGATACCTATTGCTGTGGTTAGTGACACCACGGGGACTTCAGATGTGCTGGCCAAGTGAAGGTGCTATGGGGGTCCCAATTTTCCTTCTGGCTTTCGGGTCTCTGAAGTATCACATGAGGGGCCTTGATATAAATTTCTCCACAGCCTGAGTCTTGGAAGAAGCCCAAGACTACCTTTAGGAGCTCAAAGCACCCCCATTCCTGAAAGCAGGGGCTGTCTCCTCAACAGCACGTCACAATCAGCCATCATGTGTGGAAGGAAAAACCTCCTTCCTCTTGGAGACAGGCTGGGGAGAGGCCGCCGAGGGGCCAGAGGAGAGTGGAGGGACTTCATGACAGAAGTCAGCGTGACTGCATGAGCTAGGACTCTTGATCACAAGTGACAGAAACCCAACTTAAAGTTTCTAAAGGCAAACAAGGGAATTTATTGGCTCAAGTAACTAAGCCGAAGGAAGGGCCAGGTGGCTAGCTGGGTCCTGGGGC
Organism: Oryx dammah; assembly: GCF_014754425.2. Lineage (NCBI taxonomy): Eukaryota > Metazoa > Chordata > Mammalia > Artiodactyla > Bovidae > Oryx > Oryx dammah. Next base: position 68,004,051 of record NW_024070187.1, read on the forward strand.
AGTGAAACCAGAGCCCACTCTTCCCTCAATGGCTCCTTTCTCTTCTCTCTGATGATCAGCTGAACTCTCCTGCAGACTGGCATCTTCCATGAAGCATGAAATGTGGCTGCCAGCAGCTGTCATGAGCCCATCTTCTCAACTAGGAGGGGAGGCTCTTCATTTCAATTAGTAACGTCCCAGACGAGATTTCCAACTGGCCCACTTCTGTGGACAACAAGGCAGGTATTGTGATAGACAGCCCCAGTAAAATTAAACAGAGGACGAGGATGAGCAATTGCTCACCTAAGTTTCCCAAAAGGAGGACTGGTGTGGGCCAGGCAAAACCACAGATGGCCGCCAAAGGACCTTGTAGTCTTGGACCATCAGGGATCTGCAGTCCCGTTGGGAGTTGCCCCAGGGTGACCGGGGGAAACAACAAAGGGGACGGAGTTGCTGAAATCCTAGCAAACATGGGCTGAAGGGCAGATGAAACCCTCCTTCATACTCCAGTCTTCGTTGCTCTGGGGAACTCACAGCCTGGGAGACTGAAGTCACATAGCGGAAGAGGGCAAGTGGACTACAGACACCGCATGATTCCAGAAACAACTCAAAGCTTCAAATGCAAATGCTGCCCTTCCAGAGGAACGAGATGCAGCCCTCCTAGGCCAGGAGGGTTGGTGGATGGGAGGGGCCCAGGGTGGGCTCAGCACCTCCACCTGGGCAATGCAGAGGCCACCGTGACAGCCAGTATGAGAAGCACGCACCTGGATCTGTGTGCAAGTCTATTGACACGAATAACCCTGGTGCGCCGTGTACGCATCAGATGAACATGAAAGCTGCAACATCTGGAAAAATGTCACCATCTGCCACTCGGAGAGGAATACTGAAAGGATCAGCAGGACAGGAGCGGTATGGGGTCTGAGTTAAAAAAAAAAAAAGGGTTGGCAGCAGCTGCCAGCTCTCCGCTGCTGAGAATAGCAGCAATCCTCCTGACGTGGCAGTTTATGGACTCTCACAAATCCCGGCTGACCCCTCACAAAGGCGGGGGTCCACACACCGAGCGGCTCCAATGGCCATCGCTCATCAAGCACGTTTAGGAGCTTTTGTTCCCATCTCTTCTGCAGCCTCACAATGGCCAGCGCGCACCAGGTCCCACCGCAAGAAAGAAAGGGAGGTGGCGGCTCGTGGAGATCTCAGCAGAAGCATTTTCCTCGTGCCTGACTCCTCTGACCTGCTCATCGTTTGATTTTATCCACAGAGACGAGCTTGCACGTGCGGCTCTTAGTGCTGGTTTAGATGAAACCCCAAACCCAGTGGGGTCATGTGCTCACATCAGACCAAGGTGATGCTTATATTTTCACGTGTTAATACAAATCTAAGTTAACCAGACCGAGCAGGACTCAGCCGGGGCTGTTTTTTATTAACTGGCTGGTCATTGCTGTTTTTAAGAGAGAGGGCCGTTAAACCCGACAGACGGCCCCCTTGTGCAGTCAAACAGTAAACGGGATTGTTAGGACTCCGGTTGCCATCTCCAGGCTCTCCTCAGAACACAAGCTCTTTGTACACAAGAAATAAAGTCAGACACAAAGGAGAAAAGGTTCATTTTCTCCTACTGCATCTAAAATGTTCCTTTAAACTGAAAGGGGTTATTCTGCTCCCCAAGGTGGGAAGGAAAAACAACGACACCCTAAGTGCAGTGAAAAAGTACACTCCTGCACAAACATTTGATCCCGGGCTGCATGACAAGGTTACGAACTTGTGTTCACGTATTAAAATCTGGCTGGGCTCTGAGGCCCTTGTTGATACTGTAAGGAAAGTACCACGCATTTATTTATTTCTGTTCAGGAAGAGAATTCACTGGGTTCTTACCCCAGCTGTCTTGGACCAAATACTTCTCTTGCTTATTGACTGAGGGAGGGGCCCACTGGACGACGACTGTGTTGCTGTGCCTTTCGGCACACCTTCTATGACGTGGTGACTTTGTTCACGTGCTGGAGAGGTTCTCGTTACTGACCTTTCTTAGTGTTTCACCCCCACTGCCAACAATTGACGGAGAAGGCAATAGCACCCCACTCCAGTACTCTTGCCTGGAAAATCCCATGGATGGAGGAGCCTGGTAGGCTGCAGTCCATGGAGTCGCTGGGAGTCGGACATGACTGAGCGACTTCACTTTCACTTTTCACTTTCATGCATTGGAGAAGGAAATAGCAACCCACTCCAGTGTTCTTGCCTGGAGAATCCCAGGGACGGGGGAGCCTGGTGGGCTGCCGTCTCTGGGGTTGCACAGAGTCGGACACGACTGAAGTGACTTAGCAGCAGCAGCAGCAGCAGCCAACAATTGACTTTTGTCTGCTTACCGTCTGAGCCAACATCTTCATGTCTGTGACAGACTGCCTCGTTCACAGCCACCACAGGCCAAAGGAAAAGCTCCCACATGGGCAGCCTTAACCTGGGGGACAGTGGAGTCTCACGTCAGTCACCCATGTCATAATTGCAGAATGAAAGCTTGTGGCTGGAGCTGAGGAAGAGGGGCTCTGCCTAGCTCTGCAGTACCCCTCTTCCTCCCCGGGGACACTTTGCCAGTCCAACCAGAATGACCCTGGTACCTTTTAGCAAGCTCTACAGATAACTAGAGTTCAAACAGGGAAATAATATACTGAAAGTGGTAACAATAAGCTGATAATAATACATTAACCAGAACCTATTACATATTAATATTAGGCATGATGCAAAGTGCTCTACGTGAATGTAATTCTCCCCAAAACCCTTGGAAATAGACAACGCTGTCACTCCTGCTTTACTGAATACAGAACTGAGGCCTACAGAGGTAAAGCCTATATGGCTGTGCGATGCCCACAACTATTGACTGAAGTTTCTTCCTGCCTAAAAGCAGAGGTTGGCTGGGGGTCAGTATTTCCCAAAATGTGGTATGTGGACTACTGTCCCGAGTCACCAGGGGTGCTTATTGACCTGCAGACTCCTGGCTCCACTCCAGATAGGAATCCCTGGGGGTGAGGCCCAGGAATCTAACAAGAACCCCAGGTGATTCTTAAGCATATTAAGGTCTGAGAACCCCCAGGTATATAATCCCCAAATTTCACCCAGCTGTACTATGATGGCCTGAGCTTTCCTTTTGTTAGAGACTCTTCAAGAATGCAAGAATGCAAGCGTTCCTCTTCCATCCCACCCAGAATTAACCCTTAAATATCCCACACATTTTCTTTAGATCAGCTATAGACAACATGCAATCTTGTTTCATACAAGACATAAGCAAATTCTTTATTCTCTAAGATGTTTAAACCATACGAAACAAATCCCTCCCGTTTAGAAGGAATGCAAAAACAAGATGACATGACCTTAGCCAAAAGAATTTTCTTAAAGGTATTTTACAAGTAGAAGTCCACACACATATGGAAGTAGTTACTGAGAAGAGTCACTGGACCAGGGAACATCGACAATGATCTCTCTCATTTCTCAGAGAAAGGGGGTGGGAGGAGAGAAGGTATTTCTAAATCAACACACACACACACACACACACAGACACATTCCAATCATACACATAGAAGACACAGGTAACACTGGGCTGTGAGGGAAGAGTGTGAGAGCAAATAGGCCTTTTTTCACTAAAAACATGTTACCATCAGCCACGGTCTTGACTTTTCTTCCTAATTTATTTCCTTATTTCCCCTAAAAATGCCCTCTTACCTTTGGTTTTCATTTTTCCCTCTAGCTTGCCTTTTGGTCTCTTCATTTTTGTCCTTTCCTGCTGGTATCGAGGTCAGAGTGACAAGAAAGCCTGCACGCGGCACACCTTGTAATGTCATCATTTTACTGCCCAGCACAAGGATGCAAGACCACCTCAACCGAGGCCTCACCCCTGGCTGACCAAGATGGCCAAATGCCCACATCAATCATGCAGCCACCAGGCTCAGGGGCTGCCCGCTGCTATGTTTCCAGGGAGACGCGCATCTGCTTTTTCCATGCACTTCTTCCCTCTTTCTGACAGATACACGTGAATGCTAATATTAGCCAGTCACTACTACAACAAAAATTTATTATGTATCAGCTGTGCAAAGCACAGTCCTAGGCACAATGAGAAAAAAATGGGAAGCTGCATTAGCCGTGGTCTCTCCCTTCAAGGACCTCAGCACCTAGTTATAGATGTGCTCCAGAAACCAAGCATGGTGGGAGTTCAGGAGTCATACTGAGTAGGCTGGTTACCAAACAGCCTCTGGGGGAAAGAGGGGCCTGGGTCTTGGAGAAGCTGAGGAGAGCTGGCAGAGTATTTGGAGTCCAGGGGATGACTGCAGTCTTCATTCCCACTTCTTCTGGTAACAGTGCCCTGATCATCCTTAAACTCACCCTTAGCTCTGTGATTCAGGTGGGCCTGAACTTGACCTTGCTCATCAAAACCCTATCCATTTGGCCACTATAAGGGTTCAGGATTGAGTACATGCTCCAGACCAGTCCAACGAGACTGGATCCCGAGACCTTTGCAGGAACCATGGATAAAGAGAATCTCTCCTTTCTTCATAGCTGTCTGCTAAGAGAATGTAATCCTGGGGCCACTGGGGCCATTTTACTACTACATGGAGGGGGGTGGCCTGAGGGTGAAGCCATCACAGATGGAAGCAGAACCAACAGAGGTCTTTATCCCGAGGATGAAGACTGAGGAAACCAGCTCTATACCTGGACCATTTACATCATGTGAGCAGGCTGTTTTTGTTTTTTAAAGCTAGTTTGGCTGATTAACTGTTTGTCACTATAGCAGTATGTGTAAGAGTGTTAACGGAAGAGTGGGAAGATGAGTCTCATTGGTTGATGTTGTTGAAAGGACAGCTGGAAGAATAAACTGGGGCCAAACTTGGCAGGAGATGGGAGGGAGGCATGATGACAAAGCTAGGGAATAAGAACTTTATAGCCTATAGGCACGAGAAGCCATGGTGACCTCTGAGAAATGGAATACTGATGAAAGAGGAAAGGTTTTAGTGAGGGGTCAGACATGGGATAGAAGGTGGAACAAGATGAATTCTCTGGTTTCTTCCGATCTTGAGACTGTGCGGTAGATGGCAGTCGCTGGTGATAGTCTGCACCATGGCTTAGAGGGGGTAGGACTGGAATCTGGGACATTCTCAGGCCATTATTGACAGGCTAGAGGCAATACTGGAGTGGTGATAGGAAAGAGGAGGGGAGACTCAGAATGGCATTGTAAAAGCACTTTGATGACCAGCTCGGGGAGGCAAGGGAAAGAGGAGGCAGGTGATGTGGAGTGCCTGCTCCTCTGAGTTGGGAGGATGCCAGTTCCACTGATGGAAAGTAGATATGGGGCTGGTTTGAAAGTGGGGAGGACTTCTCCTGCCTCAGACTTAAAGGGTAGCACTGGGAAGAGAGGGACTGGAGCTCAAAGGGGACCATAACTAGTCCCTTACCGCCTCTCTACAGGGTTGAATAAGATGGCCTCTGAGGTCATGGCCAATTCTACAGCTCCCTGATTCCAGGAGTGAGGCTGGGGTTGCAAATGCAGGTTTGGTAGTGAGGGGGAATTCACAGCTCTGAGTGACCTCAGAGGTTCCAACCGAAGCATAAGCTCCAACCGAAGACAGGAATCCCCTTTCTAGAAATGTTGACAGATGGCCCTTCATCCCTTCTTTACTCCTGGCACCTCACAAATTCCTAAGGCCATCAAGAGTTTGTCACCAGGTAGCTTTAACACAAAGTGATTCTTTTCACTAAGCTGAAATGGACTTCCCTGTAAACTCAACCCACAGATTGTAGTAGTAGTTCCCCTTGAAAGTGACTCAGTTAGGAAGAGCATAGCTGGGTTGCAGAGTGGGATGCCAGAGGCAACTTTCCCTGGCCACACTCTCAAGAAGTGGCAGTATTCTCACCTATTTTTTTAAGCAACACATTAAAATGACAGCCGTGTTAAGACTATGATGTAAACAGTTTAGGGAAAATAGAATGACCACGAGCTACGGTAAGCAAGTAGATGGAAGCTGTATATTCTTGGCCCCTCCTTCCCTTCCTCTAATCAGTGGGTGGAAACTTGCCTCATCCCCAGCCTGGCTTCCAGATGATGGAATTCGGCTGTCTCTGAAATGAAGTCTAATCCCTTTTACCCAGAACAGCCTATCCAATATTTTACTCTCATGGTCATTGTGAACCTTTCTTTTCCAAATTAATTATCTCCACAGATGATGTAGCTAAAATTCTGAGCTTGGATGAGATCCCCAAAGGAGAGAGAGAGACTAAGAGAAGAGCCAAGGCCTCAAATTCACATAAAAGTGACTTGTTTATATACAAGCTCGTTGATTTCTGTCTTCACACACACACATACTGGTTTTGCTAAAATCAAGAAGTCACTAAACAAACATGTGTTGGACCAAGTTTAAAACCTCACAGTTATTCCACTGGCTACTAAAGCATTTTAACTACCTTCTATTATTACAAAAAGAACAAATGTATTCTCCTAAGCTTGCAAATTATTATCAGAAATGCCCTAGTTACTAATCAAGAAAAAAAAATTACAAGTGAGATTACTATTGGGATCATATGGGTTCATCTGTTTTCTGATGAACAAAAAACAGCCAAAGAACCTATTTTTCTTTATTGCCATCATTTTCACTGTTATTTTCTTCTGATGCAATACAAGGTCAGAGGGACAGCAGGAGTATTTGGGGTTACTCACCACACTGCTATAAAAATGTTTACATATACTTAATTCTTCTGCACTAAGAATTTGCTGGAAGGTCCTTGAACTGCCTTCTCTTCTGCATCTTTTGAAGCCAGGTTCTACAAGGCACTCTATATTTCTGAGAGTAACCATGACCTTGACTTGACATTTTGTCTTTGTGATTTCCTCCCCCAACATTATTGACCTTAGGGTCAAACTACTTCAGATATAAGTTTCAAGGATAAAGGTATAAACTCAACTGTGTTCAAAAGGGTCTCTATCAAATGAACTCAAATTCTTTCTCTTCTAGCCATGATTATCTATTTGGTTCTCGCAGGAAGAGGGGAAAAGAGCTTCTCTGAGAAAGGAGTCTTTTCATCAGCCTGATGGACAGTGTCCATGTCTCTCAGTCAGTCTTAGTTCCTCTCTCCACAAGACATATGACCGATAAAAACAGACGTGATGGGAGGAGAAAAGGTTGCTCTCTGGTTTCCTAAGTTGGACAAAACAAGAATCTATAATGACGGAATTTTAAGGTTCCGTTATGTGGTTATCTGAATCGTTAAACAAATACATGGAATGCAAAAAGGTGCATAAGAAAAATTAGACATAGGAGTGAAGGATTAGTCATACATTTGTCCTTCCCAAAGTACATTATGTTCTTGTTATTAATTGGGAGAAAAAGTAATATGAAGATTTTACTGAATTCTTTCCACTGAAAAGCTCAACAATGGATTAATGAAATCCAACACATCGTTCCCTAAAGCAAACCACTCAGCAATATTCTGGGCACCAGTTTTAGAAATGGAAAGATTCCAAGCTGTAATGTTCCAAGACTTCTCAGTTAATTAGTGTAGGGAACTTATTTTTATCTCTGCATCATGTAAAGATTCAAAAACTAGGTCAGGAATGTTTTCTGCCTATTGTTAGTTGTTTAAGGTCTGGACCAGTTGAAGGCATAAGAGTTTAGCAAAGGGTCGCAAAGAGTCGGACACGACTGAGCAGCTGAACTGAACTGAAAGCTGTATTGTGTCACCAGGTCAGACCTGATCCAACAATAAGTCCTTAGAACCTCATGAACTGTATAAAAGGCCAAAAAGTCATTAGTACTGACTACTAATTGCTTTAGCCAACAGGCCTAAAGTTTTCAAAATATTAAAGAGAGAGATTTTACTATACTCAGAGGAGCCTCACCCTTTTCTAAAACCAATGTCATTGCCAGTGTCCCCTGAAGCTTCTTGGTTCCTTCATCCACGTTCCCAGGCACGTTCTATGAGAGTTGCAACTCAGCGGCTTGAGTTTTCCTTTCATTGAATGGATGGCCAAATAACACTGGTTAGCAATGTGAAGACAATATACTCAAGTACTACAATCCACCTAGGAGTAGATTTGCAATATGATTATAAAGAAAATACTGACCTTGGGGAACTTGTTGAGGGGGTCCACAGAAAAATGGACTCAAAGTCAGAAAGGATCCTTGAATCTTTTAATCCCAGTTCCCAATCAATGTAGTTGTTTGTCCAGCCGTTACCTGAGTGCTTCTAAGTATGGGCCGGCATGAAATAGGATGGGCTGAGATAAGCATTTCAAATAAAATATCACCATGTTAACTTAGTCTGGATTTTAGAAAACTGTATCACTATAGATTCCATTCCACAAGGGGATTAAAAAAACCTCACAGAAGCTGTGAATAGTTACAAAGATGCTAAACTACATGATTCCTGACCTCAAAGACAAAAATATATAGTAAAAAATACATTAAAAAAAAACAAAAAGCCTCATATAGTAACCCAAACTGCACAAAGACACACACACACATGGGTACATGTGCTGATGCCACTTACTCCATGTTGTAACCATTCATTCAAAAAGCATCTCTTGAGCACCTACCATGCATAGCACCACCATGGCCGCTGGAGGCTGGGCTGGAGCATATTAGGTCTCATGCTAATCTTTCCATACCAATTTGTGCACCCCGGTGCATGTCTTTCCTTTTCTGGGAGCTGCACTATATCCCAATAAGTGAAGTAGATTATGAAAGCTCAAAAATATGAGGAGCCTAGTGTTGATGTTTCTCATAGCATATTACTAATGTTTAAAGATTTCTTCACTTACGGCACGGATTTGCTGAGTTCCTGCCTCAGCCCAGGGCTCTGTTCCCTCTTGCCACCCCACCCTAATGCCCACTTTCCTCTGGTTGCTGAGTGCACATCCCCTTTATCCCACCTCATCATTTCCCCTCCTTCTGCCCACACTGTGACATGTGTTCCTGCATCCCCCACAGCTGCCTAACTCTCTTCCTGTGGTGACTGGTCAGAATCTGTGCATGCCCAATTTTCACAGCACTGCACAGATGTTCAAAACGATGCCCACCCTGCTGACATTGTGGTACTCAGCAGGAGTGGGGCAGGTCAAACGTCCTCTAAAAAGGGCTGTGCTATGCCCACGTCTGCTCTCCAGCGCCTCCCCTAGGATCTCCTCTGTGGCCAGCACGTCTGGCTTGCTCAGGCCTTTAGGCAAACTCCTCACCACCATATATGATTTGATTTGATTTGCTTTAACAGTTGATATAGAAGGAGCTTAGAAACTCACGATTCATTTACATGGTTAGATCATAGCTTGATTCCTTCCTCTATCACTGGTTACTCTAATAATGAGATTCTAGTTTTTTCATATAATATTCTACAGTAATATGATGACTAGCTATTATGAGAATTAAAATAATATGAGCAAACATGCCAAATACAGAACTCCATAGGTGCTAAAAATGTGTTGAACTTAGGTCTGATTCATAAAGACTTCCTAGGGACATTCAGGGACAAGAATTTAAAACAGTAAATCTTATTGTAAAATGACATCTGAATTTACAGCATCGACTGTACTGTTCAGTCTTGACAAGCTTAGATGCTTAGATGTACTTAGACCCACCAGACTACTGGGGCTCTGGGGCCAACACCACCTGCCCTGCTCAATCCCCTTTCTGCCTGCTCCTAATTGTCTGCTTTTTCTTTGGCTTTAAGGAAATGCCCAAGGGTTCAGGCCTACTAATCTTCCTCATCTGGAATTTGAAACAGCCTCAGTTGATGGTATGTGTGTTTTTATGATTTTTCTCCTACACACATGCAGTGTGGGACTGGGTTGACTGTGGGTCCACTTTGATGACCTGATCCTTTCCCAGTCAGTGTCACTGGTCATCTGTCCCCTCCTGATGCTGAGGACAACTTTTGATTCCTTAAGTGTCTTTCTTCTTTACACGTGACCTCTGAAACCACAGGGGGAACCTCTGTTTTCAGATTCATAATCATCCCTCCAGCTAGCTCAACTGTCCCTCACTCAAGCCAGAGCAGCTCTTTATCTGGTTCTCCCCATCTTCTAGAGTTGTTTCTAAAAACTAAACTTTATTTTGTAGAATAGTTACAAAAAAAATTATGAAGATAGTACAGATATTTCTCATATACCCTTGAACCTAGCTTCCCCATTGCCATTTCTTTCTCCAGGAGATCTTCCCAACCCAGGAACTGAACCCAGGTCTCCTGCATTGCAGGCAGATTCTTTACCGACTGAGCTACAAGGGGAGCCCAGATAAGCATGATTCATTTGTTACTATCAATGAATCAAAATTGACCCGTTATTATGACTTAAGTCCATATTTTATACAGACTTCCTTAGTCTTTTTAATGTGATCAAAGAAACATAACATTATTTTAACCATAGTGACAATAAGTCCATTCACATTATTGTACGAACATCACGATCATCCATCTCCAGAACTCCTTCATCTTGCAAAGCTGAAACTCTGTGCCCGTGAAACAATAAATCACCATTTTCCCCTCCCCACAGCCCCTAGCAACTGCCATTTTACTTTCTGTGTCAATGAGGCTGACTGGGCTAGGCACACCAAATAAGTGGAGTCATCCAGTATTTGTCCTTTAGCGACTGCTTTACTTCACTTAGCATAATGTCTTTCAGGTTTGTCTATGTTGTCCATCTTCTGAATCTTCAACCGACCTCAAAACGGTATGATTTTGCACATTCTGAATCTTCACTCTACTTTCTATAGAGTTGGTCCTACACTACAGTGAGCTCTAGATTGCCTCTATTTCTGGGACTCTGTCCTAAATCCCCTTTAGTATCTGGGATCCAAGAATCCCTCATAGGAAGTTACATATAAAAGTACTTACTATGTAGCTCCTTGTTCTAAACAATATATATATATAATATGTGTAATATTAAATACATATTACACACATATATAATACATATAATAACAAGATACACATACTATCTTGTTTAAATGTGAAAATACACCCCTGTGAGGTAGGTACTATTATTTATCTCGTTTTACAGATTAGGAAACTCAAGCATAGGGAGATTAAGCAACATGCCAAAGGAATACTGTTGACAAGCTGCTCCTGAACCAGAAGCAGCTGCTGCTGCTGCTAAGTTGCTTCAGCCGTGTCTGACTCTGTGCGACCCCATAGACGGCAGCCCACCAGGCTCCCCCGTCCCTGGGATTCTCCAGGCAAGAACACTGGAGTGGGGTGCCATTGCCTTCTCCGGAACTAGAAGCTAGGCAGCCCCATATGACCTGTAACGTCTCTTAGTTTCTGCAGGGCTTGGCTTTCCTTCCATAGGGGAGGAAGTTCGGTTCTCTGAACTTTTCATATGCCCACAAATGGACACATTTTCTCATTAAACTGCAAATGTTGCTGATTCCTTTTGGACTCTCTCTCCACTGTCCCGTCAGCTAGTTTGGGCCTGGTGGTACCGTGTTTTCCCTGAGCCTGGTCTGAGTTTCTGAGGCCCTCTGCTGGCTGCTCTGTCAACCACCTGGGCTCTGGAGCCTATGCCTCACCGCCTGTTTCTGTGATTCTGTCCCTTCACCTTCCTTATGTCACCCTCCTGGGTGCTGAGTTGCTTCCAAGTTTCAAAAAAACTTCAGGCAGGTTCTGTCAGTCATTAATGTTTCAGTTCAGTGTAATTATTCCACTACAGGCCAGGTGGCTCTGGTGTGCCACTAACATTTTACTTTATAATCTGGAAGACTGGCTGTAAACAACATAATTCAATTCAAAGGCCATGGTAGTTCTTTGACCTAGATTAATAGAATCAGTTTTATAACTGGGAAAGGTCACTGCCTTCACAGAGACAGTACGACTTTAATGCACTTTCACTTCATCACTAGAGTCGTTTCTGTCTCATTTGGACATGACCACTGAGCTTGGGCCGAGGGCCTGCCTGCTGTCATTTGGCTGTGCAGAGGGGGCTGTTGCTGGATGCTTTAGAGGTTGGGCACAAAAGGCATTCTTAGCAAAAGGCCCAAAGTCAGGGCTGCAGGAGTGAGATGCTTAAAACAGCAACCAGAGTTGAAATGGGAGCAAACTAGAACGCGCTAGCGCAATGGACTGTCCTGCTGAGCCGGGCTTTGTCAGTGTCTGATCTTCGAGTCTGTGGCCAGAGGGCAAACAGATGACCAGAAGTGTGTGTGTGTGACTGTGAGTATGTGTGTGAGAGTGCGTGTGTATGTGTGTGACCGTGTGGGTATATGTATGTGTGGGAGTGTGAGTGTGTGTGTGTATGAGAGAGAGATATATATAGAGAGATTTCATACAGCAGGAGCAGGCAAATGTTGCTTGGTGATGGTACCATAAAACACATTCAAATATAAACTCTAAAATCCTATATAAACTCTTTGCTTTTGGTATTAATACCCACCAGTATGAAAATAATTCAATAAATTATGACTTGCGGTAGAATATAACACAGTTATGGAAGAGTAAAGGGATGTTTTCAAATATTCCATCTCTTGTTCTTCCAGGTACACAGTAAATGTCCAACTCCATCGCCCCTGAAGTTGGCTTGGCTGTGTGACTCACTCTGGCTGGTGGAAAGGAGCTGAGGTAATGGGTGTTACTTCCAGGCAGAGGTTTAAGGGCCTGGCTATAATCTCCTGTTTCTCCTTGCCCTGCTTTAGTGAGGTGTGCATCACAGTGGGGCCCCATCCCTCAGGTCTGCGCCTCTGTGACTGTGACCAGCAGAGCTCTTGCTGGCCTGAGAGAGAGATGCAGAGTGAGTGAGATGCGAATTTGACTTGAGTTAAACTCCTGAGGTCTGGGAGTCATGTTACTAGAGTTACTCTACTGACTAATATGAGCTGCAAGTACATTATGGAAAACATTATTAGATGGAGCCTGGACTGGAATATATCATGCAAAAATGAAAATCACTGTTAGCTTTTCTAAAAAGCACAATTTTCTTTAATATCGTCATTTTTTTCACTTATGAAAACAGTTTAAAAGGATAGAAAGCTCAAAGAACATGAAAAACTATGAACTAATTCTAAGATTCTCTTCTTGTATAAATGTGGAGCAGAAGGCTTTATTAAAGAAAGCACTGGGAATATTCTGCCGAAGGGCGCTGTTGTATTTAAATGAAATAACGCATACCTAGCAGCTTTCATAAACAAAATCTGGCAGGGAGGCATTTCTGGGGTCTTCTAGAGTTAAACAGAAAATTAATTCAAAGTCATAGGAAGTTGGTGCTCCCCTCCCTGCAGCTTGGTCTTTGATCAGCCGTGTCATTTCCAAATAGAGCTCTCTCCCAGGGCTTTACCTTCTCCTGAGATACTGAACAGTCTGGTTGGGGGAAAGGGAGGCTACACACAAAGAACAGACCTTGATGAACTACAGAGAATGTGGGTTCAGTGAAGGCAGAATGCTCCCAGACCCTGGCATCGGAAGAGCTCACATTCTAAGGACCCAAACACCGGTGACAAGCTGCCACTCTGATCCTGAGGCATGGATCGGCACGACCTGGGCCAAAGGCAGCTGTGGTGTCTCCACTCACAGCGAGTGAGCCCAGCCGACCACCAGCGCCTGCAGTTTTCGTCACAGCTGCAACGTCTGAACATCCTTTGCTTTGGTGTTGAGAGAGGTCAGAGCAGAAATGCTGGCAATGACTCTGGGGACAGGCAGTCTTGATCTGAATCCTCATTCCACTTCTTACTAGCTGGGTCATCTTGGGAGAGTGACTTAACCTCTCTGTACTTTAGCTTTCTCTTCTCAAAAAATGGGAACAATAATAGTGCCTACTTTCAAGGTTGCTGGAGGGCTGAGTCATACATGTAAAGCTCTCAGCTTAGAGCCTCACCCAGGGCCTGGGTTCAAGGGGCACTTGCACACTGATTACAAAGTGAATGATGCCCCCCCGCCCCCCCCCCCCGGAGCTGTCCACATGCATGGCAGTCCTGCCCCTAGCCTCCCTTCACCCTACTCTCTTATTAGACCCGTTGCAACCTACAAATAAGGTTATGCTGCTTCATTTCTTCAAATCATAAAAATGAATTATAATGGTGATGTTTCAGTTCAGTTCAGTTGCTCAGTCATGTCCAACTCTTTGTGACCCCATGAATTGCAGCACGCCAGGCCTCCCTGTCCATCACCAACTCCCAGAGTTCACTCAAACTCATGTCCGTCGAGTCAGTGATACCATCCAGCCATCTCATCCTCTGTCGTCCCCTTCTCCTCCTGCCCCCAATCCCTCCCAGCATCAGAGTCTTTTCCAATGATGATGTTTAAGATGCTAAAAATGGCAGGTACATACCATGTACAAGGTATAGTACTAAATATTTCACATGTTTTAACATTAGTTCTTACAAAAACTCAATTATTCTCCTTGTACAGGTTATTCCCATTTTACATAGGATGTAGTGAGGTTCAGAGGTGTTGGGTAATTTGCCTAGGATCACAGAGTTTTAATGTCTCCTTTTATCTGGGAGGCAGAGTAATAGTGCTTCATAGCATGGCTAATGCACAGATGTGAGAGCTGGACCATAAAGAAGGCTGAGCACTGAAGAATTGATGCTTCTGAATTGTGGTGCCAGAGAAGACTCTTGAGAGTCCCTTGGACTCCTAGGAGATCAATTCAGTCAATCCTAAAGGAAATCAATCCTGACTATTCATTATACTGATGCTGAAGCTCCAGTACTTTGGCTACCTGATGCGAAGAACTCACTCCTTAGAAAAGACCCTGATGCTGGGAAAGATTAAGGGCAGGAGGAGAAGGGGGCAACAGAGGATGAGATGGCTGGATGGCATCACCGACTCAAGGGACATGAGTCTGAGCACACTCCAGGAGATGGTGAAGGACAGGGAAGCCTGGTGTGCTGCAGTCCACGGGGTCACAAAGAGTCGAATATGACTGAGTGACTGAACAACAACATAGCAGGGCTGAAGAGATGGCAGATGAGGCCTGGAATCTCAGCTCTCCAGGACTACAGGAGTCATTTCATGGAAAGTAGTAGTTAGTGAGTAGTATTTCAGGATCCAATCAAACTTGATGGACAGTATGTGGATCACACCAGACCCTTCCTAACAAGGTTCCTTCCTCTCTTTCCAGCTTTATCTGGCTACACACCCTCTAGAACCCCCAAAGGACACAGCTGTTGCACTCCTGTTTGTCTGTATACCTGACTTTCTTTCCTGAAATGCTGTTTTCTTCTCTGACAGGTAAATACTATTCATGCATCACACTTTGCCCGATCACTCCATGCTGAGACAGTTGTCCCAGAGCCCACAGCATCTTCCTTTATTTTTTCACCAACTCTTTTACACGATGGGCTTTCCCGATGGCTCAGCAGGTAAAGAATCTGCCTGCAATGCAGGAGGTGCGGGAGATGCAGGTTCGATTCCTGGGTCGGGAAGATCCCCTATAGGGGGAAATGGCAACCTACTCCAGTAGTTTTGCCTGGGAAATCCTACGGACAGAGGAGCCTGGCCGGGCTATAGTCCAAAGGGTCGCAAAGAGTCGGACACGACTGAGCACACGCTGGACTTTTACACGATTTGTTTGCATCTGGGTCTGCCTGCTGGACTGTGAGCCCTTTGAGAGCTGAGGCCAGGACCTACTCTTTGTAGCCTGGTACTTGGTAGGTGTCTGGCATCCAGCAGATACTCAACAAAGTTTGCATAACTGGACTGAATTGGTGTAAGGTTGGCTCAGTTAATAAACATGTTTTAAGAATTCACCTACATTGTGCGTGGTAGACTGGTTTAGGAACATAGGCAGTGGAAGAAAGAAAACGGCTTAAAATCCTGGCTTGGGTGTCTGACAATCTGAAACTGAAAACCTGGTAACACTGTCCTGTCGATGAGAAAAGGATAAACCTTTAAAATGCACTTTTAATACAGGATGGTTGGAATGCCAATTTAGATAGGTACCCACATGTAACTGGTGTGTTCAAATAGAGCCTAGGGAAAGAGCAGTAAATTTACTTTGTAAGGATTAAGTCTCCAGCCCTGCTGTAATTTGAGGCTTTTAGGCTTCTCATATGGTATAAACATCCCTCTATTAATTGAAAACAGCGCTGGTTAACATATACATCTCAGTTTCAAAGCACTTTTTATTCCTGTACTATCCTTGGAAAATATGTTCTGATGGACATGTGGCTAGCCTCTTCTGCTATCTCAGGATCAGTGTGTGGTAGAAGGTTACTAAAAGACAGATTACGAGAACTCCTGTCTTATCAAAGGAAATAGGAGGAACACTGCTGGAAAAGGACCAAGCTCCCGCCTTTCACCAAGGCCCAGGAGACTGAGTGACTTCCCCAAGTCACACAGCCTCCAGGCACAGGCAGCATCATGTGGAAGGTCCCGAGTCTGAAAGACTTTGGAGAGGGTGCAGTGGAGGCAGGAAAGCTGGCGAGGGCTCGGTGGGCCAGCGCCAGGGATTGACATTGCCTTCCCAGCTCAGTGGGCAGCCGCTGAAGGGTTTTACTCAGGAGCATGCCAGGATCTGACCCATGTTTTCAAATATAAAGACCATGTTGCTGCCTGGAGGAGAAAGGCCACTTAGAGGCATCTCACAGGTGTGAGATGATGGTGGCCCAGCTGCAGGTGTGACATTGGAGTGAAAAAGAAAAGAACGGATTTGAGGTTTTTAGAATTGGAGGCATTTTTAGAATTAGAATCTAGAGGACTTGCTATTGTGGGTGATCAGGAAGAAGGCCAGGTCAAGGATGATTCTTATGTTTCTGGGCTTGTGTGGATGCAGGGACTATTTGTGAGATGGGAAAAAAAATAAGGGCAAGGAACCAAGAATCCACTGTTGGTCAGGTGGTCAAGTGAGGCTTGAGATGGAACAATGCAATACACGTGGACTGCCCCGTGTCTGGCAGGAGTAAGCATGGTGGCACTGATGGTGTTGGCTTCTCGGTTCGTGTTTTGTTTGTTTCTTTTTTAAACCACTGCTGTATTCACTACCACCCCAGTGGGGTTACCAAGGCCAAAGGGAAACATCAGAATTACAGTGTAGTTTCTACAAAGGCTGGTTTGACTACAGAGAGAGTGGCAAAAACATTTGCTGGGAAATTGATGCACATGCCTTGAATGTTCCATTTAAGTTGGCATTCACAGAAATGATGATCGATTCTGATGACTCTCCTATACAATTAGTCTGTGGTCTGCTTTAGATTACAATACTGCTGCTGCTATTGATGATGGAGCTTGTACAGAAGTTTTTACTGAATGTTTCCATGCCTCCAAAGGGAATAGCCTTAATTCTAATAAATAAACAGCTGTTCAGTAATAAATACTGGCATCCTTATTTGATAACTTATTGTTTGGATGTTACTTAGCCATTCTTTAAAAATGGATACATTTACAATATAGGTCAAAAGTGTCTCTCATTGTCAGTAGAAACTCAACATCATTTTAAGAGAATATGCCTTGATTTTGCTTTACAGCCTCTTGATTTTTGGCCAGCTATGTGCTCTGACACTCTTCTACTGCTCTCTACTGTTCAAAATTATTCAGCAACCAGCTAAGCTTGCACACATAGCAATCTACTAGGGAAGTAGCAACTCTACCTGCTATTTTAGCCTAACTTATTTTAGGGACATTCACATGACAGAAATATTCAAACTAATGATTCATGAGGTATAACAAATATTTTAAAGCAAATCTATTTTCAAAGATTTCCATTGGGTGCTGTTTACAATCACCATTCCCTACTCACTCTTAGAGAAGGTATTTTTGTTGAGTTCTAGTGTGAACTATTTGATCCTTTGCTTTTGACAATGTAATGGTTTGACGCCTTTAACATAAAACCTGGATACTTGCTAGACAAGAGTCTATGGAAGTTCATAAGTAAAAGGACAAAAGGGCATGATGACTCTGCCTAGCCACATAAGGGCACAAGAGCCCATAAAATCAAATTCCAATCTCAATATGTACATCTGTCATTTTTCATACCTATAGAATTGGTTTTAAAAGGTATATATAACTAAAGTCACAGTGCAGCAGAAATTTGCAATAAGTAATATTTATGACTCTTCTTTTGGGCTAAATATTCTACGGGGGGGGATGGAAAGCCATATTATGAGGCAGCTCAAATAATATAAAAACAGTAGTTGTGTGTGTACAACACACATGTGCATGTGTGTGCAAATGTTCAAAGGAGATGTCTTCAGCTTAGTCGAGACATTTTAAATACCAAGATCTAACTTAAACTGCTTGAACAGTCTACAGTTTCTAGATCATTGCTATTTTTCTTTATGCACAGAATAAAGTGGCCTGTAGATGGTCTGTCCTCAGTTCCAAGAACTGAGGGCTCAGTAACCACGATCTTTCAATGTGTGGATTCTGAGCACAAAATCCATTCAGATCATGAGAATGGTGACCTCTGCTGGGAAAATCAAGAGGAACTTCTCCTTTCCTTTGGCTTGGTCCCACTACCTGGAGCATGGAAAAGGAAACATTCACATCCCAGCCTGCCAGTAAACAGGCGCTCTCCATGACGGATGCTCCATCTGCTCTCATCTACCATCAAGAATTTAAATTTAGGCTGTTTGGTGAGCATCTATTTTCCTAAGAGAAAGCTCTCTCCAAATAATGACTCCACACAGCTTTTTGACTAAGTTCCTAGGGTTATCAGTTTGCCTCTTCTCTGCAGAGTGCTCGCAGTGCCTTGTCATGAAGGACTGCATCAAGAGAGTCACGGACTTTTCACACAGCATGTCTGAAGTCTGCTCGTGGTTGCTTTTCCCGGGTTCCCAAACAGGAAGCCAGTGGAACAGGTTGTAATTATGACACCAGTTGGGAACTTATGCCAAAGGCACTTTTTCTAAAACTCTAACTTTGGAAGAGGAAGGGGCTGGGTTAGATACAGTCATATTGAAAGGAAAGGGAGGAACATGTATAATGTCAAAATCACTGACATAACAAGTTGGAGAGTTTTGAGTGCTGGTTTGTCTCTGGAGCACCTTTTTGTGCTGCTCTGTAAAATGATGACCTCAACACTATCACAAAGCCACCATTGTCCAGGATGTCCTGCAAACTCACTGTGAGGATCCGACTCACTTTTAATTCTTATTAGAGAAACAAAAGAGCCAAAAGGGGATTGACACTGAAATCAGACGCTCTCCAATGGGACTAGACTCATACCAGAGTCTGCAACTTACGAAGAATTAAGTTGCTCTGAAACTAAGGTCCTCTGGGGGCATCTATGACCTAAGAGTAACCATTATATGATAGGAAGAATGGGAAATTGCTTGTAAGCTGTGAATCCTAAATGGGTCTAAGTATTAATAGTTCTTCCGTTTGAATCAACAGTGACAAATCCTTAGGTCAGCAGAGGTCTGAGACTGTCTATGCTCCTGAGAAGAACAGGAGAAGGGCGAACCAAGCCACGTGCAATGTGTCACCTCAGGTGCCAAGGACTCACCTGGAGTCTTCCCTTCTCGTGAGCCATCTCAGGCTTCCCCGAATCGCTCTAACGGAGTGTACTGGGTTTCGTACCTTTCCTAATCATGTAGAAGACGGGGAAAATGATTCCACTTACTTGCCTACACTTTTCATGAGTTAAAGTACGAAAGGAACTGTCAAGAACTTTGGAAACTTATTAAGCTGAATTCTGTCACTGGTAACACATTTACAGCTTTTTAAAACAGTTATGGAGAGGGGCTTCCCTGGCAATCCAGTGGCTAAGATGCCGTGCTTGCACTGCCGGGAGGCGTGGGCTCAATCCTTGGGGAACTAAGATCCCACATGCTGCACAGTGTGGCCCAAATAAAGAAAGAATTTAAAAAGCTATGGCGAATTTTCAGCAGGGCATAGGCATTTAAAGACACAACTCATTCATTTAATTGGGAGCCATATTGCTAAATCTCAGACAATTTCATTTTTAAAGTTTCTATTGGGGTTTTAAGAGGATTGACCTTAAAATCCTTCTCTAGTATTGTTCAACTGTGTGACTGCTCCCTGGTAGAAGGGGTAAACCCTCACCCAATTTTTACCCAGTTCTGAAGAGCTGGGCATAATATTCAGAATGTGTTTGTGAAAACATATGAACACATTCAGCCTTATTCCACAGAGCACAGATTTAGGATCTTTCCACTGCAGCAAAGTCATTTTGGTTATTTCCAATAAATATCTGTTTCATTTGGCATGGTGCTTAGCATCATATTTTCCTAATTAGCCTTATGTTTTATCCTAATAGCTTTCAAGTTACTGATGATTCCAAATGCATTTATGGTAAAATGCTAATATCATCTTTGTGACTGGGGATTTTGGTATTGATAAATCTTAGGATGTTTTAGAGTGGTGTTTAGTGAAAATTCTAGCAAAATTTTAAAAAAAAATGAAGGTAGTTTTATCTGATTAAGAGATCATCCCCTCAAAGGTGTCTGGAAAACTTCCTTTAGAAGGTTTCAAAATGCCAGATGCAAATATTTTGGTATTAAAGAAACAAATAGATCAGGAACACAAACATCAAATGTTTATGATGTTAGAAGACCCACGTATTTGTCTGGAATTCTGGGTTAGAGTTAGCAGGTTAGTGTCGAGTTAGGTTTTAAGAAGTTTCTCCAAATATATAACAGATGACACTCTGTAATTTCAACTATATTCACCCAGTCTAGAGCAAAGCCCTAAACACACTTGGGGAATTTTCAATCAGATCAGACAAACACCAGAGAGAGCGGGTTGGGGCTGGGAATTTTTTCAAATGCTGAAGCAATTGCCAGAAAACAATTTCTCCTTAGACACTGAGTGGGAAGAAGGGGTGCACAATTCCTCTCAAGATTCCACTTCTGCTCTGGTCCCTGCCTGACATCTGGGAGGAGCATAGGGAAGCCGGCTTGGTCTCGCCACCGCCCTCAGATTCTGGGGGTGCCTGAGGGTGGACTCCAAATCCTCCCTCTACAGCTGCTCCTCTTTGCATCTTGGGGGAGGTACCATCTTTCCCTCTTCTTCTCCCTTCTCTGGGCCATTTAAAAGAGAAAGAAGTACAAAGTTTTCAGTTGTAGTTCACAAGTAAGGTTTTTCAACTTCTTGCACTTTTCACTTTCTATATCAAGGTAAAGTTTGTTGATTAGAATCGAACTCTGCCATTTCGTGGCTAATAATGAGTTCCAGCCTGACTCTGAGTTTGTGATACAAGTTAATAAGTATTCTGTCAGCAACCACTGTGTGCTGGGTACTGTAGGGATTGCAAAGATAAATAATCACCATTCCTCATCTCAGGAAGTTTAGAGATATGTGTGGGATGATAAAAGTACCCCATTTAAGTTTTAAAATTTCTAAATTACAAGGTGGAATTCAGTATTAGTGATGAGAGGGAGTGAAAAAAGTCTGAACCAAATGAAATTGCTAACATTCGAACATTCTTCTAGTCTAAAAAAATCAGAATTTTCATGGCTTAACAATACTTTGTGAGTATTTAGAGCTTGATACATAGTGCTTTGTAACTTAGTTGCAAACTCACAATTGTTTGAAAGGATTTTAAAGTGAATGCTTATGTACCACCCCCTTCTCCCTTCATTGCTTCATGATTTGTTTTCTAAAACACTGATGAGCAAACTCATTGTAAAATGGCCATCCCTTCCTCCTCAAGACAGCACTGCAAGAATCTGCTCTACTCTGCCTGCTGCTGCTGCTGCTGCTGCTAAGTCGCCTCAGTCGTGTCCCACTCTGTGCGACTCCATAGACAGCAGCCCACCAGGCTCCCCCGTCCCTGGGATTCTCCATGCAAGAACACTGGAGTGGGTTGCCATTTCCTTCTCCAATGCATGAAAGTGAAAAGTGAAAGGGAAGTAGCTCAGTCAGGTCCGACTCTTAGCTACCCCATAGACTGCAGCCTACCAGGCTCCTTTGTCCATGGGATTTTCCAGGTAAGAGTACTGGAGTGGGGTGCCATTGCCTACTCTGCCTACCCTACCCCATTCCCCACTCCCCCTTTTGAAATCTCCAGGGCACAGGTTTCTGTAGAGTTTCTCTTTCAACAGAGCCTGTGGAAAGGTGAGCCATTTCATCTGAGGAGGGTAACCTTTCAAAAACTGGGGATTGGCAATCTGCCAATATCTGACTCTTTGCAACCCTATGGACTATAGCCCACCAGGCTCCTCTGTTCATGGGGTTTTCCAGGCAAGAATACTGGAGTGGGTTGCCATTTCCTCCTCCAGGGGATCTTCTTGAGCTAGGGATCGAACCTGTGTCTCCTGCATGGGCAGGTGGATTCTTTACCACTGAGCCACCTGAGAAGCTCCAATATCATTAAGCCTCTTGTAAATCAGAATAATTGGTAAGTTCTTGGCTGTACTAACTCTAAGCAATAGCATTTCTGCTCAAATTCACTGATCTCCATCTTTTCATGTATTTGAATTATTCTCCATGCTTTTTGCACTATTAACTGAGTAGGTGGTGGCACCTACTAAAAGAGAGGCAGAAAAAAAAAAAAAAAAAAAAAAAAACAACACCGTGATACAGTTGCTCCTAACCGCTAACCAACACAGCACAGCATTTCTCCACACTGAAGGACCCACAGGTGATCTCCAGGGATATGGGGGTCTCAAAAGCCCCTGCCAAAGTGCACATGAGAAAAAGAGCAGGTTGATACAGCTGCCAAGACCAGACAGTGTCAGATCCGCTCATCACTGTGTCGGCGGCCTAAGAGTTTCCCTACACCCTGCCCCTCTGCTATCTCTCAGAACCTTGCAGGTGCTGGACAGTGCAGATTTTCAGCTATGGGAGGAGGAGGAGGAACCTTAGAGGAGGGAAGAGAGAGGCAACCAGCCACACCTCCCTTCTTCAACTGTAGGAGGCAGAAACTGGGAGAGAAAGAATGCCTGAACTTTAAATCAAGTTTGAAGATTTGACTATTCCATGGGATTAGACACATAAATTACTAAATTGAGACCATTTATATTTCCTAAGGGTGACCGTAAAACTTATGGACTTGCCCAATATTCATCCAAAGATAGGGAAAGAACTAGACCTCACTGAAAAACTGAAAGTAACACGGAGAAACAAAATAAGATTGCTTTATGATCTGACCTCCCTTGTGAGCCATGATTATTCAACATATTAGTTACATGATTTACGGGGCCTATACAACCTGGGGGTCTAGCGAGGATATAAGTGCGAATCATCAAGACTGGGAGGAAATGGTTACTGTTATTGTTTAGGATTTTCAATATCAACAAATCAAGTTTCAACTATGTAACACTTGTTTTTATAGTGTCATTTCCTCTTATCTCTTTATCTTAATCTTAAGGTACAGATTAAGACATCTTCTGAGTGATGGCAAACCTCCATTTTAATAGCATTTCCTTATGTCTGTGGCTGAACTGACTTCCTTTCTATATTGATTTTCATTTAGGTACATTAATCCAGGGCACTACAGGAATACATTTCCCTTTAGTTTGCAATACACTAATCCCAGTATGCTTTCTCAGCAGTGACAGATTTCATTTTCTTGGGCTCCAAAATCACTGCAGACGGTGACTGCAACCAGGAAATTAAATGACGCTTGCTCCTTGGAAGGAAAGCTATGACAAACCTAGGCAGCATATTAAAAAAGCAGAGACATCACTTTGCTGGCAAAGGTCCATATAGTCAAAGCTATAGTTTCTCCAGTAGTCATGTACAGATATGAGAATTGGACCATAAAGAAGGCTGAATGCTGAAGAATTGATGCTTTTGAATTGTGGTGCTGGAGAAGACTCTTGAAAGTCCCCTAGACAGTCAATCCTAAAGGAAATCAACCCTGAATATTCATTGGAAGGACTGATGCTAAAGCTGAAGCTCCACCGATACTTTGGCCACTTGATTTGAAGAGCCAACTCATTGGAAAAGACCCTGATGATGGGAAAGATTGAAGGCAAAGGAGAAGGGGGCAGCAGAGGATGAGATGGTTAGATAGCATCACTGACTCAATGGACATGAATCTGAGCAAACCCTGGGAGATAGTGAAGGACAGAGGAGACTGGTGTGCTACAGTCCACAGGGTCACAAAGAGTCAGGCATGACTTAGTCACTGAACAACAACAACAAGCATGCTTTCTCATGCGATTATTTCCCTTTTCCTCCTTGGTTTAATCTTGCCACTCTCTTCTCTCCTTTCCTTGTTGACACAATGATGCTTTTACTTGACTATAAAGATGTATATCACTAGTTTCTGTTGCATGAAAATAATAATAGCTAAAATTTATTGACCATCTACTTGTTCCAAATGCTTTACTGTATTTTTATCTCTAATAGGTATAATGATCTCTGGGAGCAGTGGTGGGGAGTGGCAGTATCCCTATTTTACAGAGGGAGGAAATGAAATTTCAGACAGGCCAAGTTAGCCGTTCCAATTTATAAAGTTAACACATCAGGGAGCCTGGGCTCTCACCCGAGTATGTCCACTCCCCAGGCTCATTTGTTTATGGAAGATGAACAGAGTCGGGTGTCGTAAGAATGGAACAGAAAATTTGATGATGTTTCTATTCCATGAATGACTATGGATTATTGGACTAGTCTTTTAATCTCTTCTGGTGGCTCAGATGGTAAAGAATCCACCACCAATGCAGACTTGGGTTTGATTCCTGGAAGATCCCCGGGAGAAGGGAAGGGCTAACCACTCTAGTATTCTTGCCTGGAGAATCCCATGGACAGAGAAGCCTGGTAGGATGTGTCCATGGGGTTGCAGAGTCAGACATGACTGAGTGGCTAAGCACAGCACATGGTGAAACAAAAACCATGCTATGTCTTATCTGTAAATATATCTTAAAGGGATATCATGAGTTAGATATGCCACTGCTAATAAAGCAGACTAAAGAGAGATGATACAAACAGTCTTATTAACAGCATAACTCCAGTTTTTCTCTACTCATACTATAATTTCCTTTTTACTATTATATTACATTATATTATATCAAATTATTTCAGCATTTGAAATGCCACAACTTAGGAGTTCAATTTATAATAAAGATACTCCATAAATTTCCCTAGTTTGTCTATTTCAAATATATTGTAGAGAAAAAAGAAAAGAATATAACAGTCATGGAATGCTTATGGTAGTGACTTTAGAGGAGCTCAGTAATCTCTATCAGGCAAAACAGTTACTCCTTGGTTTATAAAAAATAGCCATAATCTAATATGTGTTCTCCATTTATGCACTGAATTATATTCTTCTCAACTTTCTGTTTCCATTTTGCTTATTCCACTTTTTTCCTAATGTGCCTGATGTATTTTGTTTACTCAAAATTCAGCCTTTTCATTGGTGGACAATGCCATCTCTCTCTCTCTGTATCCTCTTTCCTCTCGCCTTCTGATGCCCACTTCCTGCCCTCTCTGCTCACGTGTTTCCAGCCCAGTTGCTCACCTCCGTTTATG